>NC_136620.1:30918456-31139970 GCF_933228915.1 Telmatherina bonti | reverse complement strand
TAATAATAATAATAATAATAATGAGGCAGCAGTGTCACAAATCATGCACTAAACAGGGGAGATATGCCTTGTTTTTTGGCTAACACATATTTAAACCAAGCTTTGCACATGTCTAGCTTTAAAATGCTGTTATTCAGCAACAGCAACATGAGCTGGCTGTGAAGGAACACAAAGAGGGCAAGAGAGACCTTGCATGTTTAACCCTTAACCTACTTAGCAATTCATCTCGTTTTACCATACATGCAGGCCTGTTTTCCACTAAAAAATATCTAATTATTTCTCCCGTTTTTTATATGCACGCTTGAAGCTAATGTCCAGCTCCACACACACACACACACACACACACACACACACACACACACACACACACTGAACAGCATAAGCGGCATAGATGTAGCCAGAGCCCGCTACCTCTTAATTCGAGACTCGCCATAATAGCGCAGAATGCTATATTGTATCATTTGTTCAATACAGACGCATCTCTACACACACATTGTCGTCTAAATATGAATCCTACAGCTCCAATCTGGTCAGCTGTCGGATCTTTATGAAAAAGCAGAGCTATATTGCGCTGCAACGTAACGCTAAAAGGAAGAGCCGGCCAGCCCTCTCTCGACCACAACAGAGAAGCGGCTCCATTGCACGCTCCTGCCGCACACCCTTGAAGAGAAGAGTCGGCAGAAAGAACAGGCTACGAGGGGCGACATAAAAGCCCGAGGTTTTGTGTCTGGAAGCCATAGAAACGCACAAACACACACATGGATGAAAAAAATAACCAAAAAGTCCCAATACCTTCCCGTCTCATGCCGACTTTAAGGCATTTTTTGAGGCGGCAGTACTGACACTGATTGCGGTGGTGCTGGTCGATTGGACAATTCCTGTTGGCACGGCATGTGTAAGTCAGGTTCCGTCGTACACTCCGTTTGAAGAAGCTTTTGCACCCTTCGCAGGTAAACTGGCCGTAATGTTTGCCACTAGATTTATCCCCACAGACCACACATTCAATGTGCTGCGGTTGTTTCTCCGACTGTTGTGTCGTCTGGTTCGTCGGCGTTGACTGTGTGTTGTTCGGGGGTCCTTGGACCGGAGTCTGAGGGGTCGGAGGGGCGACCTGAGAGGCTGTCAGATTCAACTGGCCTGGTTGAGGGGTGGGAAGAGATAGTCCTCCTTGTGTTTGCGAGGAAAGGGTGCCTTGGGTGTCAGCCACATCGTCCTGGGAGCCTCTCCACACTACCATTGCCATATCTATCAGTCAACGTAAAGAAACTTTTTGTCTGCCGTTTTGCTGTCGCGGTGAAGAATGTCTCAAGGAAACGCAGAAAACTGAGACTTAACAGTCGGGCACAAAAAATGCCAAACCTAGCCTACGTTGAATCCACTCTGGGTCTCCCGAAAACTGTCGATTTATTGCTCTTGGAGACGTTGCGAGGCACGTTTTTCAAAACTGATGCGATGGCGAGCTGAGTCGCTGCCTTGCGCTTAAAGGCCAGTTCCAGGGGTGCTTACAGCCAGCCATCCAGTACACCCATCAGTGGGAAAAGGTAGGTTAAATATTTAAAAAAAAAAAGGAACAAACCGAGGTAGCATGGACTGTTCAGTGAATGATGGAGCAGGCTGGTTGGACCGCTCCCGCAGCAGCATTAAACAATTGGTTAGCACACTGTAGCAGCTACTATCAAGTTCCAGTACAAGTCTTGGAGAAAATCACCAACTGGGCAGAGAGAGAGAAAAAAAAGAAAAAACAAATAAAAAAGAAAACGTCTTCTTCCTTTTCTCCTTGTGAGGTATAGCGCCAGCGAGCGCAGCTGAAGCCAATGTTGTGTGAGCTCAGAAATATGAAGACAAACTCTCCTCCAAAAAAAGCGAAAGCACTAAAACAAAACAAAAAAATAAAAAAAAACAAAGATCACAACCTGCAAACCTCCTCCGTGCACTGAAAAAATAATAGGAAAAAAAGGAGTGGAGAATCAAAGTGATCAAATATGTTAAAAAGGCGGAGGTTGGGAAGTGATTTGCGATTGGTAGGAGCCGGGCTGGCAGAATGCTTTCTCTCTGATCAGCTCACTGAGCTCTCTATATAGTGAACTTTGACACGACTGCTGCAACTTAGCACACGTTACCATGGAGATCAGCTGCCATATAAGGAAGGAGAGTGTGTTTGACTGGTCAGAGCTCAGGGACCTCCCCCTGAACCCCATTGGCTAGTCGGCACTTGTGCTACTTGGTACCTTGCCAGAGCCAGCACGGAGGTCGAGAGGGCCGCTTGGTCCTAAAAAGAGACGCTTTTCCAAAAGAGGAATAATTTCTGCTCCTCCAAATTGCCCAGACTATAAAATATACTCACATGCAGCCCAGCACAGCTTTAGCAATGATATAAATATAAATTATTTCCCTCATATCGCGCTAGCAGTCTATACCCAGTAACAGACTGAAAGACCCAAGGATGTCCCCGAGTCACTGTAGCTCCTTCAGGGCATGAACTGTATTAATTACAATGTTGATCCTTTAGGTATGTGGATATAAAGACCAGCTACACTTAAGTACAAATGCATACACACGTTTAGAGTAAATGAAATAAATCAGCATGTCGATTTTTCTATACGCACTAAGACAGACAATAGACTTGCACGCCAGGGAAATAAATATGTATTCACTGTTGTCTCTATTTTATTGTTGTTATTATCAACAAAAGTATATATGTTCTAGTATTTTCTTTCTTATATATATATATATATATAAAACTACAAAGCGTCCTTCATCACACTGAGTATGGCAATGTCTCATTCAGAGGTTATGGTACAGTATGGAAATCATCCGTGCACGTCCCACTGACTACAAATACCTCTAATCCACTAGGTCAGAGGGGGCAGATCTTTCTTTCAAAAGTCAGACCTTTGTCTGCATGTGGTCAAAACACATAACAGCCATAGCCTTAAGTAAAGAATACATTTAAAAAATGACACTTGAGGTCATTTTTAAAGGTATTCCATTCAAATCAAAGCTAAGACCAAAAAAAAAAAAAAAAAAAAAAAAGTCCTATGAACAATACACAGTCGCGATATGGATATTTAATCATGTTACTCAGAAATAAATGTCTGCACAGTTTATGATGATGAGAAACAAAGTGAAGAAGAAGAAGGCACGTAATATGATGTTAGTGTTTGTTCAGAGGTGTCCGGGTGGATAATAATTTCCAGTCGTGTAAACACAGTAAAATTGCTTCACTTTCTCCATAGCCGGAGGCTATCATATTTGAACTTAAGGTAAAACTTCAGTCAGAGAGATGAACTCGCAGCCTGGTCAGTGTGTTAGGCTCTGCACACAGGAGCAGCAGGAGAACGCATTGTCTCTGGATGTATTACAGTATATTGGTGCCCCCTAGCGTATGATTTGTTCTCTTCCAATAAGATTCAATTTAGAGGAGCCATCCGAGACGGAAACAGCTTCAGTCTCGTCTCTCTCGTCGAGCAAACTAACGAGCACCATTTAAACTGATGCCTGTTTGTTTATATTCTATTTTACATGACTTGGACAGCACAGCTTTGAGAGTTGCCAAAGTTGGATTTACTTTTTTCCCCCAGTTCAGGCAGTCCCAGCGGTGGTATTTAGACCAATTATGTCTTTATTCTAAAACAAATTAGCCGATTATATTTTGTCTGCATTACTATTTTGCCGGTTTTATTTACAGATCCCGTGAGCATGAAAGTCTGTAAATAAATACGCCGCAAGCCACCGACTTATCGGGACAGTTTTTTTTTTTCTACAAATGGTAAGTATTTCCATTATCTATCAGTATAAATTCGCTTAGTAGCATGGCTCCATTTCTAATTTCTAAATAAAAAAACAATAAAAAAAAACTAGTCTTGCATACGTGGAGAAAGTCTCGTTAAAATAAATGTCCTGCTGCAAACAAACCTTAGAAACACATCATACGGTGCGCAGCGAATGCGACTCTGCCATTCATTTTCTCTCATTACCCTGGTATTAACTTTACAGATCACCAAAGCAAGCCCAACTACTTTGCAAATACGCATTCACAAAGTTATTTGGTAGTGATAGTGAGGCAGGAGGCTGTATTCTTATAGTAAACCTACCAAATGCATATGCTGCTGATTCGTCCGTAGCGGGATGCATCTTCTCTCTTATTCACAATATATTTAGTCTTCTCTTTTTCGACACAGAGCTCAGATTGAAACGGGCAAAAGCTTCCTCTCCAACAGACGGGGAAACAAACACAAAAAAAGCACGTTGTTTATTGGAAAATGGCAATTTCTGGTGAACATGCAAAAACTTTGGAGAGCCAAAACAAACATCTAATTCACGTCATGTGCTGTTGAGCGAGAAAGTGCAAATATAAGTTGACGTGACGTCCGAGCAGAATATCATTTGACAGCCTCGGAAAATGACAAGAAGACAAAGCTTTACAGCAAGCAGAGATCCTGTGCGCCTTTTCTCTCCTAATGTGGCCAGCGCGCGCTTGTACGCCGCTGCTTTGTGTGGGTTATGGAGGAGAGAGGAAGGAGGAGGGGGGGGGGGGGGGGGGGTGCAGCGAGAACAGACACCTGTCTTTAACTGTGGCGAGAAAGCAGTACGCTATAGCACGTTCTGCATGTCGCAAATTATATGGGCATTGAAGGGGATAGCCGAGAAATAACCTGAACTGTATTAAAAACAATCCGGATTAATGTTAATGTTACCCATATTTATTGGATATTGAGCGGACTAAGCAGTGCAGGAGCCCACACAACATCAATAATAATAATAATAATAATAATAATAATAATAATAGTAATAATAATAATAATAATAATAACATATTTAATTAAATTGCTCGTTTCTTTTTATTTATTTATTTTTTAACTTAGACTCTATGAGTGGCTATCTATGAAATATCAATTTAATCAAAACCAGCTATACAATTATCTTTACGTTTTTTTTTTTTAAATCAGGCAAAAACATTCCCATATCACTATTTGCTCGTGTGCTACTTCACGCCTCCCCACTTTTTTTTCTTTATTTTCTTTTCATTTTTGTCAGCTTTAAGTTTCACATGTGTGTTGTGAACTGACTCTCCCCCCTAAGACAGTGAAAAAAAAAAGTACTATATGCTCAGCAAGTCTGCATTCACACAACAATAGCGCTGCCCAACGGGATCAGTATCGATTAAGGAGAGACAGAGGATGTCGCCTGCACTAAATATTTACTGATCACATACAAATAGCAGGGTCTTTAACGATTTCTCATGCTCCGGCTGGGAGAAAGGACTAAATCACTTTATTATTGTTGGTAAAACAAAGCACACACTCTGGAAGACAGGAGTGGAGATGTGCTGATTGGGATGATTGCAGTTAAATTAATCGATACTGAGACAGATCGAGATTTACGGGCATGCAAAGAAGAAGAAGAAGAAGAAATCACCCTGGTATGAGGTTAAATTAGCTTGTGCGTCTCCATTTGGTGACTTGTCAATGAAAGTTCACGGATTATAAAGTGACTGAATTTAAATTTAAAACATGCATTAATTTGTGCTTTAAAATGGTCTCAGAAAATGCAGTAAATAACTAGACAGATAACTGTCCTGCCGACGGATATGTCTCTTAAACTGGGGGGGGGGGGGGGGGGGGGGGGGGGGGGGGGGGGGTTCTTTTAATCTTATCTCTGCCTTCAGCAAGTCCTTCATGCAGATAGAGGACTACTGACCTGGAGGTCCCCAAGTTCCCGGCCTGATTAACCCTTCCAGACCCGCGCAGGGGCAAAGGTTAACCAGGTTAATCAACTTCAAGAGTCTGATTGAATTAAATGACTGTTGAATCATGGCAGAAACTAAATTGTCCCATTTCAAAACACCCAAAAGACAAATCTTGGTAACTTTTGACAACTGTCACAATTCATAGCAGCATAGATATGATAAAAAGAGGAGTTAGGTTTCAAATCCCCCAGATGAGATGATTTGCATGCTTACAGGCAACAGGTACAAGGTGAAATATTTCAAGCTGACTGTCAACCTTCAACTATTTCTTGCAAATGGTTTCTTCTTCTTCCAGATCAAATAGTTCATAGCAGAGCCCAGCGTGTCATGGCTTTGTACATTATCTGCCAGTAGCCTTTAACACTATAGGCTTTGTCTCTTCTTAGCAGTTCCTCCTCGCTGCTATGTGCAAAGATGTAGAAAAGGACCAAAGGAAACAGAAACTATACCCAATTATTGAAAGATCTACTCGTAACATTTTGGCTGATTTAATGTAAAATATTTGCTGACAGAATTAAAATCTTCAAGATGTAACAGACTAATATAAGATTAGAAAGTGAAAAGTAGAAAAAATAACAATATTTTAATCGACTGATCTTTTTATTAAAAGCTTCTGAATTAATTCATGTTTAGTCGCATGATGATTTTTATGTATTCACAGTTTCTTATTTATAGTCGGCATATTTTTCACTCTGTACTTTCTTTTGAGCTATTTACTCTAATGCACTGTAGCTGTTCCTGACAAAAAAAATATCACGTTTAAATATTACATTTTTTTCTCTCTTTTTATTCACCTATGCCATCAAACAAATAAATAAATTTATACTAATTAATACACCTTTTAGACTAGCGGTTTGATTACAAACTATTTGAAAGTATGCTAGTGTGGGTTGTATAAGCACACAGTGCAAGAACAAAGTACGTACATCATGAAAAGTGTACGGAGATGTAAGTTTAGTAGAATTCATTCAGCCGTGTATTTCATCTGCCTGTGTGTCTGCATGCCCCAAAGGCAGCCATCTAAAAAGGCAATAGATCCCACACAGATAACTATGTTCAATTTGTCAATGACAGATTATACTGCCCATTTAAACAGATAGGGATGAATTTGTCTCAATGATCACTCTTTAGGCTGGCTGCCAGCATGCTCTTAATGCATTATCAAAGGCGTATTGTTTAAATCATTGCTGTTGGGTTTGAAGTGATCAAAACTACAGAGAGAAAGATGAGTGGTGTAAATGTTGTGTTGTTTTTTTTCTTTCTTTTTTTTGTGGCTGCTAAAGTCTTCAGAGAAGGAGCAGACATGACGATTACTTTGGGCCGCAACAATGTAGCAGCAGTGGTCAGAGGGTCAATGGTTTAACTCTAAGGACTTGCTGGGAAAGTCTGGATGGGGGAATTGTGTGATAAGTGCTCTCTAACCCCCAGAAACTACTACTGAAGTACCCTTCAGCAAAGCAGCTTATATCCCATCTGCCCCAGTGGAGCAGCACATCTACCATCCGTTCAGAACTACAGCTGGACATGTGTCTCTATGAGCCCCTCTCTTTTCTTTTCAAAGGTGAAGAGCGGGCAGTCAAATCGCCTCACACTTTTTTCCCCCCTCATGCACTTAAAGTGAACACGTTTGGGAGAAGACACAAGAGGGAAAGCTGTTGCAGCGTTCAGTTCAAAGCCAGACATGCTCACATGTGGCCTGACAGGCAGCAGACAGGGTGTTGAATTACTGTAACTTAAGGTGTAATGTAGTAGCAGTAGAGAATATGTAAAAAAAAAAAAAAAAAAAAAAAAAAAAAACAATACACAAATGCACGTCGAGGCTTACTTCAGCTTCATTTCCCCTTCAGAACGATTTAGAAATAAACCGTGGTTTTTTTCTTTAAACATTGATTTTTGTCAGTTTTAATGGCAACCATACTTTAGAGTGAAAGTTGGGTACATAATGCAGTTATCTCACACTGGATAAATGCATGTTGGATGATCTGTACTAAAATTTATGCTCTATTTTTTACAGGGTTGGAAAAAGAGTGTTTTTATGTGATGACATGGTATATAACTGCGATAACGCCACTTAGCAGTTTGAATTATTACTGTGATAGCCAATTAAACGCTACTCTGTATGGCATGCAGTATTACACCTGCCATGACTATCCCAAATAAAGTTGTGGGACACGATCTGTGTGTTGTCCTTTTGTTTTTGTCAATACACCACACATTTTACCTTACACCCTTGTATTTCAGTAAGAATAGATTTTTTATGTTTTTAACAGCATTGTTTACTTCAAATTGTAAATTATACTTGTGTTGCTTTCGCTGGAAAGCAGGTTTCAGATTTGAAGACAGCATGCTATTAAACTCTGTAATGAGGGGTTGTGAACAGTGAGAGTATAACTCACTATTTCTAAATCATGTTTATTTATTTAGTCTCTGGATTTTCTAAATTGTGTAGGATATCTGTGGTGGTTTAGTGAGGGATTGCATTTGTTTCAAGCCCCAGCTACTGTTTGTTAAACATGATATGTATATATGGTCGTATATACATATGTTTAAAACATATTCGGTACATGGGCACTAAAGGTATAAATCAGGAAAAAGTCAATATAGTAATATTGTGCTTTGGTACAAAAATACAATTACATTAATTTGGGCAGCATTTTTGAGGAGAAGGATGTGAAATTAGGAGAAATATCCCATTTTAAATCCAAAAGTGATTGAAGTGTAGTCACACCCAACCCATAACAATATAACTCATATGAGGATGAAGACTCCATCTTACAAAAATATTTTGTCACATGAATGCATTTCTATGAGAAATGCTGTGGACATTAATTTTATAACTATGACCAAACCTAGCAGTCCATTGATAATGACAATGTTAACCACATCTCCACTTCCACAGGCACTGATGTAACATTTATGAACACAATATGTTGTATTATAAATACTGCTATTTCAGATTTTTCAATCTTGTTTGATCAATGGTCCTTGTATGCCTATGGAGGGAATAAAAGAAAGATGGAATGGGAATGGAATTTGGTAAGTCCTCCAGAGCAGCTCGGACTTTATGAAGAGGAGACAATTTCCTTAGTGTGAACTGAGCTCAAGAGGAAAATCCATTACTGAACAAAAATCACTTATTTACAGGATCTTGGTTATTTTGTTCTCATACAAGGACATGCTGAAGCTTGTTTTAGCTTTACTTTAGAACACAAGAGACAATAATGAAAAGGAGACATGCTCTGTTGTCATTCACTTAATGGGAGATGTAAATTTGCTCTCAAATTTTACTTATAAATAAATTATGTTGCATCAAAGTTCAAGTTCTGTAAAGACCAAAAAATCAAACAAACAAACAAAAAACAAAAAAACAAGGAAACAGTTTTGATGGTTCAGCCCTGACCACCAATACTTTTGTATTAAATTTGTCCAATCAGAATGGTTTTAGGTGAACAGATCAGTGAACAGAATTTGTATATATCTTAAACACACCTCTTATGCACAACTTTAATAAAAGAGATGAATAGATTGATGAAAAGCAGTAAACACCAGGACAATGCCACATTATCTTAAAAATAATTCCAGAAAAGAGTTACTAATCTGTTATTTAGTCTTTAATCATGATGTTTTTTTTCTTTTTTGTTAAAGTGAAATGAATATATTCTGTCATGTACAGTAGCAGGATGGGGCTCCATAGTTTAAGGCGATCTGTTGACATAAACACTGCACGGAAAACCAACTTGAACACAAATATCTGTTCAAAACTACGAAGGCATCGCAGATAGCAGTTTTTAGTTTCCTCCATTGCTGAGTGATCTGAAGTTGTTCTGTGACACTGCAAGAACATGAGGAGGAGGTGTAACTGTCAGGCACGTTGGAGTGGAACAGAATAAAACACCTGATACTTGATAGAGCCAGTGGTGGCCGTTACTTAAGCCAATTTTAGTTATTAGAGCATTGTTAGCGCTTGGTTGTTACAAGGTAAGTATTAAATAATCAGACACTTGAATTTCACAGCTGCAAAGACAGTTTAAGAGCAAAGGTGTTTCAACAAACTGCATTATGACAAATTCCATTATATCACTAAGGTAAAACAGGTGGCTGATGCATATTTAAGATATAAATATATTTTATAAATAATTATAAAGTAAAAATATTTACTTTATGATAAAAATTTTATCATGAAGTATAAGAAAAGGCTTTTATATTTAGCCCCAATGCAGTCTATTCATCCATTCACAGTATAACAACAATACATTTTCCTCCAGGCAAAATGTGGTTATTAAAGACAGATTCATTATTATATATTTTACATTTTGACATATATCATACTCAAGCTAACACATAATCTATTGTCAAACACACACATGTGTAAATAACTATGCAAAAAAAAAAAAAAAAAAAAAAAAAAAAGAATAGATAAAAACAAAGCACAATTTGAAAAACACCTTGATAACTAAGATGATTTGACAAAAAAACACGATGAACCCAGAGAAAACACTTCTGGCTTTATTCGCTTTGATGGAATGCAATCAGAGAGACATGTGTTTATGTGTTTATGGATCAATCAATAACAGAGTTGTAAACAAAAACGGAGGAGTTTGTCTGTGCAGTCATAAAGTCTGGCTGACAGAAACTGGAAGGCACAAAAAGCAAACAGAGAGCAAAATTAAACTTATTAGCAATGTGTAAACACCAAAAGAGACTGGAGCGGCTGGATGATCATCACAGATTCATACCAAATAAATGTTAGAAATTGGTGTGATTTCCATGGCAACAGCTATGGGAATACTAGGTCCATGTGTCCTTTGGAAAAAAACGCAAATGAACAAAAAAGGTCTTATGGTGTGTGAAGTTAAAAAGCTTCATCTGGCCTGCAAGTGAGAAGTATAAGCAGGGAAACGAAGAAACAAATAAATAAACAAAACTCAAGCAAGATGGACCTTTAGTTGGTGCCTATTTACTTGCTGAGTGACGATGTAAATGTCACTTTGTCATGACAACAAGTCAGACACACACTTTTTTAAATAATCCTATTTTAACAGCTGATGTACATCCCATATATCTTTTAACACATGCTAGTTAACCTTTGGCACATATTGGCCTACACATTTTGATACATTCTCACTCCATGACGAGTGACGCTCTAGTAGCTCTATAGCAGTTTAAAATAAATAATTAGAAATATGAAAATTATAATAATGATAATAACGGCAATAATAATGAAAATAATTAGAAGGCTTCGTTACTCATCTTGGTTTCCTTTTTAATATTATGACTTATTTGCATTTTATAGTTTTTGGAGATGTAACTAAAATATTTGACACTTTCAGAGTTTCTCTGACTGGTCAGCTGACAAAAACTGTTTTTGTTTTTTAAATTTATTTTAAATTTATTTATTTTTTTAGCTGACAAAAACTCTTTCAGGAATGTAGGATAGAGGTGCCTGGTTGTTTGCTGTGCTCTAAGGCCTGCTGTATGACACACTCAGCCGACTCGATAGTTTTTAGAGTTATTAATCTATGCACTCCCAGTTTGTTCAGAAAAGAAGCTGAAATTAAATAAATAAATAGATAAATGAATAAACAAATAAATAACCTCCTCTCACTCTGAGGACTCTACCTTCCAGTTCAAAACTTTGTATGTTGGCTAAATTGTGGAGCGTTGGTTGTATTTCATAGTGTGAGAAACCTTGAATAGGATAATGTAGACATAATAAATAGAAGAGGGGTTGGTGCTCGCCATCACATTACATTGGGGGTGTCTGAAGTCGATCCTGTCCTGCAGGTTCTCAGTGTATCCCTGTTCCAACACACCTGGCTTTCATTACATTGATCCAACAGTCTACGAAGTTCTGTACAAAGACTGACTCCATTAAGTGTTGGAGCACAGATACATGGAAAACCTGCCAGATTGTGGCGCGCGAGACCAGCTGGACACTTCTGCATTATATGGGCCTCGTCCACCATCAAATGAAACAAAAGGCAAAATATAATTTTACTATTTCAGAAAATTCTTTGGAGCTATTGGGTTTTTTGCAGTGTGGACTAGACTGGTCCATCCACGCTCTGGAGTGACACTAGGTTACATATTTACAAGTTCAATCGCTGCAAGTCAAACAACAACATTGTGATAGTCCATCATTTTAACCATGCCATTTCTTCTACAATCTTTTATGCCATAATGCCATCGGCCATAATAGATTTAGTAATTATCCTTTGTGGATCTTATTATATGGGTGGATTTATAGTGTTCCAAATAGACTAGAGAATGCTATCTGATGCTAACTCCTGACACCTTTTCTGATCCAGATTTTCCTGTATGAATGAAATGTAAGTAAAGCTTAGCCTGCAAAAAGGGTGCGACTCTTTTCCAGGAAACATCCAGTGGAGGACAAATCTGTGCGGTCAGGATGAATAACGAGTGCAGCAACAAGCTCTCAATGCAAGAATTACATAAGGAAAATTCTGTGGCAAAATGGAAGTAGGTTGGCACAAAAACTTAGAAAAACTCACATTAAAAGTTCAATTTGTCTCTGCATCACAACAGGTTGAATCAATCTGTGTGGATGCTTCAAATATAAATATTGTTTTTTCAGTGGAAAATCTTTTGTGACTACAATAAATAAATATGATGTGCACAGCGAAGGAAGTTAATCGTTGCAGCAAGCTAAACTGAAGCACAGATGAGGGTTGAATGCCAAGATTACTTAAATATTCAACAGATTTTTTCTTTTTTGTCTTGTGATACCAATGTTTACACTTCCTTTGCAGATTTTCAACCAAACTAAAAGCTATTGTGTGATATTTGCCACTCTCATTACATGATATAAACACCTCTGATTACTTCTGAACTCGCTTTGCCTAACTTCAGCTGTTGTGATAAAACTGCTGCACACAAGAGAAATGCCACAGTTTATTTAAAACGCCATATTGTTTGCAGCTCAAGGTGAAAATAAAACCATAAAGTATGAGGCTGCTCATATTAATATGACTTTACACAACCAAGCTGCAGAAAAAAAAAGTAAGATCCATTTCATCAAGCTAATTGCCTGTTTGTGAGAGGGAGCAAACTTTTCTACCACCACTCTATTACGGAGGCTCTTTCTTAATCATAAATAGAGCCCTTGTATCCCAGAGGGACTTGCAATTCTAATTTACAATTGAACTAAAGACCAAAGCTATCAATCTTTCACAGACACTTTATATCTGCCCCCCTTCTCGCTTGTAATTGTGATGACATAACCATAAACAACAGAGAAAAGGCTGCTGTGACTGATCTGTGGAAATGACAGTATTAACACACAAGCTGCATATAAACGCTCCAGTCCACCATGTTGAGAACACACAGAAACGCACATCAAGGAAGACAGTAACACACAATTCAAATAGACACAGTATTATCAAAACTTCTTACTAACACAGAAAGGATGATAAGGCCCAATTATTTTCACTAATCAGTGTAAAAGTAATGAGCAAGATGTCAGTTAAAATTTCTTGGGGGTGTTGCTTGGATTCATTATAATTATTGGCATGACTTTCTGATATGCTTTATGCCAATATTACATTGCTATTAGTAAATGTAGCATTTCCGAACACTTTAGAAATAAATTTGAAGCAATCACTGAGAAAGTTTGTATTTCCAAGTCTGTTGGTGCATCAGTGTCATTTGAAAGAAAACCATAATAAAGAAGCTGCTGGCCGGATTGGATCTGTGAGTGCACCCTCCAACGTGCTGATCAGCTGGGTGGAATATCTTCCTACATTTTTAGCGGAGTACTGGCAGCTGTAGATTACCTTACTATGTGGAAGAAATCTTCTGTGATTCTTCTTCCAAAGAGGGAAGCCCAACACAACTGAAGGATTCTAGGCCTATACTCTGTATTCACTTGCATGAGAGAATTGTGAGAATTTTAATGGATGAAATCATTAAAAACTTGATCCCTTACAGCAGGAGTGTCCAGCTCTGGTCCAACAAGTTTTTTTTTTTATTTTTATTTTCTTATATGTCCTTGGTCCAACACATCTAACTTAAGGGAGTGAATCATTGTGCAAAAGGTTGTTGGATCCATTTAATTTGAGTCAGGTGTGTTGAAGCAGAAAACATTGAAACCTGTGGAACAGCGGACGTTGAGGACCAACTTTGCACAACCCTGCCTTACAGTTAGCCTATCAAGCAGGAAACAGAGTGGATGATGCCAAACTTTGCATTGTTGATAAGGTATATAAGCATTTGGAAAAATCTAAATCCTTTTCTAGAATCTGATTTGTGACTTCTTTTCATAATTTAATGAGATGCAGCTTCACCAACTGGTCAGTCACTCTGCCTCTTATTCTAAATGATCTTTTCTAGGTTTTATCACGGATTTTAAACATTTTAACCCATAGATCACATTAGCTCTGATAACTGGCATAATGTCTGATGCTCTGGTGTCCACACAGGGGTGTGTCCTCTCCTTCCTTGTCCAATGTCTCCTATTTATACCTTCTACACACAGGATGCTAAATGCCAACTTTTCGCTTTTGTAACTCATGCTGACACTTTCATCACTGTGTTAGTGATTTACCATACCATGATCATGTATGTCATTTGTCAGTTTTGAATATACTGACCCATATTTATATTTATCTATCTTTTTATTTTGTCCTGTGTCTATTTTGCAAATTGCACATCCCTGAGCCTCAGTATGTCTGTTCCTAACATTGAGAAGCCATTGTAACTTTTGTGTCAAATGTGCACTGGGTACTGTGTGATACCTTTTCAGGATAAAAATAAGCAGGTAAACAGAGCTACTTTGTCACAATAAACTGGCCATAAGCCTATTACAGTCCAATATTTTGTTTGTCTGAATAGTCCTGTCAGACTAGATGCAATCTTTGCTTTTTAAAAAAAATTTTATACAAAATGTTTGATATGATGTCATTGCTCACATCATGCGCGTTTTGTTTTAGTTGATGTCTCTTTAAGGCCACTTGCTGCTCTGACTGGTCAGCTGACAAGCAGCTGAGCAGAGGGCGGCAGCTCAGAAGTTGGTTGAAGTGTACCATACAAGCCTCTATACAAACATTATGCAAATATGTCTCTGGATGATGTCATGAACTCCAGAAAGAAAAAAACTATACTACTGACAAGGTGGAACGGACTTTGACTTTTTGATTTTGGATAAATATATTCAAGACAGCAAACAGGTGCATAGACTCTGATGAAGGATAGCAAGATATAAAAATAAAAGACAGTAAGAGGATTGCATGACAGTGCAGACCTCTCTAGGATAGCTTAGACAGTTTCTGGAGAAACTCAGCAATTTGAGAAGTATTACATTGTAGTTATTCAAAGTTATGACAATAAATCTGATCAGAATCAGCTTTATTTGGAAAGTCTGAACACATACAAGGAATTTTTTTTTTTGCCAGCAGATATTGTCACTCCAGTAGAAGTATACATACATTAGTTTATATATTTTGCACACATATTTCCCTAAAAATCAGGAGCATATAAAAAACCTTAAGAGAAAACTCTTTATGTATTTAATGTAAAACACAGCATACATGGTTCCAACAAATTATTGTATGGCTTAGAGTAAGGAATGGTTCATTACACCAACCTGGTCAAACTTGTGGTAACACTTTCTAAAAGCTCCCTTATCACAGAGTGCTAAGGAAAGCGCATTGAAGACACCATTTAAATCCACTGCACGAGACAGCAGGAGCAACTTGTCTTGCTGATATGATAGTTTCTTATCTTCCTCAAAGCACAGAGAAACTGTCATGCTGTCAGCATGCTATTGCTGAGCCCTGGACATATTCACATTCCTGCTCGCGGTGGCGGAGCTGTGTCACCGCTGCCGCACCCTGCCCCATGATGCCTTTAATGATGAGCCTTTTCATTAATGAGTTAATGCAAAAACTCTCAATGTCATCAGCAAAGATAAGAGAGAAGAAAGCTCTGCATTGTACTCATAATAACAGGCTCCCTGCCTGGCCCTGAGATGTCACGGGTCAGCCATGTTAAGAATGTGTGTGCCCAATCATCCACTGATCTTTATCTGGTGGGCTTGCAGCTAACCATGACATGGGCCCAATCAGGGGTGCTGATGAATGGACAAAGGGGCCCTTGAATTGTTGAAGCTGCCACATGACTGCTTCTCTACTAAATCATGATGACATTAGCAATCAATACACCAATTACCGAACAAGATATTAAACATGTTCAACAAAGCATTGACTTATAGGCTACTGTACATTTTGTGGATTTGTAAAGTTTTGTGCAAATGGTAACACGCTTGCTGTTGATTTACACATTTTGTATGATCGATATAACATATCAACTCAAATATATAAACATGTCTGAAACTACACATTATGAGACATGGATGTACAAAGAGCTCCAGTAAAAATAAATGGAAGAAAACACACATTGGTGATTAAACAATTAGTTTGTGATTGTGCGTCTGGACATTTTGTTTCTTAACAAAGATGTGGTGAATGACGCACAAAGTGGCAAATTATGATCTTGGATGGCTTTGGATGTCACAGTGCAGTGGAGTATAAAAGGCTGAAGGGATAAATTCCAGACATCACTGTCATTATAAAACCTGACAAATTGTGTTAACAGAGTGTGTAATCCACACCACTGTCATCCTCATGTCTGCAAGCTTTTCCTGACACAGTCGTAGTCTCAGATTCAAGTCTGCAGCCAGCTTTGGACAAAAAAAAAATACAACATCCGGTCCAGTGACATTTGTCTCATAGTACATTATCTGAAATCAAATGCTCCGTTCAACTCCCCCTATTCCATATAGAACAATCAGTCCAGCCCTAATGTGAGAATGTCTGTAATCCGCACAAAAGGATGCTGACATTTATACCCAGCAGAAATGAATTAGACAGGGCCTGGATTCTTCCAGTGGCTTTGTGTATGCTACTCTAGACTGGGTGGATAGATAATGACACTTTATTACAGGGTCATTATGGCAGGTAGCTCTCAACGATGAAAAGGCAGATCTAGTCAGCATAGACAGCTGTGAGACAGGTGACCCAGCATGTTAACAAATATGGCAAATGGGCATTATGGGACTAATGAATTCAGAAGGAGCTCTGGGGAAAGATCAACATAAAAGCTTGGCCCATCTCTGGACTGCCAAGAAAGATACACATCTTAAGTCTGTTTTAAGGACGTTACCTCAACTGTTATGACCTCGCTTTCCCACAGTTATGAGAGATGAAGCGGAGAAGAATTTGACATTAAAAAATTAAAAAAAGAGTTCTATTCTACAGTCATTTAGTTCTACATGCTTCATAAGTAAGCTTTTTAGTGTTGGTATTACCTTTATGTTTGGAATCATTCTTTACATCCGATTATGATTTTTAAACCATTATGCCGATGATTTAATCTCATATTCTTTAAAATGGAAATAAAACTGATAATTCCCCAGTACTCTACAGAAATTTAAAGCAGCACCCCCCCCCCCCCCCCAAAAAAAAACCTAAAAACAAACAAACAATTGAGACAGAGACATACTTACTTATTTTACATTATTTTATAATGCGAGTCAAAATGACCCAGTTTTAGATGGGTGAGTTGTTGGACTTCCTAACAACATAACATGCAGGGTGTAGAAGAATTCCTGTCTTTAAAACAAGCAAACTAGGTTTTTCCTGAACATGAAATTGATTTTTTTTTGTTTTAAAATATAAGGTAAACATAAGGTTATTGATTTTCTCAGTCTTTCACAAATATGGACCTCTCTGCACTAGCTCATCCTGTCCAGGATGTTCTTTTTATGCTTACTCACATTGCTAATCTGTAACTCTTTAACTGAAATAGTTGCAGGACATTTATTGTATTTATGTGATTGTTTCATTTGTTTTCTTTTTAAAAAAAAACAATGATCATAATCTGTAGCTCCTGTTTCAACTTCTGTCTTTTCTTCTTGTAATGTTAAGTCTTGTTCTTCTCTCTTCAGTTTCACATCATTCTCAAACTTTACAAATCCCTTCTCAACAGCTGTCTCATTTATTTCCCTCCATAATCTTTAGGCAGTTTTATCTCATCTGAGTCAAAGCTCCAAAGAGAGAGGCTATGTTTGCTATAGAGACTGAAATCCTTTTCAGGCCCATTGGGAAAAATTTGTAATATTGGACTATATAAATAAAATGGACTTGACTTCAGTGCACTTATTAATGGAATACTCTAAATCAACAGAATCACATCACAGGCTTTTGGAGATATTGATCATGTTCACTTCTGTAAATGACAGAGGTCAGAATGGAAATGATCAATATATACTCAAGCACCTTACTAAACTCAAGTTTAACACTGGGAGAAATGGTCTGAGAGCATTTAATCCGGTTTTATTAATGTGTTCAACGGCTAATTGTTTCACAGTTCAGTGTTCACACTAGTCTGGCAGCCAAGCCATGTTTAAATCTTGAGCCTGGATATAAGTTTTAAAGAATATCAACAAAAACTTCAGCGTAAAGTTAAATCTAAACATGAACTTGTCTGCTTCCATTCTACTCCAACCTGCCACGGGGTCAGGTTGCCGTTGGTCTATCGATACTACTCACTGAACTTAGTTGTTCATCCACTTCCTTTGTCACTCTGCCAAACCTTTACCCAATGAGATCAGTCTAGGTGGCTGCAAATCCCATAACACGAGATTAGCCCTTTCGACTTCACAGACAAGATAATGGCATTAGCTAATGTATGAACAATAGAATACCTCTGTGTGCATTCTGATATTGCACAGAAAGACAGGGAAACACTTTGTTCTTCACTCCACCAATTGTCCTTTGAATTCTCTGCCACCACCTGGTTGGATGAAGGTATTCATTCATTCAAGGTTTTTCTGCTTAACAAGCAAACGCCCTAACAAGCAAAAAGTCAACCTGGCGATTAAAATATGAATTCAGGGGCTTAGATGTTAGTTATTTTTTTTGTTTTTTTGGAGTACAACTATAATTTTCTTTTGTGTAAAAATATTAGAGATGCTAAATTTCTTTAATTGACAAGCAATAAATGAGTTGCCTTAAGTTAGATTAACATTTCCAGGATGCTACAATTTAAGTACTTCATGGCACCATGATGACTTGAATATGATGAAGTTATTTACGTTTGTTTTACCAACCTTGGAAACAGGAGCTACATCTATCTTCTTACACATTAACTCACTAGTATACACATAATCTTATGCTAATGAGAGGAGGCACTGCTTAAATATGATATTATTGCTCTAAAATTATGAGAAAAGACCAGAGGGAGAGTTCAAAGTAAAACCAAGGAAGAAAGTCCTTTGGCCAGTGAACTCTATGACCTGTGGGCTTTCTATGTGACCCCACCAATAAGAAATGCCTTCGGTGATTTGAATCAAGAGGAGGTTTGTCACTTTCAAACAGACATGGCTGAATAGGCCTGTTGGAGCTGTGCACTGCACCCCTTACCAGATGTGCAGGGCTTTTCTTATGAAAGAAGAAAGAGAAGCTGATAGTTGCAGGTGCAAGGCTGACACGAGGGCCAGCTTTGCAGGCCTTCATAAAGGGGATATCCATTGCCTGTGTTTAATCAGAGCCAGTGGGACGGGATGGGATTCATTGCTCTTTGATGGAGAGCACTGTTATGAAGATGGACAGTCACTTTGCTCTCTAAGTGAAACCATCGTTTAGCCTCAATTCCCAGAGAAAAGGCCCATTTGTTATCCACAGGGGAGTGCAGCAGGGGTGGTTATGCTAGGTGGAGGCTGCATGCATTTTCCACACAATTACCATGCATAGGCATGCATTTGTGGTCAGAGAAAAGTGACTGTGCTAAAGCCAAAGTGACACACAATATAGACTTTGAATATCCCTTCCTCTAATACCAACAGAGCAGGATGTAAAACAGTCACACACAGACACACATTCTTCACTGTATGGCCTGTATGTGTGTCAGTGCATGTATGCACTCTTAGATTGTTTTGTGCTGGGAGTTACTTTTCACACATGGTCAGTGAAGCTATAAAATGCCCTTTTAGAATGATATAAGATAATTCCATTCAACTTTAATATGTCAATGATGAACCAATTTGCAACACTCCATATAAATGACAAAGATATTTGTGACAATTAGTACTTGTCTCATGTTTTTAAATCTCTTCCTTTCTGTTTTTGTCCATAATAAGTATAATCTTTGTATTACAATTTCACAGGTTATACTAGTTTGTGAGCTCACAAAAATTGATCTTAACTTCATTGTCAGGGAAGCTGGCAGTGTTTGAAAAGAACACATTTTTTTCTTATTCAAAATCGGTACTTCTTTTGAATTGTCAACAAGTAAAAACCAAAGTTATGGCAGGAATTTACTGCTTTAATATTGTTTTAGTATTTCTACAGTTAAGCCTTTATGGGGCAAGTGACTAGTTTTGATCAAACCCTTTTTTATTTCATATGCAGCAAACAATTTTTCTTTTTTTGTTTATGTAACAACAGAATGGAGTACTTGGTACATACCAGAAGGACAATTTTAGGTTAAAATTTCTAATTTCAAGGTATTTCATTGAGTGTAAAAAAAGGGTTAAGGGGTAATACAAATAAAAGAGATATCTACTGTTGAAACAGAAAAAAATGAAAAGGCTCGGGCACATCAACATATATTGCTTCTAAACTTGTGTATTTTGTTCAGGGTAAATGGTTGCCTTTACATGTGTAAGTAGCCTATACATGTAATGACTTCTGAGGCACTTCCATCTGTAAATGCATGCAAGACACCCACTTGGATCACAACAAGGCAAAGGGTTGGCACACGGTCAAGTTAGAATTGTGAAGAAAAGATGAATTTTTTTGTTTTTTTGCAATGGAACAGTCTCCTTGACCCATCAATGGAAACGATAGTGTTAACAATTTAATGTCAAAAGAGATGAACATGTGGACTCCTCAGATCACAGAACATTTAACCTTAGGATTTAAGTTTCGACTTCTTTTACATGAGCTGTGGCCCAGAAAGAGTTAGTATGTTTTAAGTAGTATTCCTTTAGAATTTCTGTTTGCATAAGTGACTTTTAACTTGTGTTTGTGGATACAGCCACAAGCTGTGTTCACTGCGGGGATCTTAGTCTATGCAGTTATTTCAGTTACAGAATCGTGTCTTAATTGCAGTGTTACCAGAGTGCCTAATGCTCACAACATTCAGTACTGTCTTGTACACTTGTCCCCTGTGTACAGAGATTCCCTGGATTTTCTCAGTCATGTTTTGGTATTAAGTCCATGGATGAGGAAATCCCTAAATTTTCATAATTTCCAAACTGTTTTAGTGAATTGTCTCTATCTTAAACAAAAACTTCTCTGCCATTTTTTTTCCATCACCAACCATGACACTAAGCTATTGGGAATACTCTCATTAGTTATAACATGCATTCATGTATGTTGTAAGCATGTTGATATATCCTTAATTTTCTACCTTTTCTACAGGTTGCTAGTAATTATTCCCCCAAAGTCATCACAATTTCTCAGTTCCTTTGACCTGTCTACAGAAAAGGAGCACTACTTTCTGCTGGCCATAAACATTCACACTAAATGTAAATCATCAAGTGTGAAATCAACCAGTGTAAATGTAATTCCTGTGGATACTGAGCTGAATCATAACCACTTTCCAAACTCAAATGGCAGATTGGATGTCTATAAAGAAGTCTGTCCTTTTAACGGCCTGTCCACCATTACAGTGTTGACCTCCACGAGTCTGTTAAGATTCTTTCGAGGACAGGTTTATCATGCAGTTTGTTCACTAACAGTAAAAGAATGAGCCTTGTCAAAAGGAGAGGTGCGATGAAGAAGACAAGTCTATGTGTAACCCTGATTCCTTACTTAACCATCCAAGAGGCTGAGAATTGAGAATCATCATTCTGAGAAAAAAGCTCCACTCACCTTGTTCAAGAATTTGGTCTCCAGTTCTAATATGCTAAGTGGAAATGTGTCTCAGAGGTTAATATATAGGAATGAAGCCCCTTGACCTGACATGAGTTATTGTTAATGATGATAACAAATTAAATTAAAGATAATTAATTTGCTAAATTAGATATTGTGTCCCAGGTCTACACCCCACACATTTATACTATATACACCATCACCGTCACAAAAAAAAAAAAAAAAAACTCCAACCATTATTAGGTCTGACATGTTCCTCATTTTTCTAACCCTGGCTCTTGGCCACAGTACCATTGCCCTGGCTTTTCACAATCTTAAATCTTCCTGTTGTTTCCACTTTCAGGAATTTTCCAGATCTGTTGTTTTGTTTCTAAATAACTAAGCTTGACGGGCTCGCCTTAGACTTGTGCTTTATAGTATCAGGGTATCTGTGCCTTCTCAGCCACATGTTATATTTCACACTTGCATTGCCCTGTCTCAGCTATCATGCCTTTGTTGTGTTTAATGGTATCTCCAGCCTTGGACCACTGATACCAGCAGAGCGGTCAGAGTGTTAGCACTCCTCAATATCTATTACAATTAGTTTTTGATTAAGGAACCCTGTGCGGCTGTTTGAAGTCTTTAATGTTGTGTCAACTGGATGATGATGGAGAGAGCAGCATGGACGCCTCCCAGTAACAGAGTGGCCAGTAAAATGCTCAGAGCGAACCATTTTATCTTCCTAATGGAAACCAGATGACCTTTCTTCTCGTTTCTTCCCCCTTCCCCTTTCTAATGTTGAAGTTTTCCTTGAGGTGATACTGACTCAAAATATTCTTTCACTTTTGTAATTTATGCCAGGTTTTTTGGCAGATGTCCTCCATTTCCTATTTTTGCTTTAGCAAATAATTTTGACGCAGTGTAAGCCTCGGAGCAGAGTCCGCACATCAGCTCAGACGAACAGCAAATTAGCTGTAGCTGTGGTTAAGGTAAGTTGAGGCTATATTTTATCTTGAAGATCTCAAAACAAAAGCTGTTTTGAGTATTTATAAATTAAATTTGTAGTAATTCAACTCACAACTTTACCTCACTGAACACCTCAGGAGAAAGATGATCCCTGCCATGATTGTGTGGTTTAAGAGCCAGCTCTGATGGCAAATCATGATTTAGTCATGAAAGTAAATGTATTTTATTCATGTACATGGACACGAATTGTCCATTTTTCTGTGTGGCACACAGTAAATGCATTTCAACTCTAAGATTTTTTCATGCTTCCACCATGTGTTGTGTCATTTGTGATGGGATTCATCACCCTAGTGACCTAGAAAATGGAGCTTTCTAGTTTCCTGATGTCCTGAAAGGGTCTATTTTGAGCAAACAAAATGTTTTACTAAAGCTAACCATTTTGGTTTATTAACTAAACCTAACCAAGTAGCAAGTGAAGGAGAAGCAAAAGCAAGTTAAAATTAAGTGATGCTGGACATAATTAATAATATCAAGACATTTTTAAAGTAAAAAAAAAAAACATGTTTTCCATTCTTGTCAAAGTTGCCTGTTTTCTCTGATTTTCAGTTTAAAAAGTAAGAAACCCTCTGCAAAGCAAGTCATGAATATCTAAAATTGCATCTCATCATTTAAACTGTCTGTCTTTTACAAAACACATGCAAGATTATTCATTCATGATAAATAATTTGACCATTTTGTGGAGCAGTTTATTCAGCAAGTACCAATACAAAGTTTAAAAAGTTGTTCTCCAAACAGTTCATACTGAAAACGGTTTCATAAATAAACATGTTGAGATGTCCAAAGGTCAAACAACCACAGAATTTTTTTTGTGTTTTAAAACATAAGAAAATATTCAACACTCATGACTGAAACACCCCAGTGGTTTGGATCATCACATGCTGGAGTGATTTACAGAAAACAAGCTCTTCAGAAGCACTCTGCTTAGTTACCAGTCGAATGTGAGAACGCAATAAAACATCTTCTCTGCATTTCATCAGAATAAACTGAATAATCCTCATAAAAGCCCTAGTGATGTTGTGTTGAGGCAGAAAATTAAAGTGCTATTTCCTGCATGAGCAACGCTGTGATTAGAGACTATGTTGACTGTTATTCATTCTGACAATGAATAACCAGCTAACTTCAGTTTAACACGAACTGTTCCAAGCTCCTCCAAGTGTGTAATGTACATATATATATATATATATATATATATATATATATATATATATATATATATATATATATATATATATGTATATATTCTGACCTGATATTTCAAACATACATTCCATTAGATATTTCCCACAAATAATAACACAAAGTTTTTATTTGTTGTGTTCTTTATGAAGGAAAGAACAGGAATTCTTAGCATACTGTAGGTCCATCCAGCATTTGGTGCTGCTGAAGACTGTGAACCCTCTCTGTCGCACTTAGAAACATGAGGGGGAGATAAAAAAAAATAAAAAAAAAGTCCTGGCATGCAAGCAGTCTGATAAGTTGCAGCTTGTGTAGTTTTGTTTAGTTTACTTAATCCCTGAGCTGGAAATGACCTTGTGAACTTAAGTTGGGTTGAATGTTTTTTTTCATGCCTCTTCTTTTCCCTTCTTATTTCACTCAGTCAGCAGCCAACCCTCTTCACAAAAACTCCCATTTCAATTTGGATTATTTTCAAGCTATTCAGATGTCAGGGATGTACTGTAGGTGCCATCAAGTGTCTGCATGGTGGTGCCGTTACTTACAACTGCATTCACACATCACAGGTCAAAGATCGCTGTCCTCGAACAATTACATTCACTCCTTTAGCACCAGCTTGAACCTGCTTTCATCAAACCTGCTTTTGTGCACACATGGCCTATAACCTGGCCAACCTTGGTTTAATCATTACCATGACCTGTTTATCTGATTGTCAAGCAGGTAACCATTAATAAGTGTTTACTTCTCGATGACCTTTGAAATGTGCATACCGCCTTTGCCCTGCAAATGTCAGACCTATCATACAAATTCGATTGCTTTTGTTTTGTTTGTTATTGAAAATTTTGCATTTATGGATTTAATTCTTCCCAAAGTGTCCCAATTTTTCTTTTGCGAAAGAAAGAAAGAAAGAAAGAAAGAAAGAAAGAAAGAAAGAAAGAAAGAAAGAAAGAAAGAAAGAAAGAAAAATCTGGCTGAGAATCATATTGGCTTTGTGAAACCCTGCCACTTCCTAGTAACCAGCCGTGTTGTCCATCTTTTGTTTAGCTGATGCAGAATGATAACTCACCGGTTGTCTTCCTCAGTGAGATGGGTAATATATAGCTGAGAGGTGTCCTGACATAGTTATATCTGTTGGTGTCCTCGAAAAGACAAGGAGAGTCAATTACAATGGCAGAGCAGAACGCCAGTGCGAATGTCAACTCCCTGCACAGACGGCTGTGATAAATAACACCTGACCTCACACCAGGCGGTGGTTTCTCTGCAGGGCCTGTAGACAGACCTGCACAAGGAAATGTGAAATCAAGGCAGAATGTGGGGCACTTTAGGAGAAGGGTGTAGGGCATAGCACAAGAGGACAGGGGACGTCTGAATGAGCATCAAAACATGTCAAGTAACATAGTGCAACTGCACAGTGCAATACTGTGAAGATATGAAACTTCACTCGGGGGGGTGTTGTGGCAGGCCCTGCTGTTTCTCATACCTGTTTCTGACAAGAAAAACAAAGCTCCAACCTGTCTTGCACATACTCTATTTGTCTGCATGAGACATAAAGCAGCAGGCTGGTTTACCCGGGACTCCCGTTGTGCTCGTCTGAGTGTAATCTTTGTTGACAGAAAGCAAGTGTGGGTATCAGGTCACTTTCTGTGGCTTCCAGTAATGCACTACTACAGTGCTCTGAATCCAACAGAGGCAGCGTGCAGATTGTTGATGCTCTAAGTGCAGAGACCTCTGTGCTTGGTCGTGAACAGACTGGATTATTGGGCCCGAGCAAAGCTGACATTAGCAAGGTGAAGGTAGCACCAAGCGCTGCAACAGCGAGTGCAGCTGATTTTTCTCATCTTTCTGTATGCATGCGCATGTACTTTGTGTATATGTATGCAAAGGGGCATGTCTGTGAGGGGTAGAGCAGGGCAAGTGGGGGAGTCCTAGGTCCCACGGGAGACACACTGGCTGAAAGAGAGGAGGAATGAGCAACAGGCAGACACAAGGGCACAGGCAGATGTGTGGAAAGATAAATGAGGAGATAAATCACGGAGTGTCTGGGCCCAAGGCATTTGCATTCCTGAAATGAAACTCCAAGGAGAAACACTGCAGCGCACTGAGCTTCAGTGACTTTAAATAAAATGTATACAGTGTGTCTACATGTGTCATGTGGTCTGAAGAGAAAGAGACAGGAGATATTTTTCTTCCTTTGAGCTTTACAGTCGAGTGTATCACATTGTTTCATCAAATGACATTCAGAGGAGACTACATCTCCTTTCTGCGGGTCTAAAGAAGTCAAATGACAGTGACAAAGTGACAACAGTTCCTGGTGGGTATCAGCAATTATCACGCTTTGTCTTTAAATGAAATGATCAAGTCAAGCAAATTGGAGGTAATTTTGATAACAAGCATTGCTCAAATCTGCACGCTAAAATAAAGGGTGGAAGGGGTCACCTACACATGGCTTAATTTAGGCGGGCCACGTTTGATCTATGGAGTCCTGGGTTGTCTCAATGCCACAAGGAAGGACTCTCCCCTTCCAGGATCACAGCACTCCACATCTGATTTTTATATCCTCGGTTAAGTCAGACAGTTAAGACAAAAGTGTGCCTGATGTGGTAGAGTGCATTGATTGTATTTTTTCTTCTGTAAGCGGCTGTTGTATGAGAAGCTTAAAACTTCAATGAAATGATAAAAATGAAAACAAAATAAAAAACGTTCGATATTTTTAAGAAAAGAATAAACATATCCGTGAGTATGATACAAAACAAAGAAGGCTTGCACATTTTCTTAAGTAGTTTTAGTCCTCCCTCAGAACTATGTGAAACTCTGAAAAGAAAATGCTGTTTCTACATAATCATTCACCCTGGTCATAACTTTACCAGCAGTGGGACTTTCCCATGAACAGAGCAGGCCGAGAACTGAAAAAACTCATGGTGGGAGGCTCTGGGTGTGTGGGAGGGAGCATGAAGGAGAGACTGTCATCACTAATTCCTTGCCAGGCAGCCCGAGAAGTGTTGACTAACTAATGACCGTGTTTAACAAGTGAAGTGTATCGTGCTTGAAGAAACACAGCTGGATATGGGTCCTGTTCATTGAGTGACTCAAAGAAAACAATCCATTGTCTTAAATGCTATCCACCCACCAACAGTTTTCTCCAAGCGAGGGGAATACACACTTGTGGATGAAGAAAAAGGGGAGTTAAAAATTGGCGAGAGGAAAGCTGGATTTTAAAGCAATGTGGTTGGCGTTGGGTCACTTAGGTTTATCTCTGTGGTGTTGTGGTGGGAGTAGACAAGAAACCGGAAGTCCAGGGGTGATAAATGAGGGATGAAATGATAAAGATGCATGAGCAAAGAAAACTAACGCATCTAATGGATTCTGTTACATAAAGGATGAGAGAAATATCAGTCTTCCTTTGTAAACTGTGAAATAAATTGGCTTGTAAAAAAATAAAAAAAGTTTAAAAAAATCAAGAGCCGCTGATTAAGGAGATAGATGTCGGTTCTGATAACAGGTCACTGCAAGTTCAGACATATTATGAGAGAGTAATATGAATACCATAAATTAGTCTGGAGAAAATTAAATCACCTTTTCCCCTAGAATATACTTCTAAATTACATGAGATTTAAGCATATGTTATCAACTTGTTTGACAATTATTTTAAATAAAATTTGGCACTTGGCAGCCGCACTAACATGTGTTGGGATGATGCAGTGGAGTCAAATTAATGTTTTATATTATAACTACAGCACTCCTGGCCAGACTAAAGCTCATGCTGTTTTGTATTCCCCGCAAGAGCGTGTTCATAACTCATTTCTCATGCCAACATTCTGTTTTCCTATAATGAGGCTGGAATAAAAAGGAATTCCATTTTACAGCACAGCTTTCCTTGAACGGTAAAGTAGTGCTTCCCTAAAATTTCTCTCTAATGAGCATTTTGCTCGCTATCATTTATGACCAAGCTGCAGTTGCCTTTAAACGTGTGATTTGAGAAGTGTTCCTATTCATGGCCTCTCCATTACCTGATTACCTCCTCCACACTCTTTCATGCTAAGTCAGCAGAGCAGATTTTACTAACATTTTGTCTGAATACACACTGCTCATTCAACCCTGTTGCTTAAAATATTGTATGTTTATACTCCCAATTTAACATAATTTATTTGTAATGTCTGTAATCAGTTCAGTTCAGTTCAGTTTATTTGCCTTTTGCAGTATTAAAACCATAGTGGAAAGCAGTAGCAAGAGCACATTAGACAAATATACAATACACAGAGACATCCTAAAATAGAGTAAAAATAAAAGAAATGAAAATAAATAAATAAATAAAATGCAGCACTTAAAAGATAACTGCAACAACAACTTAAATAGTGATTTGGTGCATGTCTGAGGCATTTTCAGAGTGCATTGTTTAAAGTCACAACCACTTGTGGAAAGAAACTTTTTGTGTGCTGAGATGTAGTGCATTTAATAGTGTCGTACCTGAGGGCAGGACCTCAAACAACTCGGTAGCAGGATGGCCAAAGGGATCATTAATAATCTGAAAAGCTCTTGTCAAAATGCCACTTGAATTATATTTCTTAAGTGTGGTTCCAGAAATCAGCCATTTTTACACTTTTGTCCCGATATATTTATGTCAAGGTCTGCCATGAGTGAAAGTACAGACATTAATTTTACCTAGATGATTATAATTATCATTGAAATTGGTTCTGACATTGAGTTTCTCTGTGTTAATCATTGAATACTAAACATTGAGTTAATTTTTTTTTTCATTCTGAAAAAAGGGCATGCTAACGTAATATATTGAGCATGCCAAAGATATATCTTCGCATTGTCATTTAACATTAGCAATAAGCAAAAAATAACAAAACTGTCTGCTTGGATTGAAGCACGTGTAGGACATTTCCTTACTAAACACAAAGAAAAGCAAAACATTATAATATGGCAACCTTGGGAGAAAATTAGCTTTGCATTGGAGCAAATGTTTCCCTATTAAAAACCAGCAACGCCCATACAAGATTGGTAAGGTAGGTGGTCTTAGGTCAAATGTCTATGTAAGACTGCTCTTTTTAAACCATATTTTTCTACCTTGTACACAGAAATGTGTCTTAGTGTTAATAACACAGTTTTGCTATTTCCCTCTAACGTGCTATGTTGTTAGGTTTAGGCAACAAATGTGACTTGGTTAGGCTTAAAAAAAACAACAAGATTTTGCTCAAAATGCATCCTTACACAGTTAATAAATGTCTTTAAATTCCCCCACAACACACTGTACAACAGAGATTTACATGCAACAAAAAACAACAAAGAACACTGGACTGAACGTAAATGCAGCACTGTGGAGGCTGGCCTGCTTATTTGATAGTTCCTGTGGTGACGCCCTTTGTGACCATGGTTGGGATGGCGTCTGGTGTGAATCTATCCTGAAGATATTGTTTTCATACAGCAGCGTCAAGCTAGATTTTCATGTTTATTGATATTTTTATGCCTATTCTCAGTTTAGAGACAGTAACAGGGGATGGGAGTTCTTGTTTGTGCCAAATAGTGTGTGTGTGTGTTAAGTATACATGTTGTAATTATGTCTAAAAGAGACTGTAATAAAGTATGTGTTTTCAAATTGATGCTGTATACTGTGTTTGGAAGCTTTTTAAATATCTGTAATTTGTTTTATAGTGTAAATCCCTTTGTGTTGCTTTTTGCATGACAGATTTTTTCTTTTTTTTTATCTAAAAAGTAAAATAAAATTGTTAAAAAAACAAAAACAAAACAATAACAAGAATCATTAACTTTTATGATCCAGCTATTAATTGTACACATATATTAGTATGATCACCTGCCAAACATTGTAAGTTATCTTTATGCTCTACAAGAATTCTGACAAGTCAGGATTTGGAAAGCACAGTTGTGGAGCATAAATGATGTGTCTTCCAGTGTCTTCCGGATGTAAGCAATAGATCATTTTGGTCTGGTGGGCTGTGGGACTTTTGCAGATTGGGTTTGCTTCCAGCAGATTCCATCAAATTGGTATTTTGGGAGTTGGTAGGTTGGATGAACATCTGAGATCCTTCATCACACACTGCAGGTCCATCTGAAAAAAAGTGTTTTGTTTTTTTTCCATAGCCAACTAATGTCCTACTTAGGAGAGTGTTGACTAAATGAATGACAGGACCTGTGTGTTAAAACAAGGTGAACGCTATTGCTCGCTTGGCCTCTTTCTGTTTTTAATGTTCTTACTAATTAGTATAGGTGAAATACCAACGAAAACCAACAGAAATAATATATTTTAAAAAAGACAGATTTTACATAAATGACAACAGTACATACTCCTTTGTATATTCATAACCAACTTCACCACCAAAAATGGTTTTAATGAACATATATCTAACATTTTCAAAAAATTAGTTCTTTACTGTGTTTGAAACCCCCAGTTTGGTAAAATTAAGTCCATATTAAATAAAAAATAAAGAAAGAAAACACTGTCCTACCATAGCAATCTGGAAGATGTTGGATCTGGTTTGTAATTAGAGGGACTATCATCTGCTTTTATATAATGAAAATGACCCAATACACACTGGTATGGGGGGTTAGGACTATCTAACCCTGGCTGAGAGTGAAAGAGGGCTGCACTAGATCCCATTGCATTGACAATTACATGGCCTAAAAATAAAGAAAAAATCCATAAAACCAAGTTTGTCCAAAACTATGCATGTGTGTATATATTCACGAGAAAGTAAAAATGCAGTAGGGATTGCTTTTTTTGTTTCTTTTTTTTTTTTTATAAAAAGAAGAGTTTAAGTCAAATCTTGACATGTAACCTAGAGCCAACCACAGACACACACACACACACACACACAAGCACACTTACACAACACCATTCTGTGAAGAAGCTGTCCTAAGCCACTTAAATCTGAGCTATTTGATAGTGTTTGTGAAACATTTACTTGTGACCTGCGCACTCAAACCCCTTAAGCCATCCACATGACGGAGGGAAGTGAAGGGCCTTTTAGGGCCCTAAGTATTGCTCGAGTCCTCCTTATATTACTGATGATATCTGTCCTGAGGAGTTTGCTGACAAGAGCCCAGGGATCAGAAATAGCCATAAAGCAGATGGGAAATTACATCTTCTCCAACACGTACTGAAATGGCCTGTCTGTTGATAGAAAAGGCTCACTACGGTGTCTTTAAGCAGGGATTTAGCCTTTGACCCATTCTCCTGAAGCCCATGGACACTACTACATCATGACTTAGTTGCAACAGATAGGTTTACACTTCACTGCAACGCACAGTTTTGTTATATGTCTGAGTGTCAAGCAGGAGACAGGAAAATCCTTTGGCAAATCATCTGGTGAAAATACGTAATATGGGCTTGTACAGAGTTCAACTGAAAGATTTGTATTGTTAAACTGTGGTGATAAGATATGTTTGTGCACATTATGCCATACAATGTCTCTCAGCAGAGTTTGACTGAATATTGGAGAGACAGAGTGAAAGCACAAGACAACATTAATCCCTTAAGCCCTTCAGTGATGGCCTATGACCAGGCCATATGAGATCCTCTACCCTCTACTAATCTGCACCAAACAGTGATGAAGCCAGAAAGTGGCTCTTGCATTTAAAAAACTGTTGACAGCAGGATTATCCAGTTTGTGGCGATTCAAATGACAGAAATCCCACAATACATGTCTTTAAATGTAAACTTGTATTTTTAATTTTATAGTGTTTGTTTTCTTTAAAAGTTGTATTGAACATACATAATGGTTCAGGGTAAATAGTGGTAGTAAAAGCAGTAGAAAGTCTCTTAGGATGAAACAATTGCTAAATAAACTAGTCATAGAGCTTCTTTTACAGTATTGTAAAACCCTATATAAATTCATTCATTATCCGAACCACTTACTCCGATTAAGGGTTGCGGGGCAACTGGAACCTACCTGCAGTCTTTGTCGAGAGGCTGCATTCAGACAAGTTGCCAGTCCATCACAGGACCAAAAACAGAAGCACATGAAAAAGATGACAGCTAACACTAACACTCATTCTTATAGTGAATTTATAATTAACTAGTGTGTTTTTGGACTATTGGAAGAAGCTCCTTAACTACCTGTAACTTCCAAATGTATATATTCCTTGATTTTTTATGCAGAGGATGGTAACTTCTGACCATGACCATGGTCCTCTACTGGAATAGGGTGGATTGCCCTCTCTGAGTCGGGAGTGAGGTCCTGCCTCAAGTGTAGGAGTTTAAATATTTCAGGGTCTTGTTCATGAGTGAGGAAGGGATGGAGCGTGAGATCGACAGACGGATCGGTGCGTCAGCAGTAATCCGGACTCTGCGCCAGTCTGTCGTGGTGAAGAAGGAGCTGAGCCAGAAGGCAAAGCTCTCGATTTACCAGTCGATCTACGTTCCTACCCTCACCTATGGTCATGAGCTGTGGGTCGTGACCGAAAGAACGAGATCTCAATTACAGGTGGCTGAAATGAGTTTCTTCCACGGGGTGGCTGGGCTCTCCCTTAGAGATAGGGTGAGGAGCTCGGTCATCCAGGAGGGGCTCAGAGTAGAGCCACTGCTCTTCCGCATCAAAAGGAACCAGTTGAGGTGGCTATGGCATCTGGTCAGGATGCCTCGTGGACGCCTCCCTGTTGAGGTGTTCCAGGCACGTCCCTCCGGGAGGAGACCCCAGGGAAGACCCAGGACACGCTGGAGGAATTATATCTCTCGGCTGGCCTGGGAATGCCTTGGGATCCCCCCTGCAGAGTTGGCAAATGTGGCTGGGGAGAGGGAAGTCTGGGCTTCCCTGCTTAGGCTGCTGCCCCCACGACCCCACCCCGGATAAGCGGCTGAAGATGAAGGATGGTACCCTATTTAGGGCTGCTAAATGGGTACTCAGTAGTTTTAAAGGTGACACCAAGAGGTTCTGACTAAATAGAATTTTGTGATGAATTGAGTGTAAGAATGATGATATATGCAGTCATATGAATAAAACGAGGTGTGAGTGACATTTCCCATTGCCATGCAATGGACCAAGTTAGCCCAGGTCCAGAGTTGCTGCTTGGTCAATGTCTATTCTGTTTGAAGCTAAGATCTTCCATTTAAAAAGTTCCTTGTTTTGCCATGCACCAGAGGGACGCCTACAGTGTGGACCCAAGCTAACATTACCTTGTCACTAGCAGTGTTGTGCTAAGAGGACAGTTGTAAAATAAAATACAAGCATAACTCTTGAGGAAACAATGTCTGATACTATGACATTATTCCAACTCTTTGAGCACAGGCACTGTACAACCATGTTTGTAGAGATGGATCACTGTTTATTTTTCAAACAGTAGCTGAAGTAACTCCAAGACAGGGTGAGTTCATTAGCCAGCGAGAACAACAGAGCGAACTGTTAATCACGGCTGTCAAACAATGGCTGTTAAGACTGTGGCACATGCTGGACCAATCAGGAGAATACTCACAATTGTCCAATCCCTTCCCTAACTTTGTTGTGACAGTTGATTCTCCATGGCAATGACTTCGTTTTGAGCATCCATCCATGGAGCTTTGTGTGATTAAAAACCATGGCCATGCTTCAAACCACACCCTTCACAATGCTACCCTCTCCAACTGTTTGACACTGCTTGTTTGAAGAGTTTACTCATAAAGCAGCAGCTTTAATTTTTTCCTTATGGCTCTACTAACCACAATGAGCATATTGAATAGGTTGCATATTTTTTTTCACCATGTACTGTTAATATCACAGACCTGTGTAAAACTCACAGTTAAAGGCCCCATTCCCATTTCTAGGTTTGTGAAATGATATTACAGCTGACACAGGCCTGTAACAAAATTATTTGGCAACCATCAAGGACCAAATCTAGGCCCAGTCTGTGAGCAGGAGGCCTAATCCTGTTTTTACCCAGGCTGGCAGCTTAAAGAAAAGTGGGGTACACCATTTGGATTCACAGATGATGGAGCTGTCTTCCCAGCTGGCCTGTAATCTAGCAATGGATGATAATGCACTGCATAACTATGCCACCACTCTTAATATAATCTTTACATTTGGTTAACAGAAAATATGATAAATGTAATGTTAGAGCTCGTGTCCCCATCACGAAGTGAGACTCTTACAGCATTATTTCATGACAAATTCAAAGAAGCAGGAGTATATAGGCAACATGTACCATCTGTTGCGGCCTTTTTGGCTTTTTATATCATTTCAGTGGCTGGACAGATTGGCAGCTGAAAAACGCAGAGGTGGTTCTGGACTGATGAGCCACAGTGTGGAGAGTAGTGTCAGCCCAGCCTAAAATAAGGTGTTTCCATACATAAACAGCTCTTACAAACTACAGATAGAATTTTAATCTATTTACTCATAATTTTGTTTGTCCTTTCCTGTTGATTTGGATATTTTTTTCCTCTCCTCTGCATGCTTTAATGTTGTAAATGCTTCTATAAATTTACTTATAAAAACAATATTTATCTTATTTTTTTTAATATTCTTAAAAACAAAATCTGTCAGATGTATAGTTTCTAAAGTATTAATGTTGTAAAAGGAATTAAGCCCAAAAGTCTCTTGTTATGTTTGGAAATCAGAAATCATCCAGTTTTCCCTTTATATGACAGAAAAGTGATTTGCTAGGTCAAATTTAAACAAATAATGAGATTTACTAACACATTACAAACTGGTTTTAAGAATAACGTAAATAGCACAATAGTACAAGTGAAATATTTAGACTGCAAGGGAAACGCTTCGGTGATATACTTTACTGAACAGACAGGGAGATCTATCCACACAGCCTTCAGTGTTCTCTCGTTGGCTAGGAATCAGACACTGCTGAAAGAAAAATCCCTCCTACTCCCATCCTGATAGAGTCTATTGAAACGAAGACCCCACACCAAGACAAATAGCAATGGGAATCAACTGAAAATATGTGACATAATCACATTAGTGTCCTAAAGAACACAAAGCACATAGTCAACTTCCCCTGATCAAGGCACATCTGGAGGGGCAGGGGACTTGAAACACAGTCCTGCCTTTCCCCTACTGCAATGAAAACAAGCTGTTTCACTATGCTTCCAGGCCAAAGCAGAACAAGAACTTTGACACAGTAATGGATTGCTCCAGCAGCCACACAGCTTAATGCGAAGATGCCAGAAAAAAAAAGAGAAGGGAAGATCTTGAAAGGTTTTCTGAATAACGCCCACTGCTTTCCCAGTGCATTTGAACTTTGACCTGATAGGCTGAACACACAAAGCTATATTTGCCCCCTTTCCTTTGAAAGTGACAGTATAGTATTGTATTGATGTCCCATCTATCTTAACAGTGATGTCCAAATGCTGTGTAGTTGATATTCTATCATTTTTATTCATGTATGGTTTGTTTGTTTTCTAAGTTTTAGAAGAAACTAATTTAAAGCAGAAAATACAGATTGATGATAATACCACCACTACTGCTGCTACAGCTACCACTACTACTACTACCACTACTACTACTAATAAAAATAATAATGTATATATTCTAGAACTCTGAAATTATGCAAACCAAGCTGCCAAAGAGTTTCCAGCTGAGCACATGTAGAGAGGTGACAGTCATTATGAGGCCGTTATGCCTCAGTCCAAGTGTTCTTTTAAAATAAAAATGCCGCTTAATATTTTCCAGAGGTCCTTCTACACACTTTTAATGCTCACGTTTTGTCTTCTCCCTATCCAAGGAACAAAGACTGGTTTCTGTTTCTGCTCTCAGCCTGCTGTGCAACTGAGGGCCTGGCCAGCCCATTAACACCCACCTCAACATGTTCCATTCCAGCATTGGGAGCTAATTACAAACACTGGCTAGGCTTAAAAACCTCTTATAGACAGCAAAGAAAGAAAGAAAGGCAAAGAGTGAGGGCGTTAAAGAGACAGAAAGAATGAGAGACTTGGGGGCCAGATTGTGAGGGGGGGGGGGGGGTATTAAAAAGACTAATGAATCCATAGGAAACGCCATAGCCCTGAAACAGCGTAAATAGTTGTTCACTGCTAATGTCGCTCTTGGAATTCCACAAGAGCACAGACGCTGAAAGGTGTGGCTGTGTTTTATTCTCATTGTCCCTCTCTTTCTTTTCACCTTTTCATCATCTACTCCTGTGTGGAGTGAAATGGGGACTGGGGGCTGGTGTGAGTGGCAGCAATGGCCATGACCCCCAAATAAAGCTGCATGAATCTGTGTTTTTAAATGCAGTTTAGCAAGAGGTTACGATCAAATTCTTCAATAAATACATAATAAATACAAATTTCAAGATTTTGCTGAAATTGAGAAGTTCATATTGGATTAATTAATCAAATTCAATCTTTTATTTATTTTTATTTATTTTTATTTTTTTTGGTTGTTTGTTTTTACATTAATTGTCAATCTGGCAGTGATCATTATATGCCAGCTTCCCGAAGGAAAAAAAAAATCTGTCTGCAACTGGATTATTTAAAAAGAAAAAGGGTTAAGCATTAAAAGAGAAAAAAGAAGAAAGTTTTACTTTGTAGCTTTGACTACAAAGATACGGCAGTTTTCTTCTACAACTCTCACCTCAATATATCTCAGGAAAAGACATGTGACATGCGTACGACTGACATTTGCTTGGAGTTGCGGTTAGCGCAGTAGTTCCCACATGTAGCTGTCTCTAATCAAGTCCCAGGCTTCGAAGCCTGAGGCACAGAGATCAGACAGATCTTAAAGTGTGCCATCAACCACAAATTACAGCCCTTGATTTGAGGTTAACAGACAGCCACTCCTCCAAGAATAACAGAGACAGTTGTAATACCTAGATTGGCAGGAACCTGTGACTGAGCTTAGAGGAGCAACATTTGGTATCAAATTTGGAAAGGAATCAGGTTGTGCTACAGAAAAGCAGGGATAGGGATCAGGAAGACTCCTTCCCTTGGATATTGAGTGAATCAATACAAGGTGGATTTATAAAAAAGAAAAAAAGAAAAAAAAAAAAAAAGAAAAACTAGTTATCATTGCATTCAGATTCTTCTGAGTTCTAACTTTTACAAATGGTAATATACTTTTTAGTATTAGGTGTGCTGAAGGTTTGGCCAAACACACTTTTTTGCTGATTGCCTGGTCTATTTTTCCCATATGTAATTCAAAGTCCTCCCTTTATAAAACTAAACAGCTCTTGCCAAAAATCTTCTAAAGTAACTTGTAAAAAGTTGTACTGTTCTACTTCACCTCACATAGAAGTTTTATCATGTGTATTTTCTGGCACATAAATAAACAGAGTGGCGTTGAGTGGTAGCCTCATAAGGAGCAACACAATGACATTTTCAGAGCCAAGGTTGCACTTTTTTTTCTTTCTTTCTTTAATGCCTGGGCTTATTTAGCAGTCACCTTATTTAGTACCTTTGGTTACCACATCATAAACCTGAGGCAGACATTATCCTCTACTTCTGGCACCTCAAACTCCTAAATCCACTTTTCAAATATGCTTGAAGTCATTTGTTAAAATGCAAGCCAAAGTAAAGCAAAACCATTTGTCATTAGCTGGCTTAAGAAGAGGGGTGCCCCAGATGTAGTGTGTGCGTGGGTGTGCTTACCAACCTAGATCACGCAGCTCATAGGCAAGCAGCCAAGAGAAAGTGGCCTCCTACTGTTTAATGACAATAAATTTACTGCCCCACTCCGTATTGCGCTTGTATTTTGTAAACAAGGTTAATGCCCCTTTTAATAGAGCACACAGTGACAGAATATGACCCTTCATGATCCCATTCAACCACATATCAGCTAATATAAGAAATAAACTTTCGATAGCTGTTATTTCTCCATCGATATATGACTATGCATGAGAATTGCTATTCTTTACATCTACATGTAAATTATATTGACTTGGCAGCACTTTCAGTCTTGAACAAATGTTTTTAAGTGCTCCGCTTTTGCATCAGTGCAAAATGAGGGAAAACCCTTTGCAGCTACAGAAATATTTCCTTTTAACAAAAGATAAGAATGATGTATTTTGCATTTCATCACACCAAAGGTAGTTATTTTTCTAGTAAAAACTTAAATGCCTCCATTATCACCTCAAAAGAGGGATTATGGCTAATTGAGCATTGTAGCCAGATAATTGGGCCCGAGGACCTATCCACATGGAGAGAATAACCCTCCTAGTCTGATTCTGCAAAAGAGACAAAGCCAGGGGGAGGAGTAATGTGAGTTAAGGGATTCTCACCAGCTCTTGTGAGAGCTTGTTTCACATACGCAGCTCAAAGTGGAGCTAATAACTTAACGCTAGTGTGTTTTCACTCTTGAGAGGTCTTTCTCCTTGGAACCTAGAACATTCTTCCAGATCCTTTAGTAAGGACTCTTGAGGGACTTTGCTGAGCTTTCTAAATTCTTTACAAAGACTTTCCCTTTCTTTATCAAGTTGTGTCTCTCGCTCTCTCTCATGCACATGCACACACACACACACACACACACACACACACACACACACACACACACACACACACACACACACACACACACATTAACATGCCCTATGTGCACAATGTAAAAACAAGACTTGGTTATAAATGATTTAATAGCCCAATGTTATGGTTAATTAGTTTGATATATTTTTTCATATAACTTGGTGTTTTCATTTACTCTGTTCAAATGCCAGATACATTTGTGGACATCTATTTTAATACATTTTCAATGAAAAACTATGTGATGTTGGTTCCACACTTGTATATCTATAAGACAAAATGAAATAAAATTTAAAAAAAACAACTAAAGAACTAGTCACTGAACTTATTACCCAGAAGTTAACAAAGTTGAAAATGATGGGACTGCACTAATCAACACTTTTCTTTATAAAGAGAAGCAGTGGTTAGGTATATTTACTGGTATAAGGTTTCCACGGGTCATTAAATTTGCACTATTATGCTCAGCAGTAAAACAGAGAACAAGCTATAGTAACATTTCTTTGTAAATGAAAAACCTTACTGTATTTGCTCAAATCAACTTGATCTTACAAAAATATGTGACATGAAAATTGGTTCCATTGTCTGCATAAAAGCAACCCAACCCTGAGGTCCAGCCTCCTGCTCTGACACCAGCTGTACAGTGATCGAACAGCTTGTACAAGGGGGTCCAGTATACCACACTCCCAGAGCAACCCCCACAGTATTCCCTGGGGGACACAGCTGAATGCCTTCTAAAAGTACACAAAGCACATGTAGACTAGTTGGGTGAACTCCCATGCTCCCTCTAAGACCCCGTAGAGGGTGTAGAGCTGGTCCGCTGAAAGACTCTATCTGAAAGACTCTGCTTTCCGGAACTGTTGGACAGACCTCTCTAGGGAAGCTGAGAAGTTTGATAACCCTGTTGTTAGAACACACCCTCTCCTCTCACTCCTTGAAGAAAGGTACAATCGGCCCCAGTCTCCCAGTCCAGCAGCAATGCACTGTTCCCAATAATCACAAAATGTTGCACAGGACAGCCCTAAAACAGCCCTACAAAATCCAGAGCTTCAAGGAACTCTGGGCAGATCTCAGCCTTCCCTTGGCCTTGTCACTGAAGAGCTTTTGTTTGTGTACATAGCGCTTAAGTTGTTTTATGTGTGATGGTGCTAAACATATCTCTCATAAAATAGGTAGGCTACCTTTGATTAAAACTCTGCATTCCTGATTTGTTTGACAGCACATTAGTATTTTTAAACACAATCCTGAAGCCATCACTCCCAAGCAGAATCTTGAGGCTAAGAAATCACACTTAATTTTTTTCTTAAGGGGAGCCACATGATGTTGCATTGGACTTTTACACACCATGTTGCATGCTAGATAGTAGACCGCACAGTGGCTAATTCAGCTAATACACACAATGTAAACAAACAAGCAAGATTAAGTTTAGCAAAATGTAGAGAATTTTCTTTCTGGCTGTGATAAATCACAAAACAGGAAGCACAAAATGACATGAAGACAGTGGCAAGTAGAGCAGATGATAGAGAAGCTATGTTGTGCCCATTTTTAAATTGTGTCACTATCTCGACCAGCTGTTTTAATGCTACCTGTTCAACCTCGAGTCAATAGAAATACAGGAAGTGACAACCACGCCAACCTTAAACATTCAACCAACCACAGTACTTCTTGGAATGCAACGCTGTCTTTTGGTATAATCTGCGGTATTTTCTATGCTGTACTTTTTGTTTTAGTTGCTGTCCGAGTAGAAACAAAAATCTAGCTTATGTTTGCGTTTAGTATACACTTGGCTAAGTTTATTAAGAATCGATGGCGTTGTTTCCAAACTAACCAAATCCTCAAAGGAGAAAATTTTCCCACCGTGCTCTCCAGCATACCCTTTTTTTATACTAAGAAGTATTAAAGGGTCAATGTTATTTCTCTAAAACATTCTTTGCAGAAATTATAACAATTAGACACACATGGCATATGTAATTGCTAGGCAATGGAGGACTGGAGGACTATGGATAGTTCTCGTACACTGGGTAGGCCGTCTTATTTCACGAACTGTAAGCGCACTTCGGAGTGAGCAGATCCTGAATTGGGACACACCTTTTATTGAAATAAAATTATGCTTTTTTTGTATATTTTATTGAAATAAAATTGTCACCAAAACAGCAAGCTGTTGCAGTCATTAATTCTTTCCACAATACGACATTTTAGTGTGGCAATTAACTTAAACGTTTAATCCTGTCTCATGGTCAAAACACTGGGCTACTATTCTTTCTTTCTATTTAAAACTACAACAAAAACTAATGTTTATTTCTCAAAATTCAAAAGGCTCAAGTCACTAAGATTTTCAACTATAAAATTGCTCTTTAAGCCAGAAGCTAAGCTAGTGGAAGTAAATGCAACACTGCTAATGGGGTTTCAATCCTTCTGCAGTGACCCTTACCCCTTCCCATCCTCTTTTAAAACAAACAGTCCAGGACTGCCCTTGACTCCTCCTCTGGTGCTGTAGTCTGATGCCCCAGCTTTCTGGGAGTGACCCTGGTTGACAGTTTCTCTCTGTGCAGTGAACTTAAGATGCTTTCTGCTAAGCCCGGCCCGATGACAGGGACATCAACTGATCACTAGTCTTGCTACCATAGCAGACCTCTTGCAGGAAGCATGTTAGTCATCCTCCATTGCTTACAGGAAGAAATGGGAAGGTACACAAGACTCTCACAGACTTTCAACAACATGATCATTAACAAAGTTAAATGGTATTAAATAAAAAAAAGTCTTCTTGAGGAGCTTCCTCGTAGAAAGGAAATATCCCAATAACAATTGATAACTGCATAAATGTAATAATAATAAAAAGACAAAGATTATACAAAGGATACAAATAATAATAGCCTGCATGAAAAAATGCTGGCAGTAGAAGTAACTTCAATTATTGCACATTTCTTTTCTTGTTTAGTTGTTTTTTGTTGTTTGTGCTCATCATCAAGTCCAGGTTTCAGCTGAAATAATGCTAAAGAATATGAAGTGTCCATTCTCTAACTGAGCTGTGTGGGAAAGCTCACAAGAAAACAGAGAAAAAGAACAAAAGAGCAATCACAGCTACAGAACATCACAAACTCATGTGTTGCCTTCTGTTAATATCACATACTTTTATATTGCTGTTGAACTGTGTGGCAGTCCTGGGACAAGAGCCAGAAAATTCTGAAAAGGTCAAAGCTTGAAATTGTCTAAATTATTTTTAAAACATAACTTGCAATAAAAGGGATTACATTTGCTTTCTCTCAGTGCTTCAGCAAGGAAGAATGAAGCAATACCTGTAGAGTAATGATGCAATGTTTAAGGAACATGCAAAAGAGGCATTTGAGAAAGACTCATTGAGAAGCAGAGCATGGAAATAAGAGAAACCAATTAACCAGGTGCCCATTTGTTTCCCATTATGTAAAGAAGCTTTCAAAAATTTAACTGAATGCTCACTTTCTGTAAGCCAAAGTTGAAGCAACATGGGGCAGTGCACTTGACATTACTCACACATCAGCAGGCAAAATTTTGTGCTCGCTAAAATTTTTCAGTCCTACATGAAAAGAATTTTTTGGGAATCTTGAATTTTGCTCATCTATCCACTGATGATTTTGACATTAGCTCTTGGCTGAAACTAATCTAAAACCACAAACACACTTTGCTTAGATGCTACAGCTAACAGTGATTGTCCAGACATCTGGTCCTAATCAAACCAAATCTTATTCAAATTCATTTTCACAATTTGTATTAAAAAAGACACCCTAATTTAGTTTTATTAGTTAACAGCAGCATCCCTAACTGCTCTGGTAAATGTCCACAGCAATGTACAGAGGGACCAGAGGTAGCAAAAAGCGGTTAAACCACAGTAGCAGAAAGGTTAATACACTCAGCACATGTTGCCTCTTACAACAGGTGGTGCAGCACGATCTGCGGCTCCCAGCATTCCAGCTTTTCCATGCTGGTGGCCCCTGGTATTCTGGGATTTACGCTGCCTCCCCTCCTTTCAACCACAGAGGCCTGACTGACAAGCTAATCGTTGGGCTGGGATCCCCTCAGCTATTGATTCCACTGCAACACAACACCTCCCAGTCAATGAAACTGCAATATAATGCTTGAGCTGCAAAGAAAAGGGGAGTATTAGCGTGTTGAGCAACTGGAAGAAATTTGCTGCTGCCGCCTTCGCTGTTTGCTCCTCGTTGCAGCTGCTGGTAGGTAGAAACAGAGCGGCACAAATAAAGTAGGGAAAAATGTGTCTCAGGGGGTGGAAGCTTGAAGGGGTAGGTTATTAAAAGCCACAAAGTGGAGCCCATGCTGGGCACAGAGAAATAGCCACAGCATGGTAGAGGCACAATGGAAGAGAAGGGGGTCTGCTTTCTAAATTGTTCTAATCCTTTGAGTGTTTTACTTCATTTAGTTTTGTAGTTTTAAAATGCTGCTTTAGACTGTGTATAAGCTTTATCTGGACTACAAAACACTGAGAACTGCAGCTTTGTCTGTCCAACTGTACATGAAAAGAAAATGCACTTTTTATCTCAAAATTCAATACATTTGAAAATGCATGTTTTACAGTTTTGCAACTGCCATCAATAAACAAAAACTAATTTGCCTATTTAAAGTTCTTAAAGTCATACATGCAGCTGGTTGTAGAGAACACTATGCTGTAAAATTTCCCCTTGTTACTTGATCACTACTTCCACTTTTAAGAATTCAATAACCGGCTACTCTAAATATTGATTTGTAGGCACAATGGGTGCAACAGTACCTGCAATTAGTCGTATTACAATTGGTTCCAGTCATTTAGTCAAGTATCCAATTTCCATGCTGTGTGAACACTTAATTAAAACAAATGTGTTACAAATATATATTGGAGATCAGCAGCCTTCAAAAAGCCTCTTGTGGCTTCCCAACTCAATGCAACAATGAGGATAGCAAATCAATGTTGTTGGTCACTTAAACCACAGGGATTTAACCAAATGTGATTCCTGACAACATGCAGAGAGGATGGTGAAATTATGGCTAATAATCTCTCTAGGAGACAAGACCAAAGATTATGCTTTTTTACAGCAAGACTTACAAACGTCGACCATTGTTCATTGCAGATTAATTTTAAATTACTGATTGACTTTAGAGGAGCATACAATACTCAAAGATAAAAAGAGCCAGCAGGACTGCTCATGCCAGTGTTTGATGGGCAAACATGCTTTCCAGTGATTTCTTAAGAGTCTCTATTCATTTCCATTTGAGTAACAGTGTACTTACTGTACTGTCAGTGTGACGTCTTCTGATATTTGTAGACTGTTTATATTTGGTCCTAAACATGTCAAGATAATTGAGCGGATCATATTTGGATCCAGTCAGATGCCTGTGATATTTGTTTCCCAGTGTGACATGCAAACAAATTATTGAAAGTGCAGCCTGCATTAGTGGCAGCTATACAGCACGCAAGCAAAGGTCAGGAAAATTCTATACATACACAGACAAAACAATTACAGAACATAGCATTGCTATGCACAGATTACATGCTGACACAAAATTTTTCATGGCATTTAGCACAAGAATTAAAACAGGAGCTTTAATATAACCCAATAAGATGAAATCTAATCATGATATTTTTTCCTTTTCTTTGTCATTATATAGGTATTGTGTGTGTATGTGTGTAATAGCAATGCTCAATAAATGTGCAACACTTTCAATATGGGACTGAAGTTCAAGGCCAAAAACACCCAAGTTTTTAAACTGGTGTCTTAGTTTTTTATTATATTAGTATAAGAAAAAAGCATTATGCTTAGTAAGGTGCTTTAGTCATTTCCTGGTGTAAAGTAGGTAGTAAATCTACTTGCTTAAGGTTCAAATGCTAATGCTTAAAGCTAAAATACATTGTTCACTGATGTCACAGTGGACATAATTTTGTTTCTTTTATTTGGTTGATTAAAAATAAATTGCAAAATTATTTTCTTACTTACTGGTTGAGTTTAAAATATAAAAAGAATACTTGGATACCAATAGAAAAAGAAAATCATGTTTAAATCATGTTGCTTACTTTAAGAACTTAAAAAAGCTGCTTCCAAAGTCACTAAACAGGCTCCCACACAACCGTAGATTCTACAGCTGCTTTAACTCTATGTGGGTTACTATATACATTATTACGTTAAAAAATGCTAATATATTTGCTAATCACATATGAATTTAGTAAACAACAAGAAAATCACAAAAAGTCAATTTTAAAATTGTAGATAAAGTTTAATAACGATACTTTTTTTATTTAGTAAAAAAGCCTGATGCATATTTTTTTTTTTTTTTTTTTTTTTTGCATCTGGTTCAAAGTTTTTTTTTTCTCTAAAATCTAAGATGCTGAAGCAGAACAAATCAAAGTCTAAAATTTCAATGATAATTCATTTAACTGATTTTTAAAAACATTTCACGATATATTGTAAATACTTTTTAATTCCAAAGCTTGTAATAAGCTTGAGTTTGCGACAGTGCTCTAATAAGTTTTATCATCTTTGTAATCATAAAGGAAACAGTAGTAGATGGTTGGTGCGACATCAATAGCCTGTCATAATACTAACCTGGTTTGTTCAGGTAGAAAATAATACTCATAGTAATACCTGTTTATGTGACTGCTGGTTTTTGCAAAGGTCCTGAATGGAGTTTCTCAAAGAGTCAACCAAAAGATTAGATCAGTTTTAACTCTTTTCCTACTGGTCACTTACTATTTAAAGAATGCAAGAGCCAGATGTGTTACTTGACCCTATGCCAGATGTGCAATTGTTTGCAGGTCAGAAAAAATAAACACAAATATAAAAATCCAAATAACTAAAAGCAAATAAAACAAAAAAAAAATTTGTAGTTTGGCTTTAAGATTGGTTGAAAGTACGGCTGAATTCAGCAATTAGTACTGTAAAAAAGTAATGGTTGACATGAATTATTGTAATCCAAAGATGCCATTATTTTGAATTTAAATAAAAATTAAATTCAGTTGAATACAAATTGTGGGTCAGACTCTTTATCAAAAAAGTATTAGTTATGATATGCTATAATCTATTGAATCCTTTTAAAATGCTGACGATATTTGCATGTGCCTGCTCTTTGTTAAATATGAAGATCAACTTGACTTTGAGAGATTTCTTATGTAGCTTTGGAGCTGATAATCTTTTCATTCAGGATCGTAAATCTTCAGTCAAATTGGACCAGCATTTAACTAATCAAGGTAATGTTCTTTAAATTAACAAAACATATCTTAAAGCTTAAGTAATGTCTTACAGTAAGTTTATTCTGTGCATGATTGAGTTCATGAGTAAATAAACACGCATGCGGTCCTGCATGATTCATCATTTGAACATGACTGCAGCCATTATTATTAGTGAGTTTGTTGTTCTTGAATTGTTTTAATTGGACATCCTAATCTAGGTTACCGTTTTTCAGGTCATTCACAGAGAATCATGGTCCAAAATATGTTGAAGTAAAAGAGGGACAAAGTGTTTTCTGAACATTTCCTGTCTCCTAACAACGAGCCTGTGCTCTGTATAAACAGAAAAGCTTCAACAACATTTTTCAGACAACATTTCTAGGCCAAGCTTGAACCCCTGGGAGTTTACAGAAATACCCTCATATTATAGTGGCAGCCTTTATCTGATGCTCACCTTGTTTTTTAAGTGTCCCAAAAGTTAACTGGAGCTATTTGACTTCAGATAAAAGGTTGTGAATACTCTCATATTGGCCTGGTTTTAGACTGGAAACACAATGTTTGCCTGCCTGCCTGTTTTATTATTAAAGATGTTGACGATATTTTATTGGTAACATGTAACAAGATGTGAAAATTTTAAACTGGGCTGTGATATAAATTATGGGCTTGAAGGGACATTAACCCAGTAAAGTGCAACCTAGGAGTGTACCTACAAACATACCTATGGGGCATGTCAGGTCTTAAGATGTCTGTGTTTTTATGTGCTGTAACCAACAGACCTGTTTTTTCATATTTAATGAGAAACTTTGTCAGCAGCAGGGTGGGATCTGAGTCTTTAAATAAAAGGTGTTGCATAAATTTCTGTACTTTCTCACCAACTTGATCAGCTGTTATTTAAATCTATCCATTGATCCTAACATCAGGGAAAACGGTCTGCTTCACAATTTTTCACACTGACCATGTCCACATTAAATGTCCAACCAATAACAACAATACCATTCAGGGTCCCACGAGAAGAAAATTCTGTTTGGTTGATGTGTGAAGATAAGCCTCAAAAGGCTCTCAATCATGTGCCTTAAAAACAAAATGACAACTATTTGTTGTCTAAGTTGTCGAGTACAAGAGAAAACGGTCCTGCTTCTTGTAGCATTTGACAGGCTTTAAAGAAAGTCAGCGCATGCTTAGTAATATTCACATTGTGACTTAATATTAAGATTGAGATTTACTTTATTTCAATTTCCCTATGGGGATAAAAAAGTAAATCTTAATCTTTAGTCACCATGTGGATATTACAAAGCATGCGCTGTAGCTGTAGGTTGTAGTAAACAGTCCCACATTATGTGCATGCGGTTGTGTTTAAAGTATATTATTTTCTCATTCTGATATTTTTTCATTTGTATTTGTTTTAGAAAACAAAAGAAAAACTCTGCTGATAAAAGAATAGAATAAGTTCAGCAAATGTTGTAAAAGTAAACCAAGAATTGTCCTGCTGACTGATTCTGTAGTTATGTGTTACACTAAACCCATGGGTGAATCGTCCTTGGCAAGTTTGGAAAAGGTTTGGCACTATGAACTGTTGAACTAGTTAGTCAATAACACACAGTCATATAGTAAAACTGGCGACGAAACAAGTCAAGAGGGAAAACATTCATTTTTAAATTAATAAACACTTCAATGTTACTCTTTTCACTTCTTTAAGATAAAAATGGTTTCCAGCTACTCAATACAGCAGCAAGCTAAGTATTTTGAAAGCTGCCATTGTTCACAATTGTCACACCTAAAATTTGCCCACAGCTGCCAGGAAGCCAGTTGGTTCATAGAATGAAGCCTGGCTAGATGTGGCCCACCATGATTATTTACAGCTAGTTATTTTCAAGAATCCTGCTTTTAAAAACATCAGTTTTGGAAGTTTGTTTTATCCTCTTTTCCATGTCTTTCCGCAAGCTTCGGCAGTGATATGCATTTGGGATACACAATGTTGGATCATTGGAAGATATCCAATTGCCCTCATTTGGCCAATAAATGACACTGATTCTAATTTTCTCCCAGCACCATTTATCGGTTAATTATATCCGTGAAATGGCAGATATCCTATTATTTTGCAAGCCAATGTTGTCCAATAATATCTTGCAACTTTTTGTACATAATGTGCCTGCTGCTGTAATATTACTTATTTATGGGAAAACATAATTCAGTAATGAAAGTTTATTTGCAAGCAATGCACACATTGGATGAAGAAACAAAGAAGCCATGGACTCATGTTTAAGTTCACCTTATACTGCACTTTTTCCACGTCCCACTTTAATAACTATGTACATTTCTAGCTTTTATGTTCCCTTTCTCTGCTGTTCCGATGCACTATGTTGTTGTACATTAGATTTACCTAACTGAAACATCATGTATTTTAGCACTAAAAAACACGTGGAAACTATTTTTACTGTGTAAAGCTTTGCTAACATTTTCCATGTGGCTTAGTGATGCGTTCCGTCACTGTTATGTTACCAGCTTGAGAAATCCTGCACATCTTAAAGTGAGGGTACTTTTCACATACAGAATCAACACAACGGCTCCTGATAGCAATAAAAAACTGTATTTTCTCAGGATCACAACTTTGTAAATGTGGGAATCCTGCTACCTCCTTAACTTTTTTTCCCTCCTTAAATTCTCAAGTTCAAAGGTTGTTACTGGTTGCTGTCCCAGAAGCTGCTGATGGAAGCTTACATTCTGGTCTTCTAAAGGTGACAAAATAGAAAAAATTGGGAAATTATTACTATCGGCAGGGAAACTAGAGGCTAGTACGGTCCGGCAGCATGTAACTTTGAACGGTTTAAATGTCAGGCCCAGCACAGCAAATTACTAATTTCCTGTCTGTGTGTATGGCAGCAGGAAGTTAGGGATACATCCTCCCCTCTGGCTGAAGGGAAGGAAACAGTGTGAATGGACAGGGGATGTCACTGACCTCTCTGAAGAGAGTCAAGGCTTGACCTTGAAGTCTAGCTGACTAAACAGAGGACTGGAATTACAGCAGGGTAAAACATGATGTTGCTACAGTTCATTGTTTACTAATGTTGTTATTCACTATTATCCATATATGTTTATCAGAACTCTCTCTTATTTTTCATAGAAATGAGGTTTAAGATATTTATCGAATTAATTGCTGCTTAAACTATTACATTGATTCACAACAGTTGTTTATTGAAATTCCTTTACATAAGATGCATTGTACCGGTAAGTAATTAAAAAAAGGAGAAAAAAAAAATGTGACAATTATCTACCACTGCCTTTAAGTCATTTCAGGACTCATCCCACAAAATTTAACATGCTACATGCCTTGGATCATAAAGGTAAGAAGCAACTTCCTGGATTTATGAGCCTACAACATGGAATGAAACCATTTGGTTTTTATTATTCCATTTACTCTTAGCCGGACCACAAAGTGGTTCTGAGAGCTGTTTTATGTATTCAGCTGCCTTCCCCTCAACAAGCATGTGGAGCCGCTTAAATAAACCATCAACCAGAGCACAGCTGCAACAACAACCGATCGATCGGAGGCAGGTTACCGTCTGAACATTGCGCCGCCAGCACGCTGGCATCAGCAGGTGGGGTGGGAGTTGTAATTTGCTGCTGAAGGGCTTTTGTGCCTGCCTGACTCCAGAAAAACTGTAACTTGTGCCTCCCTTGATAGATAGCCATGAAGGCTGATAGAATGTGTGTGTTTGGAAGACATTCGCCGCTGTATAAACAATCGACTCCCTACCTTCCACAACATCTGGGAACTCTCAAGTATTGAGGCAGAAACAAATAACCAGGGACTTGTTAGTTTTTGATTAGATTTTAAAGAACTCATCATGGCTCATGGAGTTCCCTTCACTGCGATGCGTGGCCAGTCACATAGGAATACATAACAACAACAAAAACAAACAAGAAAGCACGACTTAATCACAGCAATAGAAACAAATTAACATTATTCAGATTTTTTTTTTTTTTTTTTTTGCAGGAGATACCATTAACAATATGATTTTATGCTCTTAAAAACTTGGCAAAAAACAAATATCTTGGGCTAGACTAAACTACTCTAACTACTCTTACAATTGGGCCTCACCAGCTTGACAAACATGCCGATGTCTCAGAGGTATTTAACTCACTGAATCTCGCTCTCCCTAATCTCATCCTTCAAACAAACAAGTAGCATCAGATTCTTCTCCCCATCAGCCAGCTCAGTCATGTTTGCCAGCTCCTCTTGAATGAAGACTGTCCACATTATCAGTGATCCTCTTGTTTCTCACAGTTTAAAGTCTGAGTGTGCTTTCTGAATAAAGTCTGGGCTTTTCTTTAGATTAGAAAATGAAGGAAGTTTCCTTCTGTATCCCTCGCGTAACTCACAAAATAAAGTTTATTAGTTTGCAAAAATAGATGTTTGCAACTGAGGCAATTATGGTCAGAGACAAGAAATGTTCCAATAAAATCCATCTACAAAAACTGACTCATAACAAAATCAATTACAGAGAATTAAACATTGATTTTGAGGAACATTTACTGCAACACATAGTAACAGCATTACATTGGCGTGGTTATGTAGTCTGTCCAGTGCCATAATAAACTGTCAAACATGCTGCATTAGCCTCACACACCTTCCAAAGTTCTTACTGTGTATCTACTGTCTGTTCATGTGTTCAGTTATGTACACAAATGCTCCCTCCTTCAAACGAACAAACATATGATCACAGTCGTGTCGGTTGCAGCTGAACTTTTGCACTTCGGTATGGCACAGGCACTGCCCCTGCAAATCCGGTTGCTAGACAATCTAAGCCAATTACAGTATGAGGGCAAATGGTTAACCTCCATAATATACATTTCCCAGCCTCCTTCACTGAGCTTGCTTGTCATCCCAGGAGCAGAGTTATGCACCAGGGCCTTGTGTCCCAGGCGACCCAGTTTGAATTGGCTCAATTCATTAAGCCAGGACCCGTGCACAAAACTGAGTTCACACGGCGAGACACTTGCAGCAAACAGCTGCTGCACATTCCTGATGGGAGGGCCAGGCAGATGTCCAAGGAAAATCAAAGGGAGAGACAGGGGAAAGTTTACGAGCCAGCGTTTGCCAACCTCAATGAGAAGCTCTTCATCCTCTTCTCAAAGACAGGGTGCAGCTGGCGGAACTCACGTCCCTGTCCTGTTTGGGGGCTCCCCTGATTTTCCCTCTCCCACTCAAAGCCCTGCAGCAGCTCAACATGCTGACAATATCAGTTGTTCCCTCAGTGCTCTCTGTTTGAAGAACAACCAGCACTTTGGCACTAGCAGAAGAGGTCTGGTAGCAGGGTTGTAGCAATCATTAAATTTTATTCCTTTGATATTGTTTCATTGAAGCAATTTACTGTTCAACATAAAACCTTAGAAAAATCAGAACATACAGACTGCACAATTTAAAAAAAAAAAAAAAAAAAAAATCAGTGCTTGAATTTGATAAGTCAGAATCAGACTTTTTATTTCTATGAAGATAATATCTGGCCATAATTGCTCATTATGCAGCTGCCCTTACATAAATGTAAATGAATTATTGTTCGGGTGTTTATATTTCTGTTTTTTCTCTATGAACTGTAACTGATTTCAATATTATTTAAAAAACTTTTGATTGGTTTTCACAATATACACTCATAGTGGTACTCAGTACCCCAGAAAAGGGAAAACCATATAAAATATATGAACTACTACTACCATAAAATGAAACGGTTAAATTATTCAGAATACATACAGTATAGCACATACACATATCTACACATTTAACTGTTACTGTACATACAAAGTTACATATAAACACAGTGCTACACAATGAGGGAAAGGAATATATATTTAAAATAGAACAGACATGGTTGCCATACTTTATATTCATGGGTAGTACTTTGTGTAGTGTACTTAAGTTTGAGATGGGACATGACCTCTTCCACCTGAAGTTTATGAGATGGGGTGTGGGGTGCATAACCTTCTGCTGAAGGGGTTTCGGACATCAGGCTAGTAGACTGGAGAATGCTTTAGTTTTGTGTCTATAGTCTGATATCTTGTTATTATTGTCTCATGTGGGACAATCCCAAATAAAACAGAGCTTGGTTTGGGACTGATAACTTTGTTCGTATCAAACATACCTGTCTAAAACAGAATCCGTTTGGGGCAGACCCGAAACATGTGATTGGGGCATGTGACTGCATCTGATACTTTTACACTTCGGGGATCAGAGCTTGTTTCTTTCTCAACAGCTTCCAAATACCACAATGCCCCCAGCACCGAACAGCCCTCTCATTTATCAACTTACAAACAAGGACAGGAGCATGGTCATGCTTATACTTCTCTCACCGTGATACTTTTTCTTTGTCCTGTGTGTGCCACCTCCAAGCTCACTACTGTCTCAGCTCTATCCCCCCCCCTTACATCACCCCTGCACATCTCCACCCCTACTCCATTGCACACAAACACAGCGTGATGCCAGTTGTAATCACTGTTGGACACAATTTCAGGGACAATTTGAAGGCTATTTATTATCCTTGGTCAATAAGAAAAAAAAAAACACAGAGGACATTTTTTTTTTTCTGGGTGTTAATTTGAAACCTATTGGCAGGCTTATAATGTAGATAGAGCATTGAGATAGTATTCATTTAATATTTGTACCGTGTCAGTGTTTTGGTTTGTTAATTCCCTGTAAATAAAACACACAAATAATCACACAGATTATTATTAAGATTTTTCATGTCAGTGTCTATTTTTCTTTAAACAAATAACCTAACTGAAGTTCTCTGTAATGCCTCATCAAGTCAGAAATACAGCATAACCAGCAATTAATGAAACCCCCTACCCTGGTAATTCATTGAATATGAAGCCAGAGAGAGAGTTCCCTGGAGGAAAACAGTGATAAAACTACCAGTAAATGGTGTTATATCCATTTGTGGCCTCTTCAGATTAGGTGGACAGGGCAAAATCTCCTCCAGGGAAAAGTTCCTCAGCAGGGCTCCAGGTAACACAAACCTCTTAATCACACATGACCTGTCAGCTAAGAGAGAGTTAAGCAGCAGCATGGGGCCTCCCATAGAGTTCCCTCCCTTCCGACAACATCATTAGCAGAGGCACATGGCCGGCCTGCCTGCATTCATCCTAGTGTTTACAAACACCATAATTCCTGGCATAACTATAGCTTATTTTAGAAAGTTGTTCAGGATGAAGCGGAAAAGCTTAAATTCAACACGATTTGAGTTGTACAAGACCGTATAGATTTCTTCTTCAGCTGTTCAATTATCGTGTGCTCTTTCTCAGGTGAAAACATCATAGATTTGCAGAAGAAGGTTCTTATATCATCATCTATTAAAGCAGCAGAGGATGATGCTAAAGTTAGTGAAATATTCTGTATGTGTCAGATGTAAACAAACAGGCTTCACTATTAATGGTGATCCGATTGTTTCAGGTATTATTTAAATGTTAAGGATTTTGTTGTATCTCCTAAATTAAAAGAGTTACAGATATCTAGAGCCATATGTGCATTTTGCAAGGAAAGAGTTCAAAAGTGTGAGAATATAAAACGTACTTAGGGCGACCTCAACAGTAAACTCCTGCTGGAGAGTTTTAATGGCTTCATATTATAAATGAAGAGACACAATTAATGAGCATCATTTTACATGAACATAATCTCAAAATATTTATTCCTTGTTTTGCTTTCTTATTTGACTTGTGCTATTATTCTTTCAAAGTGCTTCGATTTTGCTAAGAATTTTTTCAGGGGGCAAAGGTTACAGGAGGTCTATAAGACCTCGGGCAGTGGGTCCGTATAGGCTGGAATGCAAAGGGAGGCTTGTAAATTAGAGACCTAATGAAAACTCTCTGGTGTCCAACTGAAGCAATCATCTGGTTAGAATCAACCAGTTATTCCACTAATTTCCCAACCACTCTCTCCAAGCCCTCAAAGCCTAATTTAGAAGAAAAGGGCATGTTCCATTTTACACACCTGCAATTTGAACTCAAGATTGCGTACTGAGAAAATTTTCCTTTGACTTACTTTTAAAAGCTGAGTAAAAACAACAAAATAGTTGGCAGTAGTTCCTGCGGGGAAAAAAACAAAACAACTTTGGACTTTTTCTGCCAATAGCTCTTTTCGGTAACTTGCTATTAAATTAAATAATTTATCGTGAAAATTTTTCCACTAGTTTGATCTATTTATCAGAATCAGAATCCGAAAGACTTTTATTGCCTTTGTCTTTGAACAATTCACAGACTTGTTTCGGTGATAAAGTGCTGAATGATAAAGGTAATAATAAAAACACTGAATATCAATACAAAAGTAGGAATACAGCTATTTTACAACAGTTTTACAAATAAGGTAAGGGCATGCAGAGAAATGAACATATATACGTACTTTTTTTGTTAAAAATGTATAATAAAAGTAAAGGCAAAAGTAAAAGTTTTTCAAAAGTTTTTCAAGGATTTAACTGAGAATAGTAAATTTAAACATTTAACTGACTTTACAAAATTTTACAAGATTTTAGAAGAAAACTCACATCCTTAGCAGTTGCCTGAAACAAGGTCTCAAACATCTCCCTAAAGACATGGTCACTACCTTACTCGGAGTTATTCAACCTTTCACCCAATGGGCCCCCCCAAATCTGACCTTTAGCCAGATGCCATTTACTTAAAATCTCCAAGCCAGTTTCCACCTCTGGAATCTGCAACACATTATAAGAGGAGAGCAGAGGAAAGGCAGCAGATTAGAGGCCAGGCTGGTTATTTGTTTGCTGATACAGTTTACAAGGGTCAAATGCAATGACAGGAAAAACAACTTATTACATAGACTGCAATTGTTGCTCCGTGTTTTTTTCTTTCTAATAACTGACAAATAAATTGAGAATTTATCTGGATGAACACAAAAGTGGTTATAAACATAGTAAACATCGATTCTGAAGTTGAATCGGAACAAATGGCACGTCATGCCTGCGTTTTGTCTTTTTTTCCTTTTTCTCTATATGAATGAATATCAAACAGTCCAGATCCAATGTCTTCACTTTTCATCTCTTCTTGCTTTTATTGTCTGTGGATTTTGCTTGCCCTGAATCTCATATTATCTCAGTTAGAAAGTGTGGTTTTACCAGGGAGGCGGTGGTGAGTGGAGGTGCTGATGTATTGAGCAAAGTTGCTTGTCTTTGCTGAAAGCTTTTGTTTCCTGGGGCTCTCTATTCATCACAAAGCCTTTGGTGGGAAGAGACATAAAGACAGGCTCTGACCCTGGTGTGAGCCCTTTGACCTGTGTGAACCCAAGGGGACAGATTTTCAGCAACTGTGCAATCACTATTAGTTGACCGCAGGGTGTGCAGAGGAAAATGGCTGGAGCCAGACAAAATGAATGGATGGACATGGTGGGAAAATCTGGTAATTTATAGAAGTTGAGAGTCTATTTCAAAAGAAGTGACGGTGGATCAGCTGACATGTGGGGTCAAAGGTGATGTTTGGGCACGATTTCCTGCCTGTGTTACTGTAACATCTGTGTGTTAAGAGACGTCTGGGACTAAAGTATTTTGACCCTCAGAGGCATAATCCTGCAGTTAAGATTGCTGATGTCGATGACCATGTTTGACATAAAGTCTCTTCAAAATATGCCTTGCAATTGCGTCGCGTTGGCCACATTAACGTCAAAGTTTAAATCCTCTTTAATTCAGAATAAAAATTAAATCTTGTTTTAAAAAAGTTAAAAATGACCTTATGCTTAATTCCAAATTAAAATTCCCATTCCAAATTTAAATCTGCTTTATTCGGATTGTAAATCTGATCTGAATAATTCCTCTATCTTGTATACATTCATGATTTAAATGAATTCCAGTTGCTGTTTGCATTCTCATTCCCTTGTCCCGTCACAATAAGAGCACATATTCCACACCAGCAGACACATATTCTGTTCTTCCATACTCCATCTCCTTTCTGCTCCTCAGATGACAAAAGTGAAATAGTATGCAAAAGTCAAGCTTCTGTTTAAAAACTATAATCAAAGTTAAAGCTGAAATTGTAACAATTATGTGGTTTTCTATGTCATAAGAAAAAGACAAGAAGCAGTAACTGGAATTTGTTTTCTAATGGTTGGCATAAATAAGTCACATCCACCCCCTGTCCAATCAGAACCCTTCCCACCCCTCAGCTCTTCAGCAGAATTGAATAATGGTGATAAAGGTGTTTTCCATGTAAACCTTAATTTAAAAAACGACTATTTGACAATATCCATGTAAATGTGAAGAAAAATACTTTAATTCTGAATTATTTAATTCTAAATATTTAATTCTGAATTTAAAAAATACCAACCATTCATGGACAGTGAATCAATGTTTAAAAAAAAAAAATCCTATCAAATCTTTCATCAACTCATTGAATTTACTTTTAAAGACAAAAGCTTGTTGGGTAAAATGACTCTGGTCATGCATCTCCTCCGAGACTGGCTGTGATGAAGTGGATCATTTTGGCTCTTGCACTGTCATCTACAAGTGTCCAAGTAAAGAAATACTGGGAGTCCCCAGCCCTGGGGCTAGCCATTAAGTAAATTGGCCTCTCCAGACCTATAGCTGTGTCACTGTCCATGACGAGCTGCCACCTATTTGACCCAGGGACAGGAGTCCGGTGCTGACCAGCAGCTGTTCTGAGGGCTTGTCTTTCCAAGCCTGGGAAGTGGTTCCTAATTAGCCTCCCACACCCATAAACGTGTCCAGTAGGTCAGTCACTCTATGCTCATTGATCGCGCTGATGTTTTCCGTGCTGAGGTTTGACTCAAGCTCCTTCATCAAAATGAATAAGAGGCAGTGGGTGACACAAGCAGTCTGCAACTGTCAATAAGACATTCAGATGTAAACTTCTCACGGGGGTAAGCAAATGTGTCATGTGGCGCAGGATTCTATAGATCTACAGTATCTCCAACAGAAAAAAGGTTGCGATATTTTTATATGAAGGTGAAGCAGGATGAAAATAACATATTTCTTCTACGGTTTCTATTGTCACCGCTGTTCTCAGTTTAGATTTATCTCTAATGTCCTATTACAGACATCGGGTGTGGGTCAATACTTCAGCAGTAACAACCACTGATGATAAATGGATCGAGCTATACTCAGCCCGAACACAATATCATCTTTGGCATGTCAGACACAGGGTTCTCCTTTATCGAAGTCACAGGAAACGAGACTTGAGGGCCTGCCCCCTACAATCATTCCCCCAGATATTTTTCTCGTCCTTTTCTACCTTCCATGAGTTGTTTTTCTTTCATTTAGCTGGCTTCCACCAATAAAAATGCAAGCCAATTTTCCAGCGCATTAACCCGAGAGATCTTTAATACGCAAGAGTTTTGGTGCAAAGGGGACGGCAAGGCCTCATGGAAAGATGGATGGGCCTGCCGACTAAGAGTGGGCAGTTTTCCCACTGCCCTGGTCTCGGCTTGGGACAAAGGCCTCATTGAGTGTGATGCTTGACATCAGCATCATAAACTAGTCATTGCTACAAAGACTCTGACACTTTAAAGTACCAGCTACTGCCGCTTTCTTTTCTCTCCTCGTTACAGCATTGCTTAGGCTAATCACGTCACAGGCAGTTCTTTTTTTTTTTTTTTTCTTTCTGCAGATGCTCACAATACAGGCTGAAATGTAACATGATGTGAAGAGGGCAGGCTTGGGAAAGTTTCCATTTTATTTTCTATGCAGTCATATAAGCTTAATAGGAGAGTAATTAAGCCATTTTTAAGATTCCAGATCATTTTGATTTAGATGATATAGTTAATCATTAAACTTGAAAGCACATCACTTCTTGTCAGACACAGGATGCTGCTGATGAAGACAGATACTCTCACATTCATCTTTGTAAATACCGCAGAATGACTTGCCCGCAGAAAGTCAGTATCTGTTGTAACTTCTAATTGTCATTTATAACACATGTATTACAAAACTGTTACTACTACTGTTATTAATAAAAGGCACCTGAAGTGATTGGTATGATGTTTTATTGGATTTGTATTATGTTGAAATGATTTTGATCATGTACTTTTCTTTTATATCATTTAAAAGTGGGTTTGACTAAACTATGGCTGATTAACATCTCTTCCAACGACTTCATTTTCGTAAATACATCTGCTTTTACAAATCTAGTTCTTTAACTTCAGATTTCTTCTTTAGTTTGGAGTAAATGTCTCTCCCAGTTACCAACTATTTTTTTTATACTGCCTGTTTAATAAAAAGGAAGAAACAAACAAAAAAAAAAAATGAAAACAGCAGCTTCAATAACCATAAGATAATGCTATCTCTCACATAAGGAGATATGAGTATGCAAGTGTCAAAGGGAGTCTGATCCACAGCCATGATGTCAGCTTTCAGGTTCTCAATGTCATGGAAAAAGGCAAGGGTGCACTTTAATAGATTAAACACCAAAAGCCAGACAACTGTGCTGCCAGAGAGGTGCCGACTGGTGCAATCACATTTAATATAGATTACTATTGGATTGCCACAAAAGGTGAAGCATTATGCAGTAAACATTTTAATCTGGGGGGGAAAAAAAGAAGAAACACTTCACATTTGCCTTAACAATCAAACCAAACTCATGTTTGTCCTGAAGCAATTAAAAAAAATAAATAAATAAATAAATAAAGACCTGAAGCAATAATTCCTCCCAGTTGTCATAGCAGCCTCACAAAGAGAAAGAAAATGTGCCGTACTGGAACATAACAGAAGATGTTTCAATTGTTTTTATTTGTATGTGTATGAGGAAAAACAACAACAGCGATTGTGGAAAAAAAGAGTAAAGCTCAGGCTGGAGACATATACATGAACACTTCTGCTTCACATCGCTCCTAAGAACAATGTGAATACGGTGTGTTTAGACAGGTTTGGGCAAGAATGGAGGCCACTTAATCTTAGGTGATATGTCAGTTCTAGCTGTCAGCCACTGCAAGAAGCAAAATATCATTAGTCCTCACTGCTACTAGAGTTTAGTGTCTTCTAATCATGCAGGATAAAGTTGGCAGAATATGAATCGATGGGAAAACAAAACATTTCCCTCGTCTCAAGTATACTAATTTCCACTGTGAGTTTGTTGGAGAGTTGCATTCAGCAACAGTAGGTTAACACCTGTCCTTTGACACTTTTCTGCATGGATACAGAGGGATCATCTGAATTGGTCTGATCACAGGCATTAAAGGAAGGGTGGGGGGTTGGGGGGGGGGGGGGGGGGGGGGGGGGGGGGTTATATAATGTCTTGTCTGACAACCTCACAGCTGCCCAGTCGATTTATAGGGCAAAGTTTGCTGCTGTGTTTTTGTCACCCATTTCCTCGGGCATGTGTAATGGATCCTTGTTGTGTATGTGGGGGAAAAAAAAAAAAAAAAGAATACTTCAAGGCCTGGAGATTATCTGCCCAGCCAGCTGGCTCACATGTGAATTTACATCTATTTTTAAATACAGTAAAATGATGATGCATGAGTAAACTAAGGAGGATTATAGAATGGAAACCTTTTTTTTTTCCAAGCCAAAACATATTTTATAGACTGTGCAAATATAATTCAGAAACAGTCGTTTTAAGTGCTTAATTATATAATTAATACTACTTTAAGTTTTAAATAGATTTTCAATCATTTATCTGTGTTTTTTTTTTTAAGGGAAACCAGCATGCAAAGAATCTTTTCTGTTAATATTTATCTGTCCTCAAGTCCCTGACCTCCTCAAATTGTAAACACGTTTTTTACACCACTCTCAGCACTCTTTGACCAGGGGAGTTTTGTCGACAGTGGGGCCCAGAGATAAGCGAGCAGGGGCTGAACCTGTTCCGGTCTGTACTGCCCTCTGCAGCACCTCTGCTCCAGACTCAAGTCAAATTTCTCCCAGCGCTGCCAGATCACATGGGTTAATCTCTCCTGACCCTGACTCCTCAAAAGCACAAGCATGGCTCTTTTGGACTCAGTCCCGGTGCGAGTGCAACACAGTGCCATGGAAGTAGACCCCACACACATCCCCTTGTTCACTGGCACCAGTTTGCAGACTTCAGAATACTGAAGATAAGGTACAAGAATGTCAGGAAGTCTGACACCAATGAGCAGCGTGGTAAACAAACAGTTGCAGACGTCTGCCTGCATCCCCCGCCTCTTAACGACCTCCAATTCCACCCTTTTAAATGTCAAGCTGTGAAATATGGTTCTTCAGCCAAACAAATCATGCTGGATAAACTAAACAGAGAAAAATCAAAGCATTCAAAACTTATGTCAGAACATCCATATTATTAGTATATTTTTGCCAACTTTTGAAACCGAATCAGAGTAAAACCATCTAATAAAAATCTCTATTTCAAAGATGGGGAAAAATAACTTATAGTCTTAAAGTACTTAATTGTCTTTCCAGAGTGTTCTTTCGAAAAAAAAAACAAAATCATGCAGCATTTGTCAAGCAGCATCATTCATATAAAGAACAAGAATTGATTCTGCATTGCAAAGCTATAGTAAGTCCACACCGAGAGCTCATTTATATTTGTGCAGCATGCTTAGTCAAACAGTCCCACTGCAGCACCCTGCCAAGCTAACTAAGTACATATCACACAATATTATGTGTGACATGTCCACAGAGGTTATAGGTAGTGCTGAGAGGGAGCACTAGCAATTATATATGCATGGAGGGTAAAACGAGCAGAGCTGGACCTCTATAGAGAGACCAGCACTCTGATATTCTTTCTGGGTACTTTGATCCCTCTGGTGTAGTGAAGCAAAAAGCCAATCATTCTTAACCACATAAAAGTTAACAGAGCATGCCCTGGTATTTAGCTTTATGTTTATCTGTGTTATTAATGTGGGCAAGAGGAGCGTGGCCTGTCACTGCGGGTCAGATTGGCAGGTGTTGAACGGTTCTGACACTGTGATTTCACAGCCTCTTTGCTCTCTGCTTCAGTAGAGTGAAATGATGCTTGCTTTAATAGGGGGACTTGAGATCGACATGTGTAGGAGTAGAACACACTTCAGCAACAGCAGTCGCTGCTTTTTACTTTACAATTTTACCTCTTTCCTTATAGAATAAAACTGCGATAGATTGTAATTAGTGTGCTGAAGGTTTTGGAAGATAATTGGTTGTTTTGCTATATAGGGAGTGCTTTGAGAAGAGATAGCATCTGAGGGACGAGTGAGTGGCGGCAGGAGAAAGGCAGATAAAGAAATGCGACCACAATTTTTGTCTCAAACCACAGGCAATCCTGATGAAGATGATAGAGTGAGTCTCTGATTAACCATCCGGTAAGCAGGATGTAAGTCACTGCCAAGGCAGACAAATAGAACTATTGTACTGCTATGACAGTCTTTGATCATTTCCCTGTTCAGGCTGATATCTTCATCAGAAGTGCTCCTCATCAAAGCTGTTACATCCAGAAAGCATTTATATTTGGACTTCTTTAGATTCCTTAGGTAAAAATATACAATAATTGTGATTAATATATTTATCCATATATACTCATATATCATTAGTAGTAATTATATTTTGGAAATAAGCTCTTGACATGATTGGTGTTTACAAGGCTGAAAACCACCCAAGATGTACATTTGTTTTTACCTACAGAAGACTGTTGAAAACTTCAATAGCTGGAAGCCCAACTATACATTTATACTGATTAAGCATGGGGTCAAATCTGGTCAAGCCTGAGACAGAAATGATTATGCCATCATGGCTAAGCCTCCGCTATAATCAGGTATTTTTCATGGATTGGACGCAGGAGATGAGGTGGAAGGACCCAAATGCAGGACTTATGGAGACGGATGAAGGTACAAGAAAGGTTTAATGAAACAAAAAAAGACTGCAGGAGTTGAAACATTGGGAGATAAACTAACTAAAGACCAAAGTATGAAAACTGGAAGACTAAAGTGGAAAAACAAAGACTACCAAACAGACTGGACTGACAGCTAGCACACACATTTGAACTGGCACTGAATGAAAGGAAACCTGCAGCATCGATACAGAGGAGCTGAATACAAAATGAGAAGCAGGTGTGATAAATTAATGACCAGCAGCAGGAACCAGGAAGTAAAGCGGAATCTGAGTCACAATGGGAACAACTCTACAAAATAAAACAGGAAACCAAATCAAACTAAAAAATGTCAAAAGACTGGAAAGCTAAAGAAAAAGCAACAGTACAAAAATAAAACCCACAGATCATGACATCATTACATAATTAATTTACAAAACCCCTAAATTCTGCTGGTATCCCATCGCTACAAATGTCACAGACGGATTAAACAAAAGCTCCTGAAACAAAAGCAAGGTACTTTTCTTTTGTTGTATTAAAAGTTGTCAGATGAATCTACACACACACACACACACACACACACACACACACACACACACACACACACATTACAACTTCTGGCTGTGTGCACAGAAGACACAAGGCTAGGCATGTGTCTGTGTGTGAATGTGCATGTGGGAGCTGCCCTGCCCTTATAGTGTGCCACTATTAGAAGTGAGAAAGCAAGGGAGGGGGGGTAGAAGACTGACGCAAGGTAGCATTTGCAATTGGGAGGTTTTGGTTTCAGGCGCTCCAGTCATCAATCATCCCGGGCCTATTCTGTTCTTTGACAGCTCACTACAAGGCTTGACATTTAACACTCACGACCCTGGACGGGTCTGTGCTCGAGATGAGGGACTTCAGAAACACAAAAATTGAATAGAATGACACTTTTCCCCTCTTTGGTAAGTGGCAGAACTGAAGCAAAGCAGATACAAATTAATAATTCCCATCTGCATTACACTTCACTCCGGTGAAATTACTGCCCCATGTTTCCCCCCCTTGCCCCTCATGCTGAAGCACACAAAACAGCTAAATGAGAGTCAAAAGGCCTCTAGGCCTATTAGTCTAAATGGTAGTATTTCTTTTTTTCTTCCTTTTTAAATGTGTGGATGGACTCTGTGAACTTTGCAAAGAGGCAGCTTTGAAACTTGCAACTCACGAAATCATTAGCAATGTTTTGGAAAAGGGAAACCAACAATATTTTTACAGCTTGATGTTTCAGTTAGCAATGCCGTACTAAGGAATCTGGATTAATTGTACACATTTCGAATGATAGGAGGATATTTCTCTGTCCTAAAGCTGCCTTTGATATTACACGCATTCAGATGTCCACAAGGAAATGAGCTTATGCTTTGTGACCACATTTGGCTTTCAGCCTTTTTAGGTCAGTAGGTCACTGTAAACATTGCTCAAATCGAAAAAAACACTGCACAGATAATAGCCAGCATGATCTGTCATCAGATGCTTGACACAGCCCCATGACCCACAAAATAAGAGATTTTGTTATATTTAACCAGGCTTTTTTTCCCCCCAACATGCACATCTGTCATTTCAGACGTGTCCTAGTGTGACTTTTCCTCAATAATTTGGAAGCATTATAAAACAAAACAACACCCATTCTTTTCACTTTTTCACACACACACTCTACCCTAACACACGATAACTCGATAAAGAGCATGATTTTCATTTACACAGTTCTCTCTGGGGGTATACAAGCATGAACCTCAATGTCTTGCTCCCCTCTGCATTTACTAGATGGATACCGATAACATCGCCTGAACATCAGCCGTATCCATTCACTCTTATGTCAGGGAATTGATAGCTTCTTTTGGATCGTGTGAGCCACAGAAAATCTCTTCCATCTTTGTGTGCGTGATACGCTCTGCTTGCTGCATACTAAACAAGTTGCCAGACAACTGGTCATGTCTTAACTGTGAAAGTGGCAACTATTGTTCGTGTGGCTATTGAACATGCCTCTAAGGACTCCAGGGGCAACCTTTCATCTCGCAAAAGGTATCAGAGCCTGTAAGTTATTTAGTATTTTCTTTCAGGAGTTTAATGTGATAACACACATAATTGTGGCAATCCAGTCTTCACATATTTCAAGTAATACAAAGAAATAGTAAGGTTTCCCTTTAATATATGACACACACACATTAACGCATTTCTACTCACTTTATATTAATAGAGGATGCCAGATTTTTGCTGTCGTCTTCAGAATTTCTATCACTTTCCTCAATTGGTCATTTATATGTGAGTCACAAACACAGATGACACTAAATTTGTGAATCGCCCTCATGCACGCCCATACGTTTGCACATACAAACACACAGCGCTACTCAGACAGTGCTTGTGATGTCATCATAGAAAACCTCTTTTCTGCGAAAGATTCATCAGATTATGACCGAAGCCAAGCCTTTCCTGCAACACTTCACTAGCTGCACCATATGGTTGGGTCCTAAAGCCACGGGTGGAGGGTTTAATGACAGAGCGGATGTGCAGCGCACATGCCGAGGGATGTTGGGGGATGGGCTAAAAAAACACTCATCAAGTCTTTGGCCTGGAAAGGCTGCACAAGGTCAGCTGTGCAGAGGGGGAAAGATGGGGGAGGCAGACGCATGTCTAACAACAAAAGGCAGGTGACCAGAGTGAAACTTTGTATGTGGGAAAACACAAAAGTGCACCATAAAATATTTTACCTTCCAGCTACTTTAAAGCATTATCCCATATATGTCAGTATTTAAACGTCTCTTACATTACTGACCTGTTTCGCTATTAACATCTTTCCTCAAACACACAAGGTACAGGCATATCACCAAGATATAGTGACATGGAGATCCAATCCTCTTGGCAAATATGCACAGCTGCCACTGCAGGGTGTGGGGATGAGTAAACAAAGATGGACTCATAATTAATGTTTACTAAGGCTGATGCAACTGCATGACATTTCTACTGCTGCACGACTTGTCGGCTGACCACAAATAATCTCTATAAACACTTTCTTAGTCTGACATCTCTCCTTTAGAGCCACAAGCATGTTTAAACATAGATTCCTAATGCTCTCACCAACAGAAGCTGCCTCGCACCTCACCTCAGCAACTATATTGACTCGAATTACAAAAAAGAAAAAGAAAGAAAATACAGAAAATTAAAATCTATTTGATTACATTCCTGCCCTCAAACATTATGAATATGTAAATTTGAAATCCCCACATTCCAGAAAAACAAATGACATTGTCATGCTTTTGTTCCGCACCTTAAGACAGTGCATACCAGTACAGACACAGCTTTAGATAATGTTAGCCCAGCGGTGGTGAGGTGGGACATGGGTCAGCCTGAGGAGTAAGGCGAGAGGGCAAATGATTGATGGAGTTGTGGTTGGTCTATAAAGGTCTGCAAAGAGTGCTCGGAGATAATCAGAGAGAGGGTGTCTGCAGGCCTCATAACCCCACCGCACACAAACATGCACACACCCACATACGCTGACTCAAGAGAGAGATGAGACGGGGGCTTCCAAATTATTAAGCAGACAGAGGCACTGATGATGAAATTCTGAAGGTCGGGCGTAACAAGAGGCACCTTACAAGGGTCGCAACCTTTTCCTTGCCGGGTGTTTTGTTCTTTGTACCCCCCCCCCCTCACCACATCACCTTACCACCTCCGTGTTCACTGGGGGGCAGGTGAGTGGGGGAGTTGTGTTACATCCCTGTTTATCTGTTCATGACCTCTAGCCGGCAATTCTGCACTTGATAAGAGGAGGGCTCGCCTCATAATGTGCACGGCAGCTGATATCAGCCCTGTATCCTTGTGAAATTGATTACCAAGGCCCAGAGAGCGTGCAGAATATAATAAATAGAGATGACACATAAGGCACACATAGACTTGTAGGCTGATGGGTAACACCGCCTCAGCAATTACCTGCTACCCACTTAAAACAGGGGTCATGCAGGGCAGGCTAGCAGTGGAAGGAGTTATGGTTATTTCTTATTTTCTCTGCAGGGTGAGACACTCAGCGAAACATTTCTCTCCCTCTCTCTTTCTACCTATGTGTGTGTCCAATATGTGGATGTGTTAAACTTTGTATTAGTGAGGCAGGCGGGGTATGGAAGTTCAAGTTTGTAAGGTTTGGATTTAAAGGCCAAAGAGAAGTGTAGAGTTGGTTGGCATTTTATTAAAATATATGAATGTTGAAAGTATGACTTTGGGACATAATAAGAGGTGTTACTGTAACATGAAAAAATAGACAAAATGTGTCACGGTAAAAAAAAAAAAAAATTAGGGTTAGCTGCACATTGATGAAGTTCATTTGCAGGTTTGCACATTTTAAATTATATAGAAATATGTTTGAAATTATTGTAATTATGCTGTATATTTTCATTCGGCTGGCTCAGTTTGCTTTTGTTTCTGTCTGTTTCATTATTTTTAATGTGGTATTTCCTGCTCTGTAGATAAAGAATGAGAATGGATGAAAGCCCTGAAAACCAATACAGCTGACCTTTGATGGTGAATGTTGTGGGACTAAATGTTTTTCACAGAAGACCGATAAATAAATCACAACAAAAACTTCTGATTTTATTTATCTAACTTATTGTACTCACTTTTTTTTTTGTTTCTCAGCTTTAACTGGCTTTAACTAATAATTTTAAATATCAAAATCTGCAAAGCGACCTCAGAATAGCATAAAACCAAACCCAAATATTAAAATGAAAATGTAATTCTTCATCTAGGCATCATTGTTTTTTCTTTTATTCTCGTCTTTTTTCAGAGAAAGTCATAATTGAATAATTTGAATTAATCTAAACATTAATTTCAATGTAACAAATGAAAATAAAAGTTCTAGGTTATTCATACATGATATGAGGACATTGCATTATAATCCCAGTTGACAGAATCACAACGTTACTAATTGCATATTTGTTTATTTATTTTAATGGCTAATGATTTACAATAATGATTCTCCATGATGACTCTGGTAATCAAATCTCCGTCTCATAATTTAAGTTTATTTCATTAGTCAAAAAATAAACAATTCTAAAAAAAAACAAAAAAAAAAAAACAGATCAATTTAACATGAATATTGCAATAACATCATATTTGTAGTGTGTGTTTCAGGATATGATACTTTAATGTTGAGACAGACGCAACATCAAAAATTCATAAGCTGGTTTTCTGTTTCAACTAGTACCTCCCAAAACCAATGAAGATTTAATTCTCGTGTTCTGTCACCTTGACCCTCTGCTTTATAAAATCTGATCTATTTATTTATTTTAGTTTAGGGATCTAACTTCTAGTGAAGTTTTGGAAGACATCATGGGTTACCTTACAGTAGACCCTCTCACAACTTTCTTACTTTAGCGATCCTTACATCCTAACAGGGGTCACGCTTCCTACTCCATGCACAAATGCCACTATATACAAGCACAAAATAATACAAGTAACTGTCAACTTCATGTTTAGTGTTTTGACTTTATTTGTTAGCTTAACACAAATTTGAATAAGTTGTTTTCTTAAACACCTTCATTTTATATGACCTTTTCCACACTTATTTCTAGAACTATTACAATATCTATTACTTTTATAAATGGATTATTGTCCATGTTGTTTGGCTGTATTCTGTTAACATAAATTGTAAACTTTTAAAATTTGAGCTCCTTTTAGCTTTATTTTGTAAATAAATACAACTCTTCGTCTACCCTTGAACATTTTATTGAGATCACACGAGAATTCTTATTACTTGGTTGATTTTCATCATTTATCTAATGCTTTTTTTTTTTTTTAAATTTGTATCTAGTTTATCAAAATCAAGATGATCTTATTAATGACGGTTTCTTCCTAAATGCGTTAAACAAATCAATCTCTTGTAAAAACAAGCAAGTACATGTATGTTTATCAGCAATAATGATTTTGCCTAAGGTAAAAGTAAGAAAGTGAGACTGAATTAGATCACTAATCATTCCTGCGAACGACATAACAGATGACTTCGAGCTTAACTTGTCCATAAACAGACGTTGTGTCTGCCTATGTTCTTTTCAAGTTTGTTTAGTTCTTTCTATGCTTGAAGTTTCCTCCAGAGACATCTTAGTGAGTGCAGTGTGTGGAGGTAGGTTTATTTCAGAAACAGCCACTCCAGTTGCTTAATGTTGGCATAAAGCAGGCCATGTAGATGTGGTGCTCACCGTTTCAATGAAGAAATCTGAATGGCTGTAAGCTGCCAGGCAAACCTTTATATCTATTTGTTCCACTTGTCTGGCTCTCAATGAGTTTAATCAGCTGAGAAGAAGCCGTGAGGGGGGTGTTGCCTTACCCGCCCATACATTAGAGAGCACCCCCCTCTCTCTCCTTGTACCACACACTCACACTCAAACACACACAACCCCACAGACCCATTCTGTGTGCATCGATGTGAGAGTTGAGGGTCTCCCTCTCCCCTGTTGCCTTACGGATTATCAAGTACACTTCAATTACTGCCGATCGATACACTTCTGGCTGCAAAAGGGAGTGTGAGGGAAATTAGACAGACTTTGGGTATGGCTGTGACTACAAAGCAATGGATTAACACTGATATGCATCTCTTCATTTACATCAGGAATGGGCCCATTCTCCATCAGCATACTGCACTCTCCTAAGAACGGACGCACATTCACATAGGCTTTAAGGGGACTTTTTGAAAGATTGCTTCTTTAAGTGCTGGGCAAGGTGAGGGCAGGCCTGTCATATACTGTGGAGGGATTAAAACCTACTGTAGTCACTAAAAGAAAAGAGCCACTGTTACCAGGCTTTCAAACCAAATTCGAGAAGAGGTCTTGTGTAGAACCATTAATGTCATCACGATAATACAATGTCTTTTTCGGGATGTTGTGTGTGTGTGTGTGTATGTGTGTTGTGCTCCAGCACTCAGTAAATGATTAAAGACACGCTAATCCCACATTACTCTAACGCTAAGATTTATAATCCAGCCAGGTTCAAATATTTGCTGTAAAAGAGAAGAAAAGGGCATTTCCATCCTTTGAAAACGCTCGTCAGCAGATAATACAATGGCTGGCGTTGGTAGGAAATAATGTTGGAGTACTCATCCTCCAAAACTGAGAGGAAAGGGAAATGAAAGCAGTATTGTGGAAGAGGATAAAAAAGAAGTAAAAGTGTAGGAAGAGATAAGCAGTGGTTGTATCCCCCTGGGGCAGCCTGTGAAGGTCTCCCAAGCACGGCCCCTGCCTCTGAACCCCCTCCAGGTCATCTGCCCTCATTCTCCCACCCTTCCTCTCTACAGAGGCAGTAAAAACACTCCAACACCTGGGTTCCCCCTCTGCTTGAGCTACAGCACAACACATCTCTGGTACATTTTTCACTCACAGACAGCACAAGCTTCCGTACAAATAAAGAGGGCTTTGTGATTAGGTCTCGTCATAAAAACAAAAGCCTACGTTGTGATGGCCAGCCTTGTCCTGTGATGACTGCCATCAAAACATCTGTAAAGAGATTATTATTGACTGACCTTCGAACATTCCTGAAACATAATGCTATTGATGGATTTAATTCAAAGACCAAAGAGGATGTTTTGTTTAATCAAAATTTTTTTTAGAAATGATTTGCATGCTTTCAAATTAATTAGTGTTTCAAATATCATCATGCTTTCTCTGGAGATTGTTTGTTTTGCTCACTATCAGTTAGATTTGTCTGTCACTAAAGTCTGCGTTTACAAGACCCAGTGAACCATATCCACTTCTCTCATCTCAGGGTCAGAGTCACATTACACGTTACTACCCATAGTGGGAATTCAGTTTTGTGTCTGAAATGCCTCCCTCTCCAAATAAAGATGCCTCTCTATTGAGAACTCCTCACTCTACCATGAATTTAGTCCCCCCCCCCCCCACTACACCCACCCACCCACCTCTTTCCCTCCCACTGCAATCTGTCCTGCCAGCTCCCACGGTTTGTCTTTGGAAGTGATCCGTCCCTGAGCGTTGAGCAGAGCCACTTCATGTTCACATCGGCCCCAGAGGCATTCCTGCCTGCCCACTACTCTTGCTTTCTTTTGTCAGCCAAATGGATACCAATTAAATCAACTGTTCTCCAATTAGAATTTGGAAGAATCCATCTTGTTCAGCGTTCTAAATCCCACTGCTTGACTTCTTTCTCTCATGTAGCTCCCTTCCTGGAATCAGTTACAGAGAAAATGAGACAGGTTATTTCCTGCAATAGGATACTCCTGGGTTTCTTTGTTTTTTCTCTCTGTTTGTTTGATATGCTAATGGGGCATTTAGTCAAATGTTTATAGGAGTGTACGTGAGGGACATCATTCTGGTGCATTCTGGCTGGGGGCAATGGTCGGTTCTGGGATAACGAATCAGGACTGTTAAAAATAGAGAGAGCGAGAAGGAGAGAGAGAGAGCGAGAGAGAGAGAGAGAGAGAGAGTGGGAGAGAAAAACACTAAACTAATGCAGCAATTAACGGCAACAATTTGGATTTTTAGCAGAGGCCTTTCTTTCAACTGTAAATTTCCAAGGCTGTATTTTTCCCCCTTTTTGATTAGATATACAAGAACTAATCCAACATTTTGCTGCAAGGAACACGTAAAGCCTCCTCAGAAACATTTACTCACATACTGCCCTCACACAGAGGCCATTATTTGATTAATACATAGAGGGGATATCTTAATCTGCAGACATAGAGAGCAAATGACTTGAGCCATGTCATTATTGCCTAATAGTCATGTTCAGAAAGTATGCCCCATTGTGTTTCATACTATCAGGCAACACCCCCTCCTGCCTCTCAAAATCACATCCAGCTAAACAAACCAGCCGGCCCGCTTCCTGTGGAGCAATGATTCAAATCTCAGGCATTAGTTTGGACCTCTGCAGCCGGCACCGTGCCATCATCCGTATGTGGACTCTCACCTCTTGTCCTGCTATTCCACAATCAAATTATAGTGCTACAATATTAGCTTGCTATGTGAATTGCATCACTTACTTTGTTTTACAGGAGCCACTTGTTTGCTTTAGAGCTGTGTTTGGTAATCAGCCCCCTAGAGCGATTCAGTAATAGAGGAACCAATGCAAATGATTGCAAGTCTGCTTGTAATGTAAAGACAATAGAGTGAGTTACTTAATGAGGCTAATATATTCTCCCTGATTTGGATGTGATTTATGGAAACATAAATAAACCTTAACGGAACAACATACATCTCTATGAGAAAGCCAGCAATAATGATTTAGCAGCACTTTCATAGAAAAGTGAGGAGATGAATGAGCAAAGCCACAAATTACAGAGAATATTATAACATCACAAAGGGTGATGCCAGAAGACTATTCTAATCAATACAACTTATTCGGCTGGTCATTCTTTGAGAATGGCTAATATGCAAATAGTGCTGCTTGGATACTTCTAGATTTTGGATGTCTGACGGCCCCCTACTTTTACTTTGTTATGCTTATCTGCTTTCAGAATGGAGACTCATTGTGTCTGAACAATAGAAGCCTTCTTATGTCCATCACAGAGCAAAGGTGGTAACTGACACTCTGCAATAGCACAGTCCACTGTTTCACAAGTGTTTGCAAACTTGAGACTTTTTTTTTTTTTAAAGTCAGTGCTTGACTAATAATTATCACTTTTCTTTACTTCATTTCATGAAACGTGGTAATATTACCCAACAAGAAATGCTGTGTCTTATTTATACAATTATTCATTTCATTTGTTTATTTATTTATTTATTCATTCAGTCATTTATTCATTTATCTATCAGGAACAAAATGTCCCTGAAGTCACCACAGTAAAAAGTATCCTTCTATACTTTTTATACTATTATAATCAGTATTGCTCGGTTTATAATTGTTCCCACGTTTTCTGTTTTCTCTTCTTTTCGATTCTCTTTCTGTCCCTCTTCTGTCCTCTCCGGTCCGGTCAGGTCCAGCAGTACAAACTTTGTAAAACAAACAATTATGCAAAATAAATAGAAAAATAAAATTAAAATCCAGAATATCAAGGGGAGCATTACATCTATGATGCTTCCCTTGGCAAAGTAAATTTGCCCAGCAGAATACAGCATCCAGAAAATCCATTTTGCCTGCTTATATGCTGGACAAGACAAAAAAAAAAAAAAAAAAAAAAAAAAAAAAAAGAATTGTTCCCACATACAACAGTGCTGGTATTGTAACATTAACTGAAAATAAATAAAAAAAATAAAATTGAGTCAAATGACAAGCTTTTCAACTTAGTAGTAAATGTGACACTTAAACTAGACATTGTTCATGAGCTTACAGTTAAATGTATTGTACTTCATGAATACATGAATGTTTTCAATGAATTAAAAGATTTTTTATGAAACAGATTTGAACATCTAAGATCAGTATGATGTATCAATGACAATAAATCCGTTCTAAAAATTCAAATTTGCCACATAAATGCAACAATGCAATTTAATCAGTAGCACTTTTAAAATAAAAACTAAATAACTTAACCCATTTTGTTCTATCACTATAAAATAGTCATTTTTTCAAAACTATAATTGTTGATAATACATAATGATAGATCATATGTAGATCATATGCAGAAAAAAATAGTCTTAGTAGTTTTACTGATGTACATAGTTATTTTTCCAAAGTTTTGAACTCCCAAATACCTCCAGTCGAGACATCTGACCGAGCTCCTAATGAACACCAAAATGCAGCACTTGTTATTCCAGCTGTTGATACAGAGTCTATAAACACAAGGAGTACATCATTTCTGCTCTTCAAAGTAGCTTGATTTATAACATACTAACTAGAATTAATATGCATAATTTGTGTCACATGGAAAACATTTCCAAACATTAGTGCTAGAGTTACATTAGAGTGTGGTTTCCTAAATAAGCAGTAATAAGCAGTCACTACCACCCACAGTTGGAATCTTTATTCACCATTAGGTAAACACTGCAAAGGAACAATCATAGATTTTTTTTCCATTCCAGAAGAACAAAAAAAGAGAAAAAAAGAAGAAAAAAAAAAAGGAAAAACAATTAAAAGTCCCCTTCCCCTTCCCATCCAGGCTATTCCCACGCATTTTTTGGCAGAGCTCTGCTGATGATCTCCAGAGGCTTTGCTTCTTGAGGAACTTGTCAGGAAAAGATCCACATTTCCCAGGGATGAGTGTGGGTGAAAGCGAGAAGGAAACCGAAATACAGAGAAAAAGTTTGAGTGCAAGCCAAAAAGTGAGAATTAGAAGTGAAAAGAAGAGTTTATGTATTGACAGGGGGAAGACATGGGGTTAAGAATTTGAGGACTGGGCTCAGGGTAGAGGGGATTTGCGATATTCACAGAGAAAAGGAAGAAAAGGCCAAACCCAATAGAAAAATGGCACCTATCTGTCAGAGATCTCAAGCAGACTTTTGTATGATAAGAGAAGTGATGGTATAAGGGGACCAAGGGAGAAATATAGATCCTTTTAATGTCACTTTTGTTCCACAAACTGTGACCTACTGAACACAAGTGCATCGCTAATCAGTTTAACCCTGTTATAGCGGTTCAGCCCTGCAGTTTCTCATGATGCGTGGTTGACAGCAGTGCCAGGCCCACTCCAGAATCAGTGTGGCCTGCAGCCCAGGCCGGGGCAAAAGCCTCGACCTCGGAGGCATGCTGACCTGGCAGGGGGACACCTTTCTTGGCATTTTGACATAAAGTTCAGACACAATGGAAATCTCTCCAACAGCATCTTATAGACAACTCAACCTGCCACTATTATGATATTATCCTTATTCAAATCAGGTCTCATTGCTTTTGTTTTTTGATTTGTCTGTCGTGACATTTTGTTGATGGACTGGGTCAGTCCTAAGAGTAGTGGGTCACAAGCTGACAAAAACGTCAAAACTGGTTTTCTTGGCTTTTCAGACATTAACACACCGCACGCCTGTTTTCTGCAGCGAGGAGGCAGCTAAAGCACTGAGACAAATACATACACTTTAAGTCACCTCATATCTTGGTTGCACTTCCTACATGTTACATAAATATACAAAACTGCTTTTGCATCTTATACTCCAGGATCACAGCTTCCATGCTAAAACATGACTTAGTTTTAAAATAGCTTCACTACATTTTTTTTCATCCCTTCATTTGACTAATAATCCAAGTCAAGGATTATCATCTTGTTTTCTTTTAGTTTGTCCCAGACTTATTCATCTCAAGGGATCTAGAAGCATCACAACAGGAAGTCACTACCGTCACACCCGTTATGTCAATAAGCATTTGTGCATAACTTGAGGCCCTATTCCTTGTTGTGGATACATTTATGTAATGCAAGCACAATTATTCCTTTTACTTCTTGTGCTTTTTATTGTGTGTAGTGCTTTGAAAATGTCAGTATGATAAACCTGACATTTGGTCAGGTTTAAAAGGGATAAAGATTTGTTTTTGTTAGTTTTTTTCCGCATGGTGCGCTTAGCAACATGTTCTGTACAGCGAACCACTTAGTGGTTGTTTTTGCATAATGTCTCCCATGTCTCCAAGCATAATGTTAAAGAACATCTCTGCTTGGTAGAAAATAGAAAAAAAAACTCACTAAATGTGCTCTTAACATCGATTTAAACATGTGTGTTAGACCTCAGGCTCTGGTTGACATGTTCCACTTGGATCATGACACTGTTTTATCCTAAGAGTTTAAATAGAACTGCTTCACCCATTCTTCTTCTTCTTTTTTTTTAGCCTTGTCCTTTCTCCACAAGCCACAGACAGAAGTGACATTGTGAGGTCATGTAATTTAATTTTTTTTTTTTTTTTTTAATTTTGCTTGCTACTCAAAACAAGAACCGTTTTAATTGTGATTTAAGATAGCTTGTAGTAGGAGAAATAATGTTTATGAAAATTAGGTTGACTAAAACAATTAGCGAGCTTTAATTTCCTGGACATCAGGCACATGGTGTTTCTGTGCAAAGTGTTACCACTTAAAGTCTCATCTACAGTAGTGCTTCTCTTACAAATTCAGATTTTTTTATTAGCATGCTGACAATGTTATTTCTAATAGCACATTCCCATCATTCAATTGCTGCTGTCAACCAAATGACTCAGTGACAAGACAGATAGCTAGAATCACAATGAGTAGATCAAATATAAAATTCTGTAGATCTTGATGGATTGATTGATTCATGTCATTCAAGACCAGTATTTTACTGGTGCATCATGAAGACTAGTCTCCAAGTGACAATATAATTTTTGCACCTTGAGAATACAATTTAGTAATCCAGCTCCAGCAATTTTGAAAAGAAATAATATCTAAAAATAATTGGATTTAATTGGAAACAAACTCAGGTTTTCCGTATGACAGATGTACCTTGAATACAAGCTTATTCTGCTTGTTATGACTGATAAACAGTTGTATCAAGCAGTTGTAATTAACGCAGCACCATCACTGCAATACTCTGCAGAGAGTTTCATAATGATTTTAACATTCTTGACACTGAAAAATGAATGACAGTTTTGTTGATAATTTTTGTCATAGATTATTAATCCTATTATTTGTTTTATACACAAGATGAGAAATGTAAAACTTTTGCATTTATTTTTCATGACTGAGACAGAAACATAAGTGTCAGATGTTGAGACAAAATCTTTGCATTTAACAGGCAATCTTAAAGGGTTCTGAGTGTAGATCATTTGGTTGACCAATAAACCTTTAACTGTAATATGGCTTTGCTAACACGTTATATTTCTCACTGGTATAGTTTGTAAAAATAAATATTTAGATAAAAAAATAAAAAATGGATACTAACTTGTGTTTTTTTAAGGAAAACAGTCCACATTATTCAAATCAATTCAATGCAGTTTGGCTTTGTATAAATTAATGATTTATAATTAGATTATTCAGTGTATGCTGCATTGTAATCAGTTCCACCAAAACCACCATTGGATGTTGAGATCCCATTGTTTATACAGAGTGGGTCTTACGTCTCTACTTGGTCACAGGCTACCAAAATGTGGTGTCAGTTTGTCTTTATTAAGCAACAAGCAAGTTTAATCAATGTTGGGGAAACTGTATGCTTTCTTCTCTCTAATGTGCCATTAAGAGCCATTCAGAGTGACTGAACAGTTGTCACAGAAAGTGGAGAAACACTGAGTAATCAATGATAGTTAAGAACTGTAATTTATCACCTTGCCACCACCGAGGGTTTGCAGAATGAGTCCTTCTGCTTGTAGAAGAAAAAGTGTTGGGGGAAGCTCTGGTGATATGGTGGCCGAGGCACACAAGGGTCAGGGCCCAATTACTCTTCATCTACTGCTCCTCATCACCACTGGCAGAAGCACAGTTCAATTGCTACATTATCTAAGCATATCAATAGTGCAGAATTAAAAGTCATTGATTTTTTTTTTTTTGCAAGTTTTTTCCCCCTCTTTTTTCCTCTAATTGATCAAAAGATTGGAGTAGAAGTTGTAACAGCTAACTGATGGCTCTATTGAGCATGTATTAATATTTCAAATAAACAAGAAAGATAATATTATTAAAACTGAGTAAAACGTTGTTTTAAAACAGAAGCATAAACAATATATATATATATATATTGTAAGAATCTAATGTGATAATGAGATTTTGCTCTAAACGTTCAACTTTTAAGTAAAGCTTAGCTCGCTGTAAGCTAAAGTGTCTTTCCCAGCCAGCAGAGATCTTTTCGTGAGAGCACCTGCAATGCACATAAATAAATATGCTAGAAATCGCACATCAGTCACATGTGTATGAACCCTCAGAATGACTATAGCAGGAAAGAGTTGAAAGGACCAGAAAAAAAAGAAAAATTTCAATTTCAAGAGCATTATTATTTTCATTAATCATAGCCCTGCCATCAACCTATCCTTATGCCTTAGTAAGAGATCTATTATACGCTCCATTTAGCCTCAGCCATATTACCTCATATGTTTTCCTGGCTGACCAAATAAGACTTAAGAGATAAAACAATTTACTGTTCATTATGATCCATGTCACTGGAATCAATCTATTAACCTGTGTTAACTGGAATGGCTGGCGAAATCTCAGACTCATGGAGGTAAAGAAAATGGATATTTATGTTTTGTATGTCTGCCACCATAAAATGACCGGGCATTTAATTTGCCCCCTCCAACTCAGTGGATGGCTTTATTTTTCCGGTGGCCAAGGCGCCCTCCTCGCCTTTAAGCAGCCTCTGACCTGTGAAAGATTCTAACAAATTAGCTTCTATTGTGAAGCCAAAGGTGCCATCAATGAAGAGACGCTCCACTGCGCCTAAAGTATGATGGTAGAAGCAAGCAACAGAGCAGAGAACCTTGACATGATTGAATTAACCCTTTGTAGGAAATGTGCTGATAAGGATGGTGGTGCAGTGTGGGTTAAAGGTTTGTATTGTTTGCTTTGTCTGAAAAGAAACATGTGCCACGTCTGAATCGTACTTCCTAAGCAAACCTAAATGATTTGGGACAGATGGTGTAATTACATGTGACATTTCAAGGATGTTACACCAGTTTTCTGTTCATGTAATCACGGAAAATGTACCGTGATTATGCCGTGTCACTTCCTGCTAATTTTGAAAATACACTCAAAAACCAAATACACAACTACACGGGATAAATGAATAATGGCAAATAACTGCTACGGAAAGGGAAACTTCTGAGTAAGTAAATCTATGCTGCAGACTAATAGCAACTGATGAAAACCCCATCAAATAGTGAAGAATGTCATGAATTTTTTCATTTATTTCCCTTCATTGATGCAAAAGGGCTGCTTTTAAAGCGTATTTTCAACAAACCACATGAGATTGCAAGAAGGTGTCAAGAAAAGTATCTGTTACATTAATAAACAAATGTGTAAAAGAGGAAAATTCAACAAATTTAACCTGTTCACATGTGAAGCCTTGACACAAATCAATTATTTTAATCAAGAATTTACACACCCAAAGTCTCAGATCTTGTTTCATTATGTTGTTAGTTCTTATGATAAAGAGATGCAGATTTCAAATATTAGGTACACCTTTTGTCATCATTCTGAGAGCTATACACTCTGCTGAAGCTTCTCACCTGTCTTATTTCGCCAAAGAACATTTCTTACCATCATTCCCCTTTTGAAAACAGTAGGTTCACAAAGTTTTGCGAAAATTTTCTAAAGCTTCATAAAGGATGAAAACCAAAAGTAAGTTATGAAAGTATTGACTGCATTAGCATGTTCAAAGTATGTTATGTTGGCCTGTAAAATAAAAGCATGTTCTGAATTAAGAAAGTGATGAAAAGTGGCCTTGCAGTTGTGTGACAGAGCTGTTTATTTAAATGTTATTTAATATGTATTATCAATAATTTGTACAAATATAAAACCATAAAGCATCTCAGAAAACCGCAATTAGTTGGTGACAGTCAGTTAAAGAAAAAAAAAAAAAAAGCAACATTTCAAATCATCTCTATTCAGCTTGTTAAAATGGCTCCTAAAACATGTCTGACTCTTTCATTGCATTTCACTGTTTAAGGACCTCTGAACAAGGATATTGACATTATCATATTTCTAATCAGACTTCAACACCTGTGACACTTTCCATCAAGGAAAGGCAGGGCGCCACCTATGAATATATGTTTGGATAGAAAATTAAGGTCATAGGTCAGCAGCATGATCTGAAGGCTAACGCCGGGTGAAGTGTGTTTATTTGTTTTTAAGTCAAAATGGATTTGATTGAGACTAAGAAAGGCCGGCTCTAAACAAAAGCAAGGAGAAAAAAGATTCAACTGCTGTGAAGAGACGAAGCCAAAGATCAGTGAGATCTTTAAGAACAATTCAATTCAATTCAATTCAACTTTAAAAGAAAGAGATAAAGAGAAAAAGAAAGAAGCTCAGTGTATCAGGAAATGTCCCTCAGCAGTCTAAACCTATAGCAGCATAACTAAGGGATGCTAACCATCCCTAGCTATAGGACTTTGGCTATATTACGTAAATGAAAGAAGGCTGTTTTAGTAACCTGCTTAATATGTGGACCAAAGGACAGGTCAGGGTCAAATATTACTCCAAGGTTTCTCACTGTAGCACTGGAAGCTAAAGTAATGCCATCCAGGTTCATTAAAAAAAAAACGGAAAATTTAGCTCTGAGTTTTTCAGATCCAACGAGAATTACTTCAGTCTTTAAGAGGAGAAAATTTCTAGACATCCAAGTCTTTATGTCTATGAGACAATTTTGTAGCCTATTGGGCTAATTTGTTTCATCTGGTTTAAAGGATAAGTATAGTTGAGTATCATCTGCATAACAATGAAAGTTTATTCCATGCTGTCTAATAATTTTGCCTAAAGGGAGCATATATAGCGTGAAGAGTATTGGTCCAAGTCCAGAACCTTTAGGAACTCCATGACTTACTGTAGTTTGTGAGGAGGACTTGTCATTTACATGAACAAACTGAAGTCTATCAGATAAATATGATTTAAACCAGCTTAACGCTGTACCTGTAATTCCAATCACCTGTTCTAGTCTTTGTAACAGAATGTTATGATCGACTGTATCAAATGCAGCACTAAGATCAAGCAAGATAAGTACGGACACAAGTCCTTTGTCTGAGGCCATAAGAAGGTCATTAGTAACTTTCACCAATGCTGTCTCAGTGCTATGATGAGCTCTAAATCCTGACTGAAACTCCTCGCATAAATTATTTCTGCTCAGGTGGGCATGTAGCTGAGCGGAAACTATTTTCTCCAGAATTTTGGACATAAACGGGAGATTAGATATAGGTCTATAATTTGCTATCACCTCTGGATCCAGAGATTGCTTTTTAAGTAAAGGCTTGATTACAGCAGTTTTAAATGATTGTGGTACATATCCTGTCACTAAAGACATATTGATAAGATTTAGTAGTGATGTATTAATTAAAGGGAAAATGTCCTTAAAGAGGCTCGTTGGGAGATGGTCTAAGATACAGGTGGATGGTTTAGATGAAGCTATTATTTTAGTTAATTCAGAGGGTTGGACAGGACAGAAACTATTTAGACACAAGTCAGATCCTGGTTCTAAGGATGCTTCGGAGACCACAACAGGCTCAACATTATAGGTAGAAGGAAGAGTATTGTGAATTTGATCTCTAATAGTGTCAATTTTATTCCTGAAAAAATACATGAAATCATCACAGCTAAGTGAGAAAGGAATACATGGCTCCACAGCGCTCCGGCTCCTAGTAAGCCTAGCTACAGTGCTGAAAAGAAACCGAGGGTTGTTTTTGTTTTCTTCTATCAATGATGAATAATAAGCTGTTCTTGCCGTACGTAAGGCTTTTTTGTATACGATTAAACTTTCTTTCCAGGTTAAGTGAGACTCCTCTAGTCCTGATGAACGCCATCTGTTTTCCAAACGCCTTGATGCCTGTTTTAGAGCTCGAAGCTGGGAATTAAACCAGGGAGCCTTCATAATCTTACCTAATTTCTTCTTCTTTAGGGGAGCAACATTATCCAAGGTTGTACGCATTGAAGCTGTTATAGTATCAGCATGTTGATCAATCTGAGCAGGACTAAGGCTTAAAGGGGGACTCTCAGACATGCTAACACATGGTAGATGTGAAAAAATTGATTCAATTGATTGTTTAAATTTTGTAATATTATTGTCTGATAAACATCTACTATAGTAGAATTTATTTTTGGTCAGTGAGTAATCAAATAAAGTGAATTCAAAGGTTAATAAGAAGTGATCGGACAAGACAGGGTTTTGAGGAAATACTTTGAGCTTATCAGTCTCAATACCATATGTTAGAACAAGATCAAGAGTATGGCCATGAGAGTGAGTGGCTCCATTGAACAGGATGCCGGGTTATAGAGGAATCTGTATGATTGCCGCACACACTGCTTTCAAGCATTGATCAACATGAGAACTTTTAGTTTCTTTTAGTAGTTATATTACGTGATTGTTAAGGGAAGAACTCTCCATAGAAAATATGTCATCAAAAATATGTTCATTAATATGGAGAAACAACCATGAAACTGGTGTGTCTGATTGGCAAGCTGCTAGGATGAATAAAAATCATTCAGTTCAACATGTTAGTTGACCTTGGGCTAAGATGTTGCACGGTTTAGAAATGGTGAAATAAATGTATGCAGCTTATGCCTTTAGCAGCGTCCATACAATGGAGAGAAAATAAATAAATAAATAAAGGGAAGAAAAGATCCCATACTGCAGTATTGCCTTTAGGGGGCTAGGAGTGTGTCGAGGACAATGGGGTCAAAGCAACTTGATTTGTATCTTAAATCCTGAGGGACAAGAGAGTACAGCAGTCAAATCCAAGTTACCTGGCCTTTGGCAACCCCTTTGCTCCCAAACAATAAGCTAAGATACTACAGGAAGTCTACCTCAGAGGTAGGGGATGGGAAGACAATAAAACTGTGTGTGAAAGAGACATAAGTGGTGAAGGAAACAGAAAAAAGTACAGAATACATTTTATTGTTACACTGTAATTCAAACACTTGGAAAAAAAACAAAATCAAGATGCAAATGCATTATAATAAACTTAGTCAAAATTTCATTATGTACTTTTTAAAAGCAGTTTATTTATTTAGTTATTTTAGAGTTTTATCTTTAGCCTAACTTACATAAAAATACATACAATTCATAAAAGAGACAGACTGGAAAAATGTCAGGATAATGGATTTTGTAATTAGTTTTGCACTGTTAATTATAGCATAGAGCTAGAGGAGTGCTGCGATGGACTGGCGAGCTGTTCAGGGTCTAACCTGCCTTTTGCCCAAACACTCCTGAGATAGGCTCCAGTTTCCCTGCGACCCTTCACTGGACTAAGCGGTTTGGATAATGAATGAATGAATGAATGAGCTAGAGGAATGAAAAGGAAAGACAAACACTTCTTAACCCTTACAGACTGTTAAAGTCTAATTTGATCCCTTATGGCATTACCAGCAGTAAAACTACAGCAAACAACACACTCATACATTTACATTTTTTTTTATGAAAGAAAAAAGCCAAAATAATCAAAATTGAAAATATTTTAAGGTTTACACTTCCATTCATGTGCTACAGGCTGTACCAAAACTGTTTTGTGTAAAATTTGACCCATGTCTACTGGGGTGGAGTTTACATCTTAGTATTGAACAGATACAAGTAAATTAATGTTTTGAAGGAATGTTGAAGCTGTGATGCCATACCAACTTGGGACATTGGTGACAGAGTTAAAAGGAAAACCATGACTCGATAAGAGTCTGTTCCCAACACATTAGACCAGGATCTCCCAGAAATGGACACCTGCTGATCTCTTAAGATTTGTGGGAGATCTTGGAACAGGAAAATAGTAAAACAACACAGGAGTCATCATGCACAATGTCCATAAGGGCATCCAGAGCTCAGAGGGTGCTTCAGACTAAAGACCTGCTCCTGGAATGTACAAAATAAATAGTTACCTGTGAAAGAGTTTTGATTGGATGATTGTTGGTGGTAGCATGCTGTTCATAACATTATAAAGATACCTTATTGGCATTTTAGTAAATGACATCATGGCAGTATTTAATGTAGAGATGTTCCCTTTCTTTTGTTTTTCTTTCTGATACCGATTCCAATACCCGAGATTTAGGTATCTGCTGACCCAAACTATCACTCTGATACCTTATATTATCGAGAAGGTTCATTAATTTGTAATTTAAATAAATTATGTTTATTACAGACTTTTCTGTTTGATATATTTACTGTGTAACTCAAAGGTCTAACAAACAGGTTAAACTATAAAACATGAATTAACACATGAAAACAATGACAGTTTCAAAAGACACAAATCCACTACTCTTATATATTCTTTTGTTTTATTTATTATTGAAAATAACTATGTGTTATCCATCATAATGACTTTTAATTAACTTGATCTCATATGTCACTTCCAGTGATGTGTAAATGCAAACAAAGTATTTCCATTTTACTTTTAGGATATGTCTCAATATTCTGAAAGGATTTAAATTTTAACTTGTTTAAAATTAAGTCTCAACAATTAAATAGCTATTAAACCCATAAGAATTTGTCTAAAATAAGTAAAAGGAAAATCTAGGTCAGACTTGGGGAGGAGTAATTTGGCACATAAAGCTCTTGTATTATCTGCCCTTAAATAGGAGCCAAATGTTTCATCCCCGCTTTTTTCATCATTATCCACCACAGATCTGCACAACAGGAACCCCCAATCAAATGCACTTTTCTTAACACAAAATGAAATCTATTCTTGTGGTATTTGGGGGAATCAGTTATGGAACAAAAGCGTGATTAACTAAATAAAGATGAGTCTAGTAGTATCACTGCAAAACATCAAATTAGACTTCAAACGAGTGTCAGATTATTGCAAAGTAATCATTTGATAGAAGTAAATGCAAGATGTGATCAACATTAAACCAAGACTATGATGGTGGCTGGGCTCATATCTAATGGAAACTTCTTGTCGTGTCTAAGGCAGACATGCATGGCTTTATGACTAATTTTACTAGCAGATGATGAAAAGATTTTTTTTAGGTCCAATAGCACTCAATGACTGCACTGGACACAAAGGGAGAACTTCTTCAAACCTTGATCTCCAGGGTTAATGACTTGTTTTGATTTATTGGTCATGTAATTGCCACACTTATTGGTTTCAGTGCCACCAAAATACAGTGCTCATTGATTAGATTGATTGACGCACTTGTCGGTTTCACAAATACAAAGACACGTTGAAGTGCGTTACAAGAAACAGCTAAGTGATAATGATTAGGTCTTAGTGACCCGAGGCCCTATGACACCATCAATAACTTCTCACGGGAACAGATTTTTTTCACTGAGAAGTAATTCTAAAACAATGAACAAAAGATTACAAGTTCACTTAATTTATAAGTTATAGTAGCTCATTTGTGATTTTATAATTTCTTCTCCCCCCATTAATTTAATTGAATTTAATTTAATTAAATATGAAATATTTTTGTCCTATAATTGATGAACTGACTGAATTAAGTATGGTTCACTGCCAGAAAGAAGTTTATCAAACTCTGTAGTCGCTCTGAATTGTAAGAAGAATTATGGTTTGGTTTTGTGGTTGGTGGAATCTCGCTCTGTACCCTGCTTAACGTGGTTTTCACTAGCAACCAGCTGTTGCTATGGTTCTACAACATTTAATAAACCAACTCCTAAACCGTAGCTGTCTGTCTGCCTAGCAGCTACCAAGATTCACATTTGGCAGCTGTGGCTCAGGTGGTACAGTCGTTGCTCACCCACTGGAAGCATGGCAAGTTGACCTCCAGCACCTCTAAGTGTCAAAATGTCCTTGAGCAAGACACTGAACCTCAAATTGCCCTTGATGTGTTCATCAGTGTCTGAGTCTGAGAATGAAAGAGAAAAGATAGCAAATAAAGTGCTGTGTGAGTGAATTTTTGAATGGGTGAATGAAAAATTGTAAAGCCTGTTGTAGGAAAGTATGTTGCCATGGTTAAAATAGACCTGAATAAGAACTGCTTTTAATGGAGGAGCAGTTAGTTACACGTAAATACAATATTTTCCCGAAGAAAAGATGCAGCAAAATCCTTGGCTGCAGTAAACAGAGCAAGAAATGGTCTAATATTTACTCTTTGACCAGGAACATGACCCGAAGTGAAGCATAATCTCACTCAGAAGCAGCTGCTAACATGTTCACAACCCTACAAAATGTTTCTTTGTTGATTGTACATTACAACTTCTGCTGAATCTTCCATCTTCAGTGTTAGTTCAGTTGGTGTGACTTTCTGTTACAAGTAAACAATTGCAAAGAAAAACTTTATTGTGTGTCATGATATTGTGGAACTCCTTCATTCATTCATTTATTATCCTGACCACTTAGTCCTATGAAGGGTCGCATGGTAGCTGGAGCTATTGTGGAAGAAGAGAACACACTTAGATGCAGCAATAAATCTGTAATTGTTCTTATCTACTCACTAAATGAGTCCGTTTTAATTAAGGCTCTATTCAGACTCCTCTAGCCTTTAGACAGAAAGGCTGTGGTATAATATTATCTAACTTTATTATGGCGAGATTCACATAAATAATATGAACAACTTACCTTTCCTTATGTTCCATATACCTTAAGAGTTTGTGAGCAGTGTATTGACATGTTTTGGCTTCCAATTAAAGCATCATTGCAGGAACGGTGGAAAATCAATACAAAAAATATTACCTAGTTTAGATGAGGTTGTGAGGTTACTATTGTATGAACGTAGCACACCTCAGTTCATATTAACTGGAGGCAGTGGAACAGAACGGGTGATGATATGGGTGATTTAAAGGACAACATGTGTAAGGTATTACTGAAGATGTGACTGTTAATGAATGCAATGTCATTTCTGTAACTGTATAAATGACCAGAGTTCATCATTTTGAACCTATGTGTCTCATTCCTGTCAGTCTAACCAGTTTCAGATGAGGAGAGCTTCGTTATTGATGTCAATTTGAGCTGCAAACAACTTATCTTTCCTTTTTTTTAGCTTCACATATTTAACTTTCTTTGTTAATTATTGTTCTAACTTTATAAAGTTATGATATCTTTGTTGAGTTTTCATATGTTTTGTTTTTTACATATGTGCTGAATTCCATGAATAGAAACATAAATAATTGCAATCTACCATTTCTGGTACTTAAATCCCAAACTTGTCTCACCACTTCAAGTGGTCATTCCATGTCTGACTTTCTATATTTGTTCAGGTTTATTCAAATTACCAGGGCTGTAACTAGTGCTGGACTCACCTATTTGTGTGTTTAATTGGCCATGTTGTCGCTGCAGTTAATTGGTTCTTTCAGTCCAGGTAGTTACTAAATGTTTGGCAGCGTTAGAACCTCAGCACTTTTCCATTAATGGTGCGTGAAATGAAATGTTTGATACTGCAAATAAAATCAGTGATATTCAAGGATGTTATGGTTGGTAATGTGTTGAAACTGCCATTTAATGGGTCCTGGAAGATTGGGGTAGTGTCAGCCGGAACCGCCTGGGCCCTCTCCTGACATTACTAGTTGCCTCTCCATTCCCTTAACGACTGTCTACACTGATTACACAGACACCCCCCCCCCAAAAGCTTAAAGCTGAGGAAACAGTCTCTATTAGAAGTCCAATTAGGGTCATTAGCATATTTTGCTGTGTTTTGATGCAATGGTAAATTTGTGTAAAACATAAAATTTACATGCAAAAAAAAAAAAAAAAAAAAAAAAAAAAAAAAAAAAAAAAAATATATATATATATATATATATATATATATATATATATATATATATATATAGATAGATAGATAGATAGATAGATAGATAGATATATTCATTAATATTCAATGAATATTATTAATTACCGCTGGGGAAGTAGGAAAAAAATCAACAATAGAAGAAAGACCAAAAGTAATATTAAAAATAGTAAACGTTGACACTGTAATAATTTCATATTAATTTCTTAATTTAATTAAGTGAAAAAAAAACTGAGAAAATTGTAAGAAATATTTCCTTTGAAATGTAAAAATCCGATAAGTTAAGATAAGATTTGACATTTTTTGTAAATATCAGTTCTTATAAACTTTTTTAATTTGTTGCGAAATAAAACTTTCTAAAACAAAATGTTTGTAAAGTTTTTGTAAACATGCACATACTGTGCACTTGTCTTTTTGTCGCTGTTACTGTAGTTTGTGTATATATCATTAGCATGAAAATGAAATTTTAGTCAATGCAATCAAGATGCTTTAAAAATTCACCATTTTGATTCATTCGCTCATAATGGCGAGCGTTTGAAATTGATAATCTATCACACAGTTATAAGTTCTAGTTTGAAAATAATGAGAAGGTAAAATGTCTTATCCCAAATTTATGAGAAATCTTCTATAAATGACTTGATAAAATGTGCAAGTTTTTCCTCTGTGACGTCGTCTGATCTAGTAGCTGAGTCGGATATCAAATGATAATCTTTATTATAATCGTATAATAATAATCTTATTACTCAAAAGTATTATTTAGTGTAGAAATGGTGAGAAACATTGATTCACTTTCCTAAAATAACCAGTTGATGTAAAATTAGCAGATTGTAGATACTGCCGTCTAAGAAAGTTTACCTTATCACTTTAGGGTTTACACATTAATATATGATCATCTGGTGAAATAAATGCAACCACAAAACTGCACTTGAAAATGATGTCAAAACAAAGGCAAAGGCAGTGTTTGAAAAGTTAAGTCGACCCTCAGCATTACCTGGATAAGTATCAGCCTGAAGCTGCTGATCAAATAAACTTTATTTGCAGAGCATTAACAAGCGTAAGCACCTCTATAAAATAAGACATTCTGGATGTTTGCTGCTCAGTAGCAACTATGTGTTAACACAATGCCAAGGAGTACATTTACAATTACCCTAAGAGTAATTGCAGTTGCCAATCAATCTAGGAAGCGCTGTAAAAACTTATCCTAATTATCTGAAGTAAGAAAAAATATTCACAAGTGAAAAAAAACCAAAAAACATTCAAGACACCTTCTACCAGAAGTGGATATCCCTTCTAGTTTAGTCTGAGGTCAAACATGTAGTTCTTGGAGAAAGTGCACGAAAAAGGGTGAGGTGGCTAGCAACATATCAGCACATACATCTCATTCTGACCATTGAACACAGCAGCGAAATGGTGATAATTTAGATCTTGTGTTGCAAACACAAGGTCTAGATCTTTCAGCCGTATAGTTGACTATGATTTCCTCTGTATTCCAAGGTATACAGATAAACATTTAGAGCTAAATGTTAGGAATATGTTCAACATTTCAGGTTTACATAAAACTGGCTCATGCAACAGGGCAGCATACCTCATTGTTTACCAGTATCTTCATATGAATCTACTTAAAAATGTTCTGAAGTTGTACTTAAAAAATTTTTAAGGAAACTTTCAGATTTATGAAGATGTTCATAGACAACAAAGCTGTGTACATATCCTCATAGACTGATGAATATCAATCTCTATAAACTAAAATGATGGAACACTTGGTTCTAATTTGCATAAGTAAACACCTGAAAATGCAGGTTAAAGGTCATGAGACTTACATGGCAACAGGAAAAATAATGAATGAAAATAGATTTGGAGGCGTGCATTGAAACCAGGGAACTTACAAGGGACAGCAAAGCTTGTTTTACAGTACAGTAGAACCACCAGAGCTGATAGGAGTGAAATGTGCACTTGCACTTGAATGTGGGCTTACAGCGCTGTGTGTGTTACAAAAGGTCTGAAGGTGGCTGTAGGGCTGCTATTGGCTGCTAAACTCCCCATGGCTGAGTTTTTTCAATGACACCAGTCATTTACCCTTAGAAAATCATTAGCAGCCAACATTACGCAGTGTTTTCATAAGCTCATAGAAGCAAGTGAAGAAATAAATATATTGCATGCTGTTTTTTCAGAATTTCTGAAACACATGACTTCAAACTAACCAATCACAACAGCATACTTTAGTAGATTCTGTGTGAGTATAAAACCATTTTCAGGGCTAGTGAAAACATGTTTGGAAATGTTCAAACTAACCATAAAAACAGACGTAGAAAAGGTGGCAGATTATGGAGAGAAGCACAGAAACAGTGCAACAGTTAAAAACACATAAGCACATCAGTGTGCGAGTGTCTGAGGTTAAATTTAGCGTGTAAAAGCAATAACAGTTTTTAAGATGTGAATTGTGATAGTCTTTCAATATGTTCATCTCTTTTTTCAGCAGTGTTTGATTTCAGTCAACAGTCAATAGGATATTGATTCCCCATCACAAATTGTGAACAATTATGGAGATATAATCTGACTATTAATTGCGCTGGCAGTCATTTGCAGACCGAGTAATTCTGATTCTCATGACAGCTCTGGCAATGATAGATGGTGAAAACAAGGCAAGGCTGTTTGTGAGAGAGAAGGGTGACAGGCAGGTTTTAATGAGCACAGCAGTGTGACAGTATCAGGTAAAAATGGAAATTAGATCTCAATCCATCTTTGCAAAGGTTATGTCCCTATTTCATAAGAACATACAACAAGACAGAATTTTGCAGTAATAGATTAGAGTAATAGAAAAAAAAAAAAAAAAAATCACTGGTCAAACTTGTCCTATAAACAGTCCTATAAACAAATTTCAAGGTGTAGATCGAGGTGTATGTCATATTTATAAAAAAAAAAAAATACATTCAATGCACACTGAAAAGAAGCATTAGCACCATTGCAGAATCAAATGAAGGGTGTTTAATCATTAATTAATTTATTTTATCTATTTTAGTTTGCATCTGTGAGGGAAAAAAAATGAATTTGCTTTCACATTTTGGTTGCATAAACAAGCAACTTGATGACACAGGGCTTTGGGAAATTAAAATGGTCATTTGTCACAGTTTTTCCATAATATTATAGACAAGAGGCATAATCATTTAATTGAGAAAATAATTGTTATATAAATCAATAACAATTTTTAATTAGTTTAGGTTAGTTGAGGCGCTAATCAAGCACCATCCCATAAATTATTGACTCAGTTTTGAGAAAACACATGGAGATGACTTTGTGACCAATTCCAAAGAGCCAAAGGATGATTGTTGCATGAAAAAGTACTCAACTTTTTGGCTTTTCTACTGATTTTAGTCATGTACATGAGATCACAAACAAAACCTGCAGTCATTTCTGCAGAAATAACTCCATCATGTAAGCCATATTGTGTTACTTAATGGGTGTTAACTTGGCATTAAAACCATTTAATAAATAAATACAATCTTATTGGCGATATAATATTCAAACAGACATGATCCTTATCTGGAGAAAAAGAAAACATGGAAGGTAATGTGGTGGGGGAAAAAAATATTTTTATGGATCATTTGTTTTTAACCCCCCCATTATTTGTGCATGGACTCTTCAAATGCTCCACTTGGTATTTGTTAAGGGCGGGGGGGGGGGGGGGGGGGCATTTAAATTGTGTATAAACTAGTAAACATGCAGGCTGGAACACAAGTCTGTTCGTTGCGATAAATATTCAGTTGCTGATGACTGGACAAGATAACCAACGTGTCTTCAGAGGTTATCAGGAAGGCTACCACATTTGGATATATTTTATCAGAGTTTATCTGTTATCTGTTTAGCTAGTGGCTACCACAGAAATCAAAACAGGAGAGATTTTCAACCAAAATGAGATTGCATTTAGTGAAATCAATATATATCTCTACATAACCTTTTGTGTAATTTATGGACAATGATGTTATGTTGGCTTTTAAATGTTAATAGAGCATTTGGAAAATGTTTTAAAAGTAGTAATCAGTGTTCATCTCTTCAAAATGTCTGGCTTATTTGTATGAAAGAAATGTCAATTATACTATGCCAAATGGCATCATCAACGTCAATGTATTACATTATATATCAATAAAATACATATACATGCACCAAAAGGTTGCATGCAAGAGAATGGGATTACATTATATTTAATAAAGAGCCATTTGTGCAGTCCTTGTGTTTTGGCGGCTGGAAAAAAAAAAAAAATATGGTGATGTATTCATTCTGGCAAATTAGTGACTGAGGTAGCTACAAATTCTATTTTCTATCACACGCACTTGGTGAGAGAATAACATTTTTATTAATAAAACACCTTAGAGCCAACACCACAGATTTATTCTATGACTTTTTGCCTATTAGGCCTTTGAAGGTGGGACCTCTTTTGGAAGAGGCTTTTAGATTAATCATATTATCTCCAGGTTCTGAAACAAGAATGGTTCTTGACCTCCTCTTCCATAAGAATCCATTATCTTAAACTATCACAGTAATCCTGGCTTTGGGTGGGGAGAGAAGGAAGCAAGAATCAAGCCTAATAGATAGCAAATAAGATTAATCTATGATCTAAGTGCCGATTACACTTGGACCTGCCCTTGAACACTCAGGTGTAACCTTGAGATCTGCATCCACTCTTAGCCAGCAATTGGATTGAAAGTCCCTTAAGAGCCTCAGGTGGTGGAGGAGCATTCTGCCAAGACCTTACCCCTGAGAGATCAAAGGCCAAGCAGCTTAACCCTTACAAAACCAAAGGTGTTAAATATAATAGGTAATGGCTGGTTATAACAAATCTATGGGAACAATTACTGGTGTATGACTCAATATTATTTAGTGCTGCACGGAGACTAAATGAAGTGGATTGTTTGAAAAACAAAATAACATTTAGCTAATTTAGTAATTATTTAAGAAAGATGTAGTTACAATATAAGATAAATTAATAGTAGCCACATTAAATCTCTACAATCGGTCTTGAACATGCTTCATGGACGTAGTCTGTAATTCACACAAACAGAAAGTGGCGGGGCAACTTTTGTCTCTGCTCTGAATAATTGTTTAGTGATGGACTGTACATGTTTAACATATGGAGATCAATATATAAGGCTTTCAGTCAAGGTTTAGACCAGCAACACGAATGAAGCATACACAAACACAGACTTGCAGATCGATGCTCCCCTCGGTTTGACTCTGAAGCTGACTATTTGATTAATCTGGTGGGGCAGCCAGGGATGAGAGAGCAGGCATACAACAGCTGATAGTTTCATGCCATTAGGATGGCTAGAGTAATGAAATTTCATTTAATTTGTCAGGAAGAGAGTGCTAATGTTAAAAAGCTTTTGGGTAATAAAAAAAAAAAAGTCTTGAGAGATGTGAAGGAAAGCCTTAAGTAATTACTCTGTGTATCTTGGGTCCTTGTGATGGAATATTTACATTACTGTCATGGAAGTACTGACAGTAATTAAATTAGTGAGGTGGGTAAGCTCTTTATTCCCACATTTTTCTGGCCTTTTGTGAAAGAAAAGACTAATATGTGGACAAAGCCACTTTTCCTCATGATGGAATTGCTTTGCAGTTTAGCCATAACGTGCAAGCGTAGTGAATGACTGTTATTTCATAGCATATTAAGCGTATGCCACCTTTACTCTTGTGAACTTGAGCATTTGTTGCAGTCCAGGTGCTTGTCAGTACGAAATAAGCTCCAGTGAACCTAACAAGGCTTTCTTAAGTATATGAAAAGGTGTGTAGCTCTTATGTATTTTATCTAATTAAATTCTAATATGTAAGAGAAATTTAAAAGAACATTGTAGGCTCATCTGTTAAATTAAAAAACAAAAATGAAAGGCTTTAGATAAGTGCACTACAGAAGTTGAAAAAAAATAGTAAATGAAGTAATGAATAATAGGTGTTGGAGCGGCAACAAGGTTAAGCGTAATGCATTTCCAGTTTACATTCCAAGGGTACAGGCTCTATGATGGTGTTAAAAAAGGTCTTCAGAACAAAATAATCATAAATCCAACAAGCCGTGTGTTGCGTCTGACATCTCTATCGGGGTATATCAGCATCCTTTCTCACTCTATTCAGGTCTTACCAAGACAGATGTGTGAAAGGGCCTGGAAACGTATCTGACCGCTGGCTTACTCTAATGAATAACTTCCACTTTAGGTCTTGCAATGTAAGCAGAAAATCCACCTTGCAGACGCTTTAGCTCCATCGTGAATCTAACCCGACAGCCGACATAATATAAAGGCGACAACACTTGTATTACTTCCATTTTCTTGGCTTTCTATTGATTTTCAGTTAATAACGGAGGGAAATACTAAACGTCTGTGCTGAGTACCTAATAAATCCTGTCTGAGCTTTTTTATTGAGGCGAATTTAATAAAAGCAGTGAGCTAGGCATGGGGATTTGTCTCAGAGAGAGCAGACGAAAAATAGAGATGAGTGGAGAAGGGTAAATCCAAACACTAAACACTCATTCAAGTCCAATGACCATGGCTATTTATCCAAACTTGTAACTCTTCAGTCATCCAAAAATTATTTTTTGATGTCTAGATTGGGCATACGAGTGCCGTTTTGATGATGTAAGAAAGTTCAGTTTGAGTTTAAAGGCAATGGTCAGACTAGCAGAAATGTAAAGCACATCATGTCTCCAGAAACTAGAAGCCTTAGTGATTGTAGGAACATTATTCACAACATGCAATTAATGACATGGCTGCAAATAGTACTTAAATGGAAAAAATGTTTTCCCTCAGGGGGGAACATGTCAACATAATTTCTCTCCAACAAACATCAAAACATTTAATTAACTCAGATATCCATGTTTTTAAAATACATACCAAAGAGAAAATGTCCATTTGATTTATATCAAAGTAGGAGGACAACAGCTGTTTCTATATTTACCCTCAAGTAAAAGGAAACAGACAACCGTATATGATGGCTGTATCAGCTTTGTAACCTTGATGTCAATCAGTTCAGGCAGGGGATTTGCCAAGCCAAAGGTCTCTAAGAGAGCTAATTGTGTGGCTTTAAGGAATAATTTTGAGAGCCGAACATCACTGCATTCAATATATATATATATATATATATATATATATATATATATATATATATACATATATATATATATATATATATATATATATATATATATATATACTGTACATAGTACTGTATATAGTACCAGTCAAAAGTGTAACGGGTAAAAGTGAAACAACGAAACAACTTCTGAAAATAAAGATGGGAAAATGTAAACTTTGCTACTGTATGAGTAATACTGTTTTTAATAAGGTACAGCACCAGACACTTCTTACTATGTACTGCTCTTAGATTTCCTCACCAGCCCTTTGTCTGTATGAGAAAAAGCCACTCAAGGTCAGGCAGGGCTACCATCGGAGTAGCTGCATTTTCTCACAATTGAAACCCAGAGCAAGAGATTAACGGACAATTGATTCAGAGGAAGAGGGAAGCCAGGTATACAGACATGATAACCTGTGCAGGTCAAGTATCAATATCTGTGACAATTATGATTACCTGCTATTCAAACTTCATGTCATGTGAAAAAAGGAATGAGTGAGTCGTGTTTACATTTTGGAAAGTTAAAAAAAATGTTTAAAAGAAAAACAAATGATTAAATGCTCTTTCAGTTTTAATCTAAATATTTTTTTTGTTGTTGTTTGAGTGATAATGTCTGTGTGAATTGTTCTGAGCTTCAGAGACAGGATACTGTAGATTTATATTTCTAAAAAAAAACACTCATAATTTATGTTAGTTAAGACTGCATAACACAAACTGCCGAATACTGTGCCAAAAACAGATAGAGCTCATCAAAAAAACAAAGATGCAAATTACTTCTGTTAAGTATGTGTTCACAATAACATATTTATGAATTACATCAGTCTCCATGTTTCACATATAGAATTTAACTTTACTCAAAAATGTGAATTTATATCTGTGACAAAAAGAAGACACACTATACCGATCCTAAAGGACTCCATGGGTGTTAACCTAGTAACTGACTGGAGACATTTGATAACCCAAGTTATAGACATGAAGTACATCAGCTTATGGGAATTAACAACATATGGTAATTAGCTTTGACAACACTAATACAATGTACTTACCCCACCCCCAATCGCACTGAATACACACATGTATGCACATTCACAGACACTTTAATTACCATATTGCATGAGAGGAATCATTTGCTTGATTGGACACAGCTTTTAAATAGACTGCAGGTCCAGGAGCCTAGAAGAGGTGTTTTAATTCCCATGATGAAAATAAAAATGTGTATCTATGAAAGCATCATAACTTGTCTCCAGTTTAGAGAAAATGTCATTTTAAATAAAAAAAATTAAAATAAAGTAAAATAAAGCAGAGTTGTGTTGAAAGGGCAGGCAGGGGCTTTTGAAAGGGGCACAGACTAGGGTTGGACTTGGGTGGAATCATAGACCGTATATGAAAGATGTACGAGCCTCTGGCAGTTAAAAGTGAAGCCAATGCGGAAGTGCATAAAACTGCAGTTCCCCCTTCATCTACTAGGGGCTGGCTTCAAAACAAACCACATCCCCATAGACTCCCATGTTAAAAAGACCAACTTCACAGCAGAAATAAAAATGTTGACAGCGGTTGAAAAATCCATTTGTGGTTTAATAGATCAGGTTTAACTTCATGACAACTGTGGGGAAAGTGAAGTTTTTTTCTAACTCCCCCGTTTAAAAGTAATTAAATCTCGAAGTTCAGCATATTTAGGGGCGTGTCCTTTTGATTGACAGGTACCAATCTCCCCTTTAAAGTCAGAAGAACGTAGAACAACCGTGGCTTTTAGCCGGTTAACAGTGTGACTTATCTCCGTTAGCTGGTTAGCTCCTGTTATCTCCGGCCTAGCTAGGTAAGCTACAGGCAGCTCGGAGTCTGCTCAATGTCAATCATCCACCATGACGCTCAAAGCCCCCCTCTCAACTCCACCTCTTTGCCCATATTTGTATTTTCAGGGTGAGATGACGTGCATGCCTCTGCCAATATGGCGATGGTAGGAACCACCCACCGAGCTTCAGTTCAGCTCTTCAGAAACCTACGGGTGACGTCATGGAGGATTCGTCCATCTCTATATACATCCTATGGGTGGAATGTATCAATGGTCCAAAACCTTCAAAGAAAGTTAAGTTTTAACACAAAATTATAAACTGTAACTCAAGTGTCGCCTATGGCCTAAAATTAAATCAAAGTATGTCATAACGCCAATGGTACTTATTCATAAAGTTTATGAATATTCATAAAGAATATTCACACAAAAACACGCATGTGTTTGTTTAGGGAGTGTGTCCGTTCACTTTTAATAACCGAGCAGGCGACACAACAGTTTCCTGTATTTTGAAGCTAGTAGTAGCAAAACTTCTCCATCTACTCAGCTGCTATTATTCTGTCAAGAGCTGCAGTGTTTTCCCGACAAAAGGAAGTTATTTCATTTCCACCTTTTGTCTGTAACTGAATGTGAGCGACGCTCTTTCAGCAATATTCACTTGTTTTAGCTCCCCTTTCCATCACAGCTTTTCTTTGCACAGTAACTCTTATTGGTGGCTGAAAAAAAGGAATTTCCTCAATTGGTATATTTCCCCTACACCTGATTTCAACAGTTTTTTTCTTTTTCCTTCACAAATAAGTACCAATCTTTCACTGGGCCACATACTGCTTATAGACTGATGGCAAGGTGAGAAAACAGACAGCATGGTTCATGGCAACAAAATATTTGCATCGTAAAATAAAAGCCATCCTGTTCAAACCGTTTTTATTTTAAAAGAGACTTTTGAACATATGTAATCCTTGTAGCCAGTATTGTCTTCCATCCACCAACATTAAGAATTAACTAGTTCAATAATTCTAAAAACTAGAGAGTAAAAATTCCTTTCCACGCAGAGTTCTGTGCAAAAATAATCAATATTAATTGCTTAACCTGTCAAGAGATTTTAATGTTGCAGCAGATCTGTGTATTAAAAAAATGCAACTACTGCTTCATTCTCCAATAATCAATAAAGTCTTGCTGTTGATGTAGTCTGTCTTCAGTAATATTTTGTGTCTGCTCTGACATTTCAATACACTTTGTCATTAAAGAAACTATTTTACAATCAAATTTTTTACCAAAAGACACATTATTTGTCCAAAAGTTTTAAGGTTTTGAAATAGGGATGTCAAACCCATTTAGATTTTGTTCACCAAACCATGTGATTTCATTCCACTGAAGTTCGGTCTTTGTCTTCACCCAGCCAGAAAGTTGTTCATTTTTATTTATTGTTGTTTTGTGCCTTAATAAAATAAAATAAAATAAAATAAAATAAAAAAGTGTTGTACATTCTTCCTCTTTGTGTGGACATTTTGACTTCTTAAACAAAAGACATGACAATGACGTTATAACGCTCTATCCCTGTGGAAACAATCTCTCATGCCACTTGTAGAAAGAAATTATGTAAACAACCAGGTGTTTTATGTTTATTATTATTATGTTTTATCTTAAATTTGATTAAACCCAACATGAATGGAAAAAAGGAAACACTGAGTGACGAATTTATTTATTTTCTGCTAAAACTGATGTAAAATTTTGTGTTGATCATATTATTTTGTAAAAACTGAAAGAAGTGTCAATGCAGCTGTGCGGTAAAACAGTTAAGAAGCTAAAATAATGCAGTTTTTAATTATCTGAATTAGTTATTTTAGCATTGGAGAATATGCCAAATCTATCATGTAATAATGCATGTTCGCTAAATTCATTTAAATGTGTAGATATACATTCATATTGAGAATAGTAGCAGAGAATAGTGAGAATTACAGTAGTTGAGAGGCACCACTGAGCAACGGAGACTGAGTGTTGTGTTTGAATTTGCTATTCATCTAAAGGTTGGCCAGTGTAGCACCAAGGTGACATTGCTTGTTATCGAGACAAAAGAAAAATCTTCAGTCCTCCCATAAAATAAAAAGTTGACTTCCAGGAAAGTGATGTTTTATGTCTTCTGAAGCCGATAAGTTGAAGAATGAAACTTTTATCTGTTAATACATAAGGCCAGTTTTAGCCTTTACACTTCTGTGAAGCCCTATGACAAACAGTGCACAACTCACACACTTTTTGAAATATTTGAAAGAACTTTACCCTCTTTAGAAACTGTTAATTAATAAAGGGGGATTTACTCAAAGAAGCAACACAGTATTAAAATTTGGCAACCATATTTAGAATCATAATCAACAAATTCCACTAATAGAAAACAAAAGAAATTCACGTATACTAGTATTCAAGTCCTTAAAGAAATATTCTCCATGTAAGGTGTCAACCAACGATGGAAGTAATCTGTGTTATTCACCTTCTTATATCATAGATGTTCTTCTTGTACTACACGTTGATGTAGCAAAATATCATGAATGTTAAGCTGAATCAGAAGTGTAGTCAAAGCTGTGTTTCCAAAAACCTAAATATTGCAATAAAAAAAAAAAAAACACAAATGAAACAATTTAAATTAAAAAGAAACTATCGCTAAAAAGTTTTTACACTCTCATGAGGTGGTTTTTCAGACATTTTTATATAAAAGTATATCTCAAAAGTGTAATGGACACATTTTTTTCTGCAATTACTCATCCCTGGATGGATGTGACCCCTTCATTATTAATAAGAATTTGTGTGTGATGGAGCAACAGCAAAATGCAGAGTTTTACAATGAGTTAGAAAGGGAAATGAGAGAGAAGCATTTTGAAAAGTCATGACAAGCAAGTACATATTCCCGAAATAATGCTACATTGGTCCCTTATAGACCACAAATCTCATAAATTCTTATCAGCACAGAAGAAATTTAGTAAAAAAGTGCAGCTTATTTGCCTAATGTAAACTATGCAATGGAAACACTTGAAAAACATCACAATTGTAGTTTGTTAGAGTTTACAAAAATGACTTTTACTGTGCAAAAAACAAATGGAAATACAGTTTATGTTTCAGCAAAATAATCACCGTCAGCAAAGTAACGAATCAGGTTTAAAGGGGAAAATGAGGCTTGAGGAATAGTCTACTTTAGAAAAATAAAATGTTGTTGGGAAATTTTCAATTAATACTAGAATCTTCTTTTAAGTAAAGACATTTAGCATAGGGAGGGTATCAAAATTGCAATCAAATTATATGGAGCAATTTAAACTGAAGGTATTAGCAATGTTATTCCTTCCTCATTGCTGCCACTAACAGAAAAACTGTTATTAATGACTGGATTTTATTCTAGACTACATGGGCACTTTTAGCAACACAAAGCTGCGCTTTTAGTATTTGTCACTATAATCAAGCACAGCTTGCACATGCTCCAGAGATTCATACTCTGAAAAGTCATGAATGTCCCACCCATTCTGGCACCCTTGTGATTGTGGCTGGCTGACCCATAAGACCCCTGCAAAAGAAACACTTTGCTTTGCGGGTATGTTGTTAATCCTTTAAGGAAGATATCAGCTTACCCTGCTGCTTCTGCAAAAACTGCATACAACATCCAACAAAATATGTTGAACATCTGTTGTGTTTTTCCCATTAATTTCATTTATAAGAATAACATTAAAATGTTGGGTATCCAAGCGGAATCTGGCTACTTAGGAAAGAGTGCTTCATGTAGAAAATCTGCACGTTTGTGTGTGAACACAATTATCAAGTAATCCCTCACTTTTGGATGTTGTCCACTGATGTGCACAGTACATGACCTATCCTTCTGATGGGGGAGAAGACACATTAGAAGCAATGAAACTAATGATATCGAGGCACTCTATGGAGCACATCAGTGTACAGGGATGACAAACCTGTCAGAAGGCTTAATCTAAGAGGATGTCTTGACATCCGTGGAAAAACGGTAGCCATTTGCACTTCTTTCCCAGCTGTTCCCTAATAATGGAGCACCAATAAATCCCTGGCCTGCAACAATGCAGCAACTTCACATGTGCTAGCCAGTGGCATTTAGGGATTAAACATATAAAATGAAATGGTGGTTTTGCAGGGGCATTTAGGACCTTGTTAGACATTTAATTTTCAAAGATTGCCAGAAACCTTTGTCACTGCCTTGTTTTGAGGTTATTTTTATCTTTTCTTCTCTTCTTTTTGTTGGTTTGCATTTCACCCAATATCCTTGTGGGATGAAACAACATTATATTCCCTGGAACCTCAGAGGCACATATTGCATAGTATAATGAACTGGAGCAATAAGCTTTGTGCAGACTCCCACTGTCTTCTGCTGGGAACCACTAAGGCCAGCTCCATGTGGGGTTATTTTGTAAACTACGACCTGATATCCTGTCACTATTCTTAAAACTGTGCTGCAAAGAATAACATGAAATATATTGTATTAATATATTCATTATTGTAATAATGTATTCACAGATAGACTTGAAAAACACATTTTGCAAAACCAAATGCCAATTACAATTCACATTTCACACACACAAGTTGGTTGCTGCATAATCTATTAACTACATTTTTAAAAAAAAATATTTTTACATATTACAATGTATAGTTATCACATTGACTCATTCAAAGAGAGAAAATGCAACACAAAGTTTGTGGGACGTTTTGCTACCACTTGCATCTGCAAATATTACTGAATTACAGAATACACTTTATACTTGAGGAATGGAATGCAATGTTACCCAAAAATTATATTTTTTTTTTATTCAAGATTTTAATAAGATTGATTTAATTTCATTTTAATATTCAGAAAACCACTCAATGACCCTGTCAACTTTGTAGAGGTCTGGCATTGCCATTCTATCTGCTTCTTAATGGTTCATCAAATGATAAAGGTGATCACTCTGAACAATTTAGTATTGATTTGTTCTTCCCTCTAAAAGGGGAAAATGAATGAACCCATACAGCGCCAGATAAAAGTGCCCCCCCCCCACACCCCCACCCAAAACCTAACTATAGATCTGCCTCACTGTGGGGAGGATGAGGCTGATGTTTTCCTTAACATGTGACCAGTCTGTAGCGTACATGTTGTATTTTCATAATCTTAAGACTGCTGTCAGTGAAAGGGTACACCAGCTCATTTGATAAGGCAGTGGGGGGTATGTCTTTGGCAACCACTGTATTAAACCCTTCAAGTTAAGAGATAAGAACAGAGACTGTCTGAACATATTTTTCATCATGTTCGTATTAGAAATGTGTTTTTCAAATAATTGTGTTTTCAATCCCTACTGTTCAATCTTGGTTATATACTTAAAATTCCCAGGAAATTCCTAAAACATGTGTTTTGTGTGTTAAAAACTTGTACTGAGGAAAAACTAATGATGAGAGAATTACCTCAGATATCAATAGTTCATTGTTGACTGACAAAGGCAAGGATAAATCCATAATATTTGTCCTATTTAAACACATTTAAGAATCATGTTCTGATCCTTTCGGCTTTTGGAGAGAGGAACAACATGTTTTGTTGCCACAACATTTATGTATGGCAGCGATAACAGAAAAGATTGGTGAGGAAGTCTAAATTTTGAAGCATAACTTGCTAATCCTGCTCTAGATTGCTGTGCTGAGGCTGCTTGTATTTACATATGCAGAGGATCCCGCTGTTTGGAGCGCACCATTGACAAGACAGAGCAATTAATCATCCCCAAATACTCCTGCCGTGCAACAGACGACCTTTGCAGAGAAGGCTGCCACAGAGGCTGTGCAGGTGTGAATCAAGCTAGAAGAAAAACATTCACATCCAGTCCCTTCCTCAATCTTTCTGGCTTGTCATGACTATCTCTGTATTCACCATGAATTCATATGTCTAACTCTTGCCTTTGTCCTGTTTTTGAATGGAAGGCTGTTTTTCTGCAAGTAAATCAGTTTAGGTTTATGTGTTTGCAAGTTCTGTCTAATATTTATTGGTGAGAACTGAGTTAAGTATGGTTCTTTACAGTTGCCCTGACTTGTTTTCCTTTATAGTTATGCTAAAAAAATTAACTCTACATATCTACATTTGGGCAATCTGATTTTGTTGTTACTAACTAGTTATACAACAACTGTTAAGGCGGATATCTAACACAACATACTAATATATACTGCAGTCCAGGTAAATGTAATCATTGAGATGGGCATCACAGTTACAAACCAGATGTAAATTGAAGACGGGTAAGAAATGGGGTTGGTTATGGCAGGAAGAGGTGATGGAGAAATGTAAATTAAAACAATCTACATTATTTAACTGCTTTTAGAGGACTTTAATAAAGCCCAGTGAGGAGCGCAGGTGTGAAGATACTCCTGTTCATTTTACTATGACTAATATTAGAACACTAATTATTTGTCAGTAATACCAGTGCTGGGCACATTATTAAAAAAATAAATAAATAAAATTGGAGTTCTAGTATTAGAGACTGACTGACTGACTATATAAATTTTTGTGAGCAGCAGGCGGTGCCTGTTAAGTCAGTAAAGTGCTTTGCAAACAACAAGCCTTGGATAACATCTAATGTAAAGGGTATGCTAAACACAAAGAAGAGGGTGTTTGGGAGGAAAAATAGTGAAAGGATGAGGGAGGTTCAGAAGGAAGTCAAAACCTGCCTGAAGGAGGCTAAGGAGGCTTACAGCAAGAAGCTTGAGAGGAAGCTGACTGACAACAACATGCGGGAGGTCTGGAATGGTATGAAAACCATTACTGGCTGCAGCAGTAAAAGCAATGTTGGCTGTATGGACATAAAAAGAGCTGAGGAGCTGAACACTTTTTTTAATCGGTTCAGTTCCCCACCAACTGCCTGCTCACCTCAACAGCCCTCCTCATGCCGCCCTGATCATCACCATCCAGCTTCTCCTCCACGTGCCTCTCTCTCACTTTCAAACGCCACTCTCACCTCAACTCCAACCTTCATCACTGCGGACCAGGTGACAACTGAGCTGCGACGTCTCCATCCAAGGAAGGCCCCGGGTCCGGACCAGGTCTGCCCGAGGCTCTTGAGGACCTGTGCTGCTGAGTTGGGGGACCCTCTACAGCAGGTCTACAACCTGAGCCTGCAGCAGGGGAGAGTTCCTTCTATGTGGAAAACCTCCTGCATCGTTCCAGTTCCCAAGAAGAGTCGGCCTCGGGAGCTGAACGACTACAGGCCGGTCGCACTTACATTGCACGTCATGAAGACACTGGAGCGACTGGTCCTGCGAATTGTGCACCCTCAGGTGCTGGGAGGACGGGACCCCCTCCAATTTGCCTATCAGGAGAAGGTGGGAGTGGAGGATGCTGTCCTCTACCTTCTACACCGTGCCCTTACATACCTGGATGTTGGAGGGTGCATGGTGAGGATGCTGTTCTTTGACTTTTCCAGCGCGTTTAATACCATCCAGCCCAGCCTTCTCCGGGAGAAGCTGAACATCATGGCTGTGGACCCTCACCTCGTGACCTGGATTTCAGACTATCTGACTAATAGGTCACAGTTTGTCCGAGTGGGGGGGGTGTAGGTCCTCAACATTGACCTGCAGTATTGGAGCACCTCAGGGCACGGTGTTGTCGCCCCTCCTCTTCACTCTTTACACCTCTGACTTTCAGTACAACTCAGATACATGCCACATGCAGAAGTTCTCTGATGACACTGCAATTGTGGCATGTATTAGGGAGGGTGAAGAGGGGGAGTACAGGGGCCTGGTGAAGGACTTTGTGGAGTGGTGCCAGCACAACAAGCTCCAGCTTAATACATCAAAGACAAAGGAGCTGGTGCTGGATTTCCGCCGGGCGCCCCCTGCTGTACAGTCCATCAACATCAGTGGATCTGAGGTGGAGGTGGTCTCTAACTACAAATATCTGGGGCTGCAGCTGGATAACAGTCTGAGCTGGGCAGCTAACACAGATGCTGTGTACAAAAAGGCTCAGAGCAGGATGTATTTTTTAAGAAGGCTGGCATCCTTTAGAGTCTGTTCAAAGTTACTGTACATGTTCTACCAATCGATTGTATCTAGTGCTCTTTTTTATGCTGTTGTGTGCTGGGGGGGCAACGCTAAAAAGAGGGACACTCAGAGGCTGGACAGGCTCATAAGGAAAGCAGGCTCTGTGGTTGGACTCGGCCTGGACTCTGTGGAAAAGGTGGTGGAGCAGAGGACGCTCTCTAAGATCAGGGCAATCCTCTCCAATCAGAGCCACCCCCTATATCTTGTCTTCTCTCGGCAGAGGAGCTCTGTTAGCTCCAGGTTTCTCTCATTGGGCTGCTCCACTGATAGACTAAAAAACTCTTTCATCCCTCGTGCCATCAGGCTGTATAATGCAGCCACTTCAGGGAGGAGCAGGAGAGACTGATACTAGTCCTGAACTTTGTTTTTTTCAGTGCCTTAACTTGTAGCACCTTAACCTGTAGCACTTTATCTTTTAATGCTGTTGAATTATTTATTTGTCTGGTTTTTTTAAACTTTAAATTTTCTCTTTTGCTGTTTTATGAATGTGAGCAACGGACAACTGCACAATTTCCTTCGGGATTAATAAAGTATTTATCTATCTATCTATCTAATCTAGAGATTGCAGACCTCCACCATGCAACTCATTTCCACCCATATTGGTCCTATAGCCATTTTATGTGTGTACCATTAGATTTCTCTGATAAAGAGTCCACTTCGTCTCATATTGTGGTGTTTGTTGCATGTTTGTAACTAACTCGTTCATTTGCAGGGATGAACATTTCCCAAAATCTTATTTTTTTTCTTCCTGTCCTGGATTTAGTATCCAGAATTCCAAATCTAACTTTGACATTGTGGAAAACCTGTTAGGAATGTCTGTATTTTACGGCCGAGCAACATGACACTTATTTGTTACATGTGTATATTTTTTTGCCCTATCTCGCAATGAAGAATCTTTCAAACATTTCCTGGATCCAGGTGGTGATCTGGATCACTCACAAAATTGACTGAAATCTTACAGGACTCATACTTAGAAAGAAAAATCGTGTAAATCGATCCAGTAGTTTTCCAGTAAAGTGGCTAAGACAAACAGACAGACAAACGCCACAGCCTTAGCAGACGTGATGACTATTTACTCAGGAAAATTTCTATTGTTACTTTTTCTATTTTAATGTTCCAACATGTTCCACTAACAGGACTTCAAATTCAGCTGCATGTTCATTTATATAAATTACCTAAACAGTGAATGTAATGGAAAGTTATGGGAATAAGTTACCAGCAGAAAAATCATGGCAGTCATGGCTCTATTTGCTCTTCAGGAGAGCTTCATCTCATTCTAACTGCTTACAGTTGTCATGAAAATAACTCTTTGTTCCTTGTCATGATGAACATGTCTCATAATGGTCTTGTCTTTTATTTCTGTGAGTGGTAAAATTGCTGGTTGATTCCAGCAATGTGGCAAAACCTGAAAGATACCAACTGCTGCCACAACCACAGGTGTATCCCTCCTCGTCCTCCGCCTCTGGAGGCATCGGCTATACAGCTGGAATAAACTCAGTGCAACTCATCGTTAGTAAATGTTGTAAGTCACAATTATAATTTTGCTGAACAGTATTTTAGCATGTTAGGTTTTCATCTGCTGCAGGTGTTTCCTTGATGTTTTACAGAGACAAAGAAAGTTGCACAATATTAAACTGGATCAGTTTGGTTGAACTCCAGCAGCCTTTCTCTGATATAACCTAATAGATTATGTACAGCCTACTTACTGAGCACTCCTTTACAGTTCTTCTGACTGAATTTAGAAGTTTTTTGAGTGGTAAGAGCATGATGAAAACATCTGCACTGAACATCTGTGTTGTTCTGTGTAAAATGTGATCCAAGCTGCTGAACCTATCTCTCATAATATTGCTGGCTCTTTGACCCCAACCCGGGTCCTAAAGGCCTGCTATACTGCAGGTATAAGATGTCTCTCTGCTGAGTCACACCTGATTTAGATTAAATGGTTATCTGGCCAGCTTTGCACATGTTTGCTGTTGAGCCATTAATTTCAGTCAGGTGTGTTGAAGTGTGACGGCATCAAACGTCTGCAGGACAGTGGACTTTGAGGACCAGAGTTGGGGATCCATGCTATGATTAACTGATCTCAGAAAGTCTATCATTTAATTCCAAAGTCTGATTATTGGTAGACATTAATAGGCTCTTCATAAATTAAACGTTACATTTTCTGTTGTCTTTTGGTCACAACTGGATGCTATTTAAGTGCCAGCAAAAGTTTGATTGCGTTCTTTATTTATTTATTTATTTATTTATTTTCGTTGTGAAGGGAAATACTTTCATAGTATCCTGTAACTAACCATCTTCAATAAGAGTCAAAACTTGAGTTAACAGTCTAATATTTGGCCTCTCATAAATTCAAACTTCTTTTGATAAATGGGGCCCGCCTATAGCAATCAGTTGCCAAACTTGTTATGGTGTCCCAGCACCAAACTGTTGCCATGACATTTTACTCTTCACTCAATCATCATCACTGCATGTGTCATGTGGTCATTTTTCTCAGTAAAATCCCTGTAAAATCCCCAATAAGGCAAAGAAAATTTCCCAAATCATAGTAACGCAGTTACTATTATCGTTCAGTAATGGTGATGATGGAAAGAGTAATTAGGTGGATTAGCTGTTACTAAGAATAGCTGCACCATTAGTACCATGCACCATGATATTTCCTTTAACGCGGTTATTCCCATTATCGATAAACCACTTTTGGGTTATGTGCCACGTCATGTCCAGTAATTAGTAGCTGGAAAAGCAAGAAAAAACACATCATAGCTTTTCTCTTGTTCAACAGGCTTTTATGCAAACACACCTGGGTCTTGCAAAATACCTGAAATATTGCACACCTAATCTATTTCTTCCATCTCTTATTGCTCCTCTTTTTTCTCTTACATCCTCTGTGGTTAATAGTGGTTTGCAAGCCAAACTAAGTCAGTGCACACTCCCACTCACTACACCACAATGTGAAGGGTTGTGAGATACATATGATGGAGGCTGGTGGCAAGTCATTTTTAATAAATTGAATTTAATTTATCATAATTATATATTTTCTTTAAATATGTGTTTTAATTTTTTTTTATGCAGTTAAATGTTTCAAACACAAACCCTACTGAGCCTGTCAAATAAAATATAATTTTTTGACTGCTTAAGACATACAAGATCTATCTTAGGTATAAATTACAGTGTGTAAAATTGTAAATCCTATTCCAGAAGTGAAAATATAAAATCAAAACAGGTTCTGCAGCCTTTATAATCCATGCCAGCAAATCAGATAGTAGAGTTTTATTTCATATCAGGAGATGTTGACTCCCAGTTCTCCTCATGCCCCTGGAGCAAGAGAAGACTGTTGAAATTCACTGAAAACCATCTGCTTGTACTGAACAACAGGGGATAAGAGCATGCTGGGGTGTAAGCTCTCCAGACAGCTTGGATTGGATTCTGATTCCTTTGCCTTGAACATTCCTTTTGGCATCCTGTCTTTGGAGATACTACACCCACAGGCCTCTGGGAAGTCTGGCTTGTCGAAGTGATGATCTATCCGCTGTTTGTATGTTGTATTTAAGTTTTACATCTAAGTCCGTCCTTCATGTCTTACAAATGCACATTCTTTCACAAAAAGGTTTCTTTTTTTTTGTCAGTTTTTGACAAATGTCCTTTTTACTGTGAGAATGTTTAGTACTGTTTAGCATTGTCCAGAGTATATGAAATGACACACTTTTATCAGATCACTTCCCTTAATGCCAAGGGCAGTTTAAAGTACAGAAAATAATACCAGCGGATGCATGGACATCTGCTCCCGGGGTATTTGATTCCCCAGGCAGATGTTAAATCCAAGCTGCAAACATGTGATAATTTGTATGTTCATGGAGTGAGCGATCCCATTTGGCTCTTCTCTTGATGGTTATGTCTTCCTTTTGTCAATCAGTCTGCTTCATTGTTTAGTATGTTTTGCAGTCTCACCCATCCTGATGCCCTCTCTGCCCCTGACTATATGTGTCCACCCAAACATTTCAAATATCTTCTCAGTGTAAAGGTCATGTTGCAGATTTTGTGTAAGTCTCATTTAGTAGACACCTCACACAGTAGGAGTGTTTTTATGCCATTTCCCCATACCAGTTTTAGCATGGTTTTCTGCTCCTTTAGTATATAAATAGTAAGATTTCTTTAAAAATGTACAAAAGATTAATCTGTATGCCAACTTTACAGGTGAATGTATTAGACAGGCAGTTAGCTGTGATAGTAATATACACAGAAACATCGCTTTATATGTTTTCAAGCTTTATCAGTGACCTTGTCCCATCTATATTGACAACACTGTATCTAAACTATACTCCCACAGAAACCAAATTCAGTAAGAGCATTTCTATTGCTTTTGTCATGGTGAGAACTTGGAAAGGGTTGGAATATCCTCACAGAGGCTACGCTACCTGAAATATTATACATAGCATGTCAGGTTGCAAGTTGAAGTTTAAAGATTAGAGTGGATATGGTGTATTGTTTCTAGAAACAAAGAGTTGAATTATGACACAATGATGTAGTGGAATGAGAAAATATTTTTTTTCTGACATGCTAACTGATTTTTTACATAAATGGCAGCCTGAGTTTCTGTTACTTTATTTAGGTACTCCACTCTGAAATGTGATATAAGTTCCTAGTTAGTCAAGGGACAATTAGTGATTTACATGACTTTTATGTGCATACTTCAAAAAGTTTTTTTTAAAAAACCTTCTACTTTTTACTTTCATAATTAACCAATTTTGTGGTCAAAACCAGAAAACAAACATACATAACAATATGATTAAAACCTTTTCATTTTCCAGATAAGTTCCATTTTAATGTGAATTAATATAATTACATAAAACCTGCCAAAAGTTAAAAGAAAATGTGCAATTCTATTTGGGAGGTGTGGAAAGCTTGGTTTGTCAATGAAAATGAAAAATAGAAATGTGTCTGTTTATAGAAATGGGTTAGACAAAAGCAACGACAATGCACAAAAATAACAGGACTGTTAGTTTTCAAGCATTTTTTTTTTTAGCATTTAAGTGCAATTAAAGTCCCAATATAATCTCTTTTTACCCCTTTGGGTTCTGTCAACAGGTTTACAATCTTGTCTCTTCACTCCTGGATTGTATTCCATACTTTGATGTTTTATTGGCCTTCTCACACACCATTTCTCCATGACACGCCCCCTATTGACGGGTAATCCAACATCAATCTTGCATCGCACCTGACCTGTTAGCTCTCTCCAGCCAGCAAACAACGATCTTACAATGACTTGTTTTGTCCCTTCCCCTCTTTTAATCTTGTGTTTCTTTGCTGAATCAGCGATGGTGCATGTTAAAAACAGCCAGTACATTTTCTAGCATTAGGTAAAACTGTACTGCAATGTCACGTTGCGCTCTGGATGTAAAAGTTGTTTAGTGCTGTTCCTCAGCTGCTGGGCAGCAGCTGCTCTAGAAATGTACATAATACATGTCACTGTGTCATCAAACAAGCCCGAAATGCAGAGTTTTAAGGTCAGAAAGTTATATAATAATTCTTTACAGATCTGTTGTGTAGGATGCTGTAACTTCTTGTTGGAAAAAATTAAAACCTACTGAATGCTTGCAACCTACTCAGACTGTGTAGGCTGTTAGCAAATAAATAAAATCATGTCTTTATGTTGCATGCTTTTCTTTTAGCTGTATGTGGAAAGTTTATAATACAAGTTCTAATTTCAGAGAACCACCTCCGAACAACTGTATCAGAGTGATTGGAAATGTACATAAATTTGCATTTCATTTAGCAGACTGAAGATGATGTTTCCATTCAGAATTGTGCTAAACTTTGATAGAAACCTTGTTTATGTTATAGTAGGCTTCAAAAAAATATGACATTATGTCACTACAGATGTATGACTTCACATAGTAGCTGCACCATGGCCTCACACTGCAACCAGTTCAGGTGAAGGTAATGTCATCATCTGTGAAAAAAAAGAAAACATAAAGAAGATTAGTTCCACACCTAACCCTGGGAGAAAAAAAAAAAGTAGCATTATCTGTTAGAAGAGACGCATGTCAGAGCCTCACAGGTCTTTACTGACCTCACCACTACCCACTTTTGCTGAAGGCTTTAAATTCTCCCCTCCCAAGTTCAGAGTCGATTTGTTATCAAATCAAGCGTCGGGCGCCTGATTCATTGCTATTCAGCACTCTGGCTGATTTATATGCAGAATGTAAAACAGATGCCTTATGCGATACATATTTATGGTGAGCCCTGCTCTCACAAGATTTATTATAGGTTCTTTCATCTGGGTGTGCATGAGCTGTGCTATGATGACTTGTATTTCCTCTCAGCTGCCAATGCCAAACTCATTAAAAAGAGGTGTGACTATTAATATACATTGTAACACTGACAGCACCTAATTTATAACCCAAGTACATGTTTGGGTCTTCTTTTCTTTCCCATCATAGCTGTGGTAGGGTTAGTTATCTTTTTGTATCTTCATGTGTGCACATGTGCATATACTTGTACAGCTCATGTGTGTGTATGTCTGTAGAATCTGCATCAAACAAAACAGAAGTGGATATAAACACACATTATATATATAAAGATATATATATATATATATATATATATATATATATATATATATATATATATATAAAGATATATATATATATATATATATATATATATATAAAGATATATATATATATATATATATATATATATATATATATATATATATATATATATAGATAGATAGATAGATAGATAGATAGATAGATAGATAGATAGATAGATAGATAGATAGATAGATAGATAGATAGATAGATAGATAGATAGATAGATAGATAGATAGATAGATAGATAGATAGATAGATAGATAGATAGATAGATAGATAGATAGATAGATAGATAGATAGATAGATAGATAGATAGATAGATAGATAGATAGATAGATAGATAGATAGATAGATAGATAGATAGATAGATAGATAGATAGATAGATAGATAGATAGATAGATAGATAGATAGATAGATAGATAGATAGATAGATAGATAGATATATATATAGATATATAGATAGATAAATATTGATAATGAACAAATTCAAATTCAAAAAGCTATTTTATTTATTTTGCGACTAAAGTTTCTTTTTTTTTTTTTTAACAAAGTCAGCAGAATTTCAAAGCGGTGTAAAGTTGCCCTCCTACACACAGACGAGAGCTTACTTCCAGCCATCAGGTGTGTTTTCCTGTTGTAACAAACATACAGCAGGATTACAATCTCAGTACTTCCATAATCCAAATGATAGACTTGAAAAATGAAAATAGTCATTATAATTGACTGTTAGGCGCATTAATTAATGGCACTACATTAACATGCCCAGCCTAAATGTATTTATATAAATCAAATATGTGTCATTTTTGTCATATCTCCTACTTGTTATTGGGTGCAGCCTTACATACATGAGCCTTACATATTTAGGTAGCAGTATGAAGACCTTATGATACATGTTCCAACTTACTACAACGTCATCAGTAGGATCAGAAGTATAATGCAGAAGAATACATGTAAACAGATTAAATAGATTATGTTGAAATCAGAATTTACTGAGCAGACCAACATAATTTTATTTACAAATGTCCTTAAATGGCAAACAATCTTTACATGTTGTTACATTTACAAAGATTAAAATAATAAAAAATGGGTCAATAATCTAAAATAATTTGTTTAACACTAACATAAGAAATAATTACGAATGAACTGTGGAGATGTCAAAGTACTCAGACACAACACACTTTGCCAACCAATGGTCACATACTGATTGGCTGATTAAGAAACATGATGCATTGTAGTTTTTTTTCCTTCTTATTCTTTTTGATTATCAGTGAGAATGAGGAACCTTTTGAATAATGAACTTTGGTTAGCTGGGTCAAAAGAAAAAGAAACATTTGTGCTGAGGATATCTTCTGTTTCTTATAGACAAATCTAAAACATAAACAGGCCTTTAACATCATGTTTTGTGTTCACTCTGAGGCTTTTATCATCACATCATTTCAGTTCATATATTAATGGTATTGATTTCAAATGACACAACTTTAGGCAGTGGTCAGTTGTGCACACAAAGCTGGTGGTTTGATAAAAAGTTTTATTTGTTTTACGTTTTATGCTTTAACTTTAAATGATGGACTTGTTTGATACAAGATTCTCTGCATAAGCACATAAATAGCTTTGGATCCCATACTGGGATTTCTGCTCAAATGGCTTGTTTTAGCAAAGAATTATCAAGAAGACTAACCAAGAAGACAATGAGCAAAGCTATTTTTTGCTAGATGAGATTCCTGATGGTAGCCAGGCAACATATTAATGTGAAATAATATGCAGCAAGTAGAAGTTTCAAGTTAGGTTGCACTTTTGGTTTTGGCTCCGTTTTCAGTTGGATCTTGTTTCACATTACAATTATTAGCATTACTAATTTTATCATGAAGTCCTGTATGTGTAAATTATATGCAGCACAAGCTGTTATACTGATTTCATGGCTCTCTATGAAAGCAAGCTTTGTGATCACAACAGAAACATATCAGACACAATCACAAAGTAAAAAATGTACTACTTTACTAAATAATTATATTTAAAAATTGTGTTTGGATAAAACAAGCACAACATAAAAACATCTGGTTAAAATTGTGTCTACATGTTGGAAACCAGACATGGGACCTCCTGAGTTATTCTCTATCGTGTGGTATTGAGATGTTGGCAGCAGATCCTTTGGTTTCACCGCCCATGGTGACCACCCTGGCACCCTGGTGATGACCAATGGGATTATGATTTGGAGATTTTGGAGGCTGGTTGTTTGAAATTTCCAAAGTCCAAAAGCCTGCTGGAGAAAGTTGATTACACATTTCTGAAGCATCTTATCTGTGCGCAACATGGAGGTTCAATGTCTCGTCCAAGAACACTCGAACTCCCTTCCTCTCATCCTGAGATCGGCAGAGTCAGTGACCTTTTGAAAAGCAGCCAAAAACGCACCGTTTTAAACTTGCTTTGACATTGAAGTAGTTTAAATTGTTTTTATGTTCTCTGTGTTGCTCCATTTTTGTCTTCCGTGGTGGGGTACTTTGTGGTTTTTATCTTAAAAGGTGCTTTTTAAATAAATATTACTTTACTTACTTTGCTTACTTTACTTTAGACCTGGTGGTTAATAAGTGGGAAATAAAAAATACACATGAATGTCCAGGCCTAAAGGTTGAAAGACATTACATTAATATTAGATATATGCTGAAGTCTACATGGAGAAAAAAATAACGAGGTTCAAGTTTCTTGCAAAGAAAGAAATCCTGTTCAGCCCCAAAAGTGCAAAGTATCCAAGTTTATAGCCAGTCTTCTCTTTGACAATACCCCAGTAAAGCTACGCAGAAGAAAATGAGTAATGGTATTTTTGTGCATTCCAATTGTCCTCAGAACTCAGTCCATCACATTTCCAGTGCAAACAGTGAGTTGTTTTTATCAGTTATTACATTGTTGTGGCAGGTTGTTCATAAAAAATAAAAAAAAATAATGCCAGTATGTTTGGTTTATTATTCATAATCACCTAAATGGCATGTGTGTGAATGATTATGATTATGTATCCATTTGTTTTCCTTGTTTTAATATGTTTAAAGCACTTTGCATTGGTTCATGTGTAAAAGGTACTACTAAATAAATAAATTTATTTATTTTTATTTGATTTGAACAGAATCTTTGAGCAAAGTTTTAATCATGCAAGATGTTTAAAAAACTGTTTGTATCAAATATGACTCATTGAACTCTTAAAATCTGAAGTTGGATGCATTTCCTGAAAATCTTTCTGTAAATGTGGCCAATGCTTCATGTAAAAATGCTGAATATCACTTGTCAAATTGTTTGAACAGAAACATAAATGGCTTGCTTTTGCAGACGATCAGACACAAGTCCTTACCAGGTATGACAAATAGCACAAAAAGTGGAAACAGTAAAACAATTTTGTGCTCTTCTTTTGATAAAATGCATCCCTCCCATCTATTCCCATTTCTGGCTCTGTGGTTTGTGCTCTGCCCACACTTGAGGTGCTTTTATGTTACACGACCACTCGATTTTGAGCCCGGGGGGGTTTCTGTGGGTCCCTAAGCGAGAGAGCTCCCAAAAATCTATAGACCAGATGTATGATGTTATATGGTCAAACTGGCAAACACAAAAGGTCTAAAAACAAAAGCCATGAATTAAGCGAGAGGCTTTCAACAGAGTGTTTTCAAAACAGCCCAGCTGAGAGCTCAGATGCCTCTCCTCCTTCTCAGTCACTCCCTCGCTTCAGCCTTGCTCTCAGCATTGCCCCATCCCTCCTTTCTCCCTCACTCACACTCTCCCCCCTTTCCTGCGTCTCCTCCTCTCTGTCTTATTCTCTGTCCCTGCCACCCCCCGAGACTAAATGCTTAAAAAGAAAAGAAAGGACACCATTTTTGCTAATTAGTCGAGGACTTAACAGGCGCAGGATATGCTGCCTTCGTATTTCATCTGCTGTCCACGGGCTGTCGACCGTCCTGTGAAGTTGAGCCTGTGTGGCTAAAAGTGGAAGAAAGGAGCTTGGTAGACAAACACAAATGCCTCAGTGGAGATCCTGAACAGGCCTCCAGTGGGGGTTGAGCTTAAAATGGGGGCCAATCATTATTATTTAACATTTGGGACTAAAGAAGCCTTAAATTAGAAGTGTAAATGGCTGTGCACCCCACCTTCATCCTTAGAAATGTTCACAGGCCCTTCTTTTTTTCCCTTTTTTAGTCATTTAATTAATTAATTTATTTATTGGCATGTGTGTATGTGGAGACGTGCTTTGCATTTGCTGTAACACTGACATAAAAACAAAAAATACAATGTTAAAATTTTAATAAATATGATGTTCTTTGTATGGTATTAAGTCAATGTATTTTAAATCCATACCTGTGTGTTTAAATGTAGCTTACACTGGTTTATTTAAGAGTGTAAATGAGCTATGCTTTCATGGATTTTTTTTTTTTTTTTTTTTTTTTTTGCAGCAACGGTCTTTCCTTATAATTTGTGTAGAAGTGTAGAAGAAGTGTATAAAATACTTTGTTTTAAGATGAAGAAATATAACCTACACCGGGACCGCAATGCATGCGATGACCATGTTCCTAGTGATAAAAATGACTTCCAAGAACAGAATGAAGCAAAAAAAAAAAAAAAACTCCATAAATGGACTAGAAAAAGCAAAGTTCAAGGCATATGTTTAAACCACTAGGTCAATAACAAGGTTATTCTGAAAATATTTATTCATCATTATATTAAATTCTGCAGCACTACAGCAGAGCGCTTTTAACTATAAACCCTCTTAATGCCCATGTGTACTTCATGTCATTGACGCTTTGGGGAGAAACAGGCAAAGCAAGCCCAAGTGTCTCAGGCTTAGAGAAGCACAACAAAGTGGAAAATTAACAGAGTGGAAACTTAATAAACAGTTGTTTCACTGCAACACAACTCCGGGTAATTCCTGCAGGAAGAGAAAGGCCAAGAGCAGAGGAATGGCAATGAGGCTCCTCTGCTGTGCTAAGACAGGAAGTCAGGGGTGAGGAGATGGAATCCGAGAGTCAGAGTTCAGCAATCACTATTAAAAAAGGGCGGGCAGCGTTTCAGCCGTTCAGCGTTTCTGCTTTAAAAGTCATGTTAAAATGCTATCTCCTCCCTGACAAAGAAGTCAGATAAAGCATCTGGCAGAAGTGCAATTGCTAATTCTGTTGTCACATCCTGAAAACGCTTGTACTTAGATCGGTTGTTATATCACATGCTACTCGGACCAGGATAAAGCGGTACACGCTGCTAGCATTCCCAGCTACTTCTCTCAAATAGGTGTATTTATCAGAGATGTAAGACACACATCCTATTAAACCAAGGGCACCGGAGAAATTCCTCACATGATCACCACAGCCCCATAACTGTCGGGGACAAAAATGGAGGCAGCGCCGTATGTCAGTTATATGGAGCAATAACCAACTTAAAGAAGTGTGGTAATAGAGCCATTTACCTGATTCAGAAAAGAAGAGGAAAAAAGGTCCCCCCCCCCCCCCCCCCCCCACACACACACACAAAGCCTTCTGCTAACACTTTGTTGCCCTTTCTTCACCCTACCAGTTCTATATACCCTCACATAAACACACATTTGAAGTTAGTTTTAACCTCTTAAATGTGTGGATTTTTATGAAACAGCCAAATCAGATCTGCACTTTACCATACAAAGAAGGAATTTAAAAAATTACATTTATATGTAGGTGAAGTAAAATAAGAATTAATTAGTCATGTAATTCCCTAATTTCATTAGTTGTTGAAGTTTGTGGCTTCAGTATAAACATGTTTTATATTCACAGGTGAGCAAAACTTTTCACTGTTAATAAATATTCTAACAGTTTACAGAACTTCAAATCTTCAGCATTATTTAACAAAGGATGAAACTACTTATTAAAAGAAAAGTGATTTCACACTATTGATAGGGGAAAAAAAGGTTTTAAAAACTTCTTGATTTTTATATCAGGGTGTGAACTCTGTAGCTGTGGCTGATTTAACAACATGCAAACCGTGAAGCCATCTCTTATTAAAAGTACTGCAGAGTATTAAATGTGTAAGGTTAAGTGCATTTAGTGAAATGCTGTTTTCTAACCACTGACATAACTGCTTGTCACGGCATATTACCGATGTCTGAATAAATGTTTTGTTGTCTCGTTATTGTCGTTGTCATTGGGGTGGCTGTACTTGTCACACACATATCGCTCTGCACATTGACTCGTGTTATTGAAACTGCTGAAGACTGCTGATGCAGGGAGGTGAACACACAGCAGCTTAACTCATTATGCTTCTTTCTTTCTTTGACAGGCAGCACAGAAGCGCTGAGTAATCTGACTGCAAGGGCATAACAGCAGCAAAAGATTGTTAAAAAAAAAAAATCAAGCAGAAAAAAAAAAAAAGGAGTGAATGAGACTGCTGTTACTAGGCATGACAAAGTCTTCAGCAAAAGTGCTTTATGTATTATTTTGCACATGAGAGCAGAATTAATAAGTATGAGCAGTAGTAAATAAACACAATAAAAATCTCATAACTAATTTCTGATTGTAGCCATCTGCCACGCGGCACAATTTCATAACTGTTAAGTCTGGGAGAGTGTGAATGAGCATGTTGTTCAGCAGTCAGGCAGGATAATGCTCTAAAATCCTCTGAACCCAGAGCAGTGGGGGCCACTTGAGGCAGGGCAATTGGACAGACTGTGAAACAGGTCTCCACTAAAAATGTGCTTATTTGTGTAATCATGCAAGAAATATCTATACTGTTGCTTGTGAAAGCATTTAAGATGAGAACTTCAAGCTCCTCTGTCTTCTGACTGTAGATCAAAATAGCAGTATAACTGCTCCCCCTGGTGTGCTTATTGCTGCACTGCCTGGGAGAATAATCCATGGCGCAATTAGTGTGCACCCTTAGGTCAAATTACTAACCTGGTAGGAGTGCATTTTCACATAATGCTCTGGATCGGTAACCTTTTCATTCACCTCACTTGGCAGCAAGAAAATATTACACTATATCCAAGAGCTGCACTGAATAACAAGGGGAGGAAAGTATATTATTCACTTAAAAAAGATTTGACAAAGTGCCATAATTTTGTCTTTTAGTGTCATTCATAATCCTTCAGTATTAAACCTTGATGTTGGAGAATTCAAATTTATCTTGCTGTCAGGAAAAGAAAACTGAAAGGAAGAAAAAAAAAAAGGAACAACTTGCTCTCCTTTCTCTCCCCACACAAACTGTACAAGCACATACACAAATTTATGTAAAGACAAAACACACTTCTCATAATTCTGTGAGCTCGTAAATCACAGCAGGTTAATGCTCCACAAAACCTCTTCAACGTCCTCTAAGTGTTAAATCATCTCTTTGTTGAGGGAGTGGAAGAAAAGACGGGACGGGGTGCAGGCAAGCAGCAGAGATGGCGCTGTACTTTTTCAAGAATGTAGTCTTTGAGTGTGTGGATCGGCCCCTTCAGTCAAATATGCTGCCATGCATGGGATTAGAGTTCTGTGAAGCAGTAGGTCTTGACCTGCAAGCCTCGGAGTCTGGCTGTAACCTGACCCAATACCAGGTGTATGCCTGTGGGTCAAAGGGTTTGGAAAGCATGCAACACAAGACAGCTCCTCAATAAAACCCTCACCGCTCCAATTAAGCGTTTTAAACCTTGTTTTCAAGCCCTCAAATTGCTTCTGCACTGCAGAAACACAAGTTGCAAAATGTGTGGCAAAAAGCCTCTTTTTACCTTAATTGCAGAAGCCTACACAAATGTCAACTAAATGAAATGTGTAGTGTGTGTGTGTATCGGGATAGAGAGAATGTTAATGGCATGTTTACTCCCTGCACCCTCCCAGCTTTGCTTTTACTTTCAAAATAATTTACTGCACCTTTAAAGCACCCCGTCATCTGCAGCCAGAGACCCATAACTGTCATGCGAGTCGATCATTTACCGCACGATCTCCTAAGTGTTACGTGTTAATGGGTGGAAGCTGTAGAAAACATAGGGAAATAACTAACACCTACAGAACCAACAGATCATCTCTATAGAGAAAAAAACTGTATCATTTCATAACACATTCAGGACTGCGGCTTTTAATCACACTGCCTGCCAGGAGAGCTGCCATTTCTCAAGAGCGTGTCAGAGGAGAAGTCTTTAAGTATGCTCATATAGGACTGAATAACTGAGTGGGATTCTTATTTCACTTACATTAGTTTTTGACACTTGGGAATTTGGAGCAGTATATTTTCTGGTGACAAGGTTAATGTAACATAATATAAACCCCTAATACTGGGTGCTCATTCCTGGCCATAAAGGATCCTTGATTTCATATGTCTAATTACCGAAACTGAGCATTTAAAGATTAAATGACAATATTCACATATGTTTGCACACACAACTCTACACTTAACTATTTCCAGACATGAACATGATGAATTTATACCTTCTGAGATGTAAAATAACAAAAATAGCTTGGTAATTACAGCCCTCATTATTTTCTATATTTATTAGGCATTCCAGTCTGGGGTGACCTGCTGGCTAAAACTGACTATACTTGAGCAAGTCTATGACTGGCTGGCCTCACAGGGTTATTAATTGCTCCAGCATGCCCTTGCACAATGTGTTTGGATAGGTGTTTCTTGTAGCTAACAAAAAAGCCTTTGTATCGCTTCACTTTAGTCTCTGACTCAATTAGGGAAGGAAATGAGAGTAAATACAAAAAGCTATTGTCTTTCTTCAAGCTCCAGCTCCTGCTGAAGATGTTACATAAGTTTACAGTATCTTGTCTGCAATGTGTTTTATTGTTTAGAGGAGGAGAGAAGCATGGAGGATCAGAACCGGACGTTGTGATGATGCAATGATGGGGATGACAGAGGTGAGCCCAGTTGGTTAAATAGATATGTCTGCCAAGTTCTGATTTCTGACTTTTCAATCAAGCAAATGATTGATTTCGAATTGTAAAAATTTACCATCTTAAAGCAAAACAATGCTATAATAATACTTATTTGAATCATTTATGGCTATTAAGTGTCAGACATTTAAAAAAAAAAAAAAAAACAACTCAGTAACCCAAACTTAAGTATGGTATCCCTATTATCACGCAAGCTAATAAACACAAATAACTTTACAAGACAGAGCTAGAGTGTATGTGTTTTTTTTTTTTGTTTGTTTTGTAAATAAGAAAATTATTCAATTATTAAAAAACAAAACATAAAAAAGGAATAGTCACCAGATTGGTTAAATGTCAGTACATTTAACCGAAAGCTTAGTTTTGTTAATTCATTTATTCATATCAAAAACACTTAAAACATAAATCATACAAGGTATACATGTCAGAACTGGAGTGGTTCCGTCAGCATGAACATACATGATTACACCAGGAAAACCTTAAAAACATACAAGCCTTTCAGACGGTTTCCTTTGTAAGACTGTGTTGACAGTCTGCTTTGTCTCCGTTTCACCTCTGTGTGTTCCTCCCGGCTCAGCTCCTCTCATTCACTACACTCTAGCCTTGGAAAGGGGATTCCTACAGAGGCGAATTCCAACATGCACTTGCCAAATGACCCATGACCATAGGCGGACAAGGTTACCAGTCCTGACTTTTACAACCACTTCTGCCTCCATGCTAGTCTCTGTGTCTCCTTGCCTGAAATAGTAAGTTGGATGCCGTTGTAATGAAAAGCGCAGAACTGAGAGGCTGGGGACAAACCTGCTGCTCTGATGCCCTCCAGGCTCAAGCTGACAAAAACATCAAGACAATGACAGCAAAGTATGAGAGGTGAACAAAACCCCAAAGGATGTTGGAGAGATAGAAGAGCAAAAGGTGGCAGAGCAGTGGAATCTGCTCGCTACATGAAAACGCAGTTTAGCACATTTATGGGTTTCTTGTCTTTTACACTAAAACTGTGAGTGAGAAGATAGAAGCAGAGAGAAGCTTCTGCTGCAGAGCCAAGTCCCATCCTTTACTCTGGATTGTACTTGTAAACTCTTCCGAATCAAAATTTCTGTACCTGTCAGCCTAATAAATAGTGAATATTTAAAATATATTTATGCAGAGTATATGTACAGTATAATGAATAACTGAAATCTAATTTAATTTGGCCGCCATCTCTAATCTTTCTTCTATACTGGCAGTGCAGGAGGAGAGCTTGACCGCATTGATCCATCATAAGTGTTGAGGAAGAACTGGCTTATAACAATGTTTTCAGCCACAAACCATGAATCCAGCACAAAATGTAAGTTCATAATTATGTAGATGTCCACAAGTTGAGTTGTTTTTAACTGTGTGTGTGTTTTAGATTTTTTATGACACCTGTCACTGCTCTGAAACAAACATTTCAGTAGAAGGAAATTTGTCTCCATCATTTCAATCATTTTCAATGTGATTCATGTCTTGTAAGTTAGCTGGCTTTATGTCACAAAGACCTTCTGCTACATTTGCATGTCTGCACCTTTTCAGCCTGATGAAAGTTCAAAGTTTCAGTTTTTCATTTTGATGACATCTTTTTGTTAAATAAAATATTCAAATATTGATAGTGAAAAAGACATTACTAGGTCTGTTTTAAGATCCTCTAATGCTACGGATACACTGAGGGACAGACAGTTTAATCCGTTCCCTGGAGCAATACTACCGGAAATCACAGGAGCAGTGCTGAGTTGTATAGCTGGCACTAAACCAGCCAAAAAAAAAAAAAAATAAAAAAAAAATAAAAAAAAATAAAAAAAACCCAGAGAAGAAGAACAGAAAGAAATGACTGATAATGAGAAATAACTTAAATGAAAAAAAAAAGTACCTGAAGAAGACTCAGAAGAATTTGAGGAAACAGCAAAAGACTTATTCTTCTTCTGGTGTTTTTGGATTGTTGTTAATGGTGGAAATCAATGACAATGTTTGAAACACTTACGTAAGGAAGCATAAATCAGTGTGTGTGTGGATGTGTGTGTGTGTTCGGGGGGGTTGTTCAAAGGCTTTGAAAATAACCACAACGTGAAGTTAAAAATGAAGTGAAAGGAAAAAAAGTGCTAGTAGTACAGGCTGGAATGTCAGGCCCTGACTAACAGTTGTGTCATAACTCCATCAGCACATTTAACAGCCTGTAAATACTGACGTTTTCCCATTAGAAACAGCTTTCCTGACACTTGCACAAAGACTGAACTCCTCTGTGTTATTGTTTTCCTGTTCAAGTGCACCAAAAAAGTGAAGTCAATGTCCCATAAAAAGAATCAAATGTTTTGTGATGGTTTTGTTGTCCTGCCAACAAATGCGGCAAATCTACTAAGATCTTTCCAAAGTTTCATTAAAACACCCACAACTTACCTACCTTATTATATGGTCTAAATCCACAATTAAATGACTAAAAAGTAGTTTCATCGCATTTAAAATGGTCACAAAATTGGGGGGGGGGGGGGGGGGGGGGGGTACACGTCTTCATCACCCCTTCATATGTCAGTTCCCAACTAATACAACTATACTGAACAAATCCTGCATAATTACTAGAAATAAGTGTTCAAGCAACTTAAAATAGGTCAAGTATATCATCATTTTCTTTCCACTTGTGATATTTTGCTGGCCAGTTGAAGTAACAGCTACTTTTTTTACAAATACACAGAATGTGTCCCTGTTTGGTGATTCACATACCGAACATGTTAGTTAGAGCTGCATAAATAAATAAAACGCTGAGAAAAACCACAGCTGCATCATGATCTGCATTAGAAACACAGCATAAGAAATGTTTACTTACAAATCCAGAGAAAAAGATGCATGCCATTCCTGTCCTTTACTCTGCAGGACCTGTCAGTGAAGAAAAGCAACACCCGTATTTGCTCTTTTTCTGACTTTTCTATTAATGCATATCTTAACTGAATGCAATTTTGCAGTGGAAGGGTGTTGAGGAAGAATTACGTGCACTCGCCAGGACTTTTCCCATAGTTGTAAGTGCTGATTTTCACAACATTTTGCACATCTTCCCTGTCAGACAAGGCTTGATTAGTGGACACAAACGCAGCATAAGCACAAATAAGACAAGACTACACAAGGAAGCTGATGAAACACAGGGATTAAATACAAGGAAATACAGGTGCAACACATGAGGATAATGAGGAGAACACAGGTGAAATCCATGATGGCAGGTGCAGGGGAATGCTGGGAAATGTAGTCTGGGCCGGTGGAACAGAACAGACACGACATTCATCCAACTTTTAAGATAAGATAAGATAAGACTTTATTTATCGCACAGTGGAGAAATTCACTGTTACTTAGGCTCTCAGAAACAACAAGGAGGGTGCAAATAGTAATGAAAGGTGCAAACAAATTAGTGCAAATAGGTAGTAAATAATAATAATAAAAATAACAATATAACTAAAATCCACTACGAGTTAAAAAAAATCTAAAGAACAAGCAAAACGAGCAAAATACTCTATACAATGCACATTAAAGATGTGATATACAATATATATATAAAATATAATATATATTTATATATAAGATATATACATCTGTCTATCAACGCATGGCTTGGGCTCTGGAACCAGTACCCTCGAAAGGGGCTGGACTTTATTCCACTCTGGAGTTGCTCATGGTGGGAGGCGCTGAGCAGGTGTGGGCATTCTCATCAGCCCCCAGCTTGGTGCCTGCACGTTGAGGTTTACCCCGGTGGATGAAAGGGTAGTTTCCCTCCGCCTCCGGGTGAGGGAACGGGTCCTGACTGTTGTCTGTGCTTATGCGCCGAACAGCAGTTCAGAGTACCCACCCTTTCTGGAGTCCTTGGAGGGAGTGCTGGAGGGTGCTCCTTCTGGGGACTCCATTGTTCTGCTGGGGGACTTCAATGCTCACGTGGGCAATGACAGTGAGACCTGGAGGGGAGTGATTGGGAGGCATGGTCCCCCCCCTCTGAACCCAAATGGTGTTTTGTTATTGGACTTCTGTGCTCGTCATGGATTGTCCATAACGAACACCATGTTCCAGCATAAGAGTGTCCATATGTACACCTGGCATCAGGATTCCCTGGGCCGCAGTTCGATGATCGATTTTGTAGTTGTATCGTCGGACCTGCGGCCACATGCTTTGGACACTCGGGTGAAGAGGGGGGCGGAGCTGTCAACTGATCACCACCTGGTGGTGAGTTGGCTCAGGTGGTGGGGGAGGAGGCCAGTCAGATCTGGCAGGCCCAAACGTGTTGTGAGGGTCTGCTGGGAATGCCTGGCTGAGTCCCCTGTCAGAGGGAGCTTCAACTCCCACCTTCAGCAGAGCTTCGAACATGTCCCGGGTGAGGCGGGGGACATTGAGTCCGAATGGGCTGTGTTCCGTGCCTCTATTGCTGAGGCGGCCGGCCGGAGCTGTGGCTGTAAGGTAGTTGGTGCCTGTCGTGGCGGTAATCCCAGGACTCGTTGGTGGACACCAGCAGTGAGGGATGCCGTCAAGCTGAAGAAGGAGTCCTATCGGGCTTTCTTGGCCTGTGGGACTCTGGAGGCAGCTGATGGGTACCGGCGGGCTAAGCGGCATGCGGCTTCGGCTGTTGCCGAGGCAAAAACTCAGGCATGGGAGGAGTTCGGCGAGGCCATGGAGAAAGACTTCCGGACGGCTTCGAGGAGATTCTGGTCCACCATCCGGCGGCTCAGGGGGGGGAAGCAGTGCTCCATCAATACTGTGTACAGTGGAGGTGGGGAGCTGCTGACCTCAACTCGGGACGTAGTGGGTCGGTGGAAGGAATACTTCGAAGACCTCCTCAATCCTACCAACACGTCTTCCGATGAGGAAGCAGAGCTGGCGGACTCAGGGGTGGACTCTCCTATCTCTGGGGCAGAAGATGGATGGATGGATGGACATCTGTCAATACATACGAGATATATACATCTGCATCTGCACTATTTACACAGTGGAGTTGCCACTGATATGTTTGCTTCCTTTGTTTCTGCAGCCGATTCTTCTCTTGACTTCAGGTTTAGTAAATATTTAAAAAGACACTTGAATTCTTCGGTGAAGCAAAGAATGAATCAGTCTTCAGCTAACACGAATATCAAAAAAAACTTTGCTTTAAAGTTTGTTTTAACTTCAATTTTGGATTATAAGATGTCTATTATGAAGTATGAAATGTTCAGTGGAATGGGAAGTAGAGGTCTCCTTTTCTATTTGTCTGCTCTTTTTAAAGATGAATTAAAGAAATTTTGCCATTTCCCCCATCGCGCAGCCCCTATCAGTGGCTAATTTGGCATCCATCTTGCATCCCACCTGACCTGTTAGCTCTCTCCAGCCAGCAAATGACAATCTTACAATGACTTTTGTTTTGTCCTTTTTTTTAAAAATTATTTTTCATCTTCTTGCATTTCTTTGCTGAATCACCGATGTTGCGTGTTCACAAAAGCCAGTGCGTTTTCTAGCATGAAGCTGAACTCTGCTGCAACATCGCGTTTGCATAAACTGTGGTTTCTAAGCCTCGGGATGCAGCTGGGCAGGAGCGGCTCCAGAAATGCACATGATAGATTTCACAGTGTCATCGAACAAGTCTGGAATATGGAGTTTTAAGGTCAGAAAGTTATGTATAACATCTGAACTAAACTTCAGTTACTTCAATGGTCAATAAACCATTGCAGAAACATAGTGCATCTGTTTAGGCTGGAAAAGGAGTCAATGGGAGAAGTCTAGACATTTGTTTTGGAAAATTGCCCCGTTTGTTTTGTTTTGGGGGTTTTATTCTGACAACAGCTGGTTTCTCCTGTCCTAAATGTTCTAACTATTTTCTTGATTTACCTGTTGGGATGTTGTAGTCAAGGGATGGACGGTGATATTTTAGGAACTCCATTTTGTTGTAAAAATATTTTTAAAGCTTCTGTATGAGCTGCAACTCTTGAGCCTTGTGCCCCTTTGGATCTGAACATCTTTGAATTAAAGCCAGTTTTCTGAACCAAAACTTTAGCATTAATGTATTTTAACCAGCTAAAACAACCCAATTTATTAGGGTAAATATTTTTGCCCTTAACTTTGGCATAAATGAAGATCAGACCATTTTCACAACACATCAGTTTAAACATGTTTTGAAATTACAAAAGGTTTATTAAACATATGCATGCAGCCGCACCCTATTCCCGCAAGCTTTTAAATAAAATCTTCCAAATACAAATAAAATGTACATTGAAAATGTTGTGACCACATTCTATCCAGATGCCCTCAACAATAAGGAAATTATTGAATCTACGATATATATATATCTATTGTGGGAAAAAGTTTTCCAGGATGACATAACTTTATTTATATTGAACTTTATAATTGATGTTTGGTCTAGCAAAATATTTCAGGTGTCATATAATGGTTTCCTGAACAAACCAGCAATGAGGCAACTAGGATGTGCTACAACCTAAGTGTGTTTAACTGCAAATTGTAGTGTGTGCAACTGGAGCTCGCAGTGGTTACAGAAATAAAAGTTAAGTGTGAAATTAGGTTTGGGCAAAGAAGCACTTCAGTTGTGACCAGGAATAGATGGTGATTTCAGGAAATTATTTCTTGTCCCTCAAGGCAGTGTCATCCTTTTTTTTTTTTTTTTGGTGTCAAAACAAGATGACAGTCTTAACCTTTACTGAGGGATGTTCAGTGTCTGCACACAACCTTAAGGAAAAATAATTAATGAGTCAGTGTTCACCTCACTCACAAAAAATACCAATGTCACTTGAAGGCATGGGGGTCAAATTTTACATGCTCAGTCAGTGCTGAATCATGAGAGGAATTCTTCACAAATCACTGACCAATTTCATGGTAAATTTTTGCCCAAGACTACATATGTTTGGGGAATGTAAAGAGAAACAGCAGGAGGCAGTTCAGCTGGATTAAGTCTGCTCATCGGTTTATCATTTATCAGGCAGCATGAGCTTCAGTCCAGAATGAAGAGGAGGAAAAAAATCTGAAATTCTCACCAGCCATACTTTCCTTTGTAGTTCAGGATTAACGATGGGGCTGAGAGGATCTGATGAGTTTAAAGCTTCGGAGGAGAGTGGGGTGTAAGAAAGCCAGATCGGAGCAGAGACACCATTAGAGAATGTCATGAATCAAGACTCCTTATTGGAGAGGGGATCCAGACCATCTGGATATTCTAACAATAACATTTACTTTGAGAAGCCTCAATGGGGATAAGTTTTTAAGGACAGAATATTATCTTGTATTAGACTCAAATTGGTTCAACTTATGCTGTGTCTGTTTTTATTTTTTATTTTTTCAAAGAAGAGTGATACGTCAGCGTGAAACGAAGAGAAAAGCAATAAAAACATTTAGTCACTAAAGTGCTTGTGTCACAGATTCAAAGTGATCATAATGTTAAAGTCAAGCTGACACCCAGGCTTCTCAGAAAGATAAGTGCAATTCTCTCCGAGGCCTTCACAGGCCTGCCAGCTTCCTGCAGACACCTCTTCCTTTCTGCACTTCCTGATGTTATCATAATCCTGGACCCAGAGCGGACCTTTGTGGCTCATGGCTCCATCTTCCGCTAGCACACGTGTGCGTCACATTATCTGTTGAGAGGCCAGACACGGCATCCTGTCAGGTGGGGGAGGGGTTGCGCAGCAATGCCGGTAACAGGAAAAGGAAGAAGACAAGACCAGGATTAGGTGAGAGAATGGAAGGAATCGAACACAACGTCCATTCCATGTCTCCTTCAACATTTCCAAACAACTTCCATATTTTAAAAAATAAAAAAATGTTTTAAAAAAACACCATTTTATTAAGAATCAATTCAGCACATCAAGTGATGAAGTGTTTTGGTATGAGCTGTCATACCACACTATGACTGCTAAAATCTGGGGTTGCTTTATAAAAAGATTCAGTGGCTGTGATGCAAGGAACTCAACAAATCTGTGCACGTCTCCACATATGTAAACATATGTAAATGTTGGCCCTTCACTTGGCTGTAGTGCGAGTATAAGTCAAGTCATGAGCTTGGTCTGGTTCTGCACACTTAGCTTGGCTTGGAGCTCTTATTTCGGTGGATGCCTAAGTAGAGTTTGACTTTGAAAGCTTTGATCCGGAGGCAATGCTATGGCATTTGACTTCTACCTTAAAAAAAGCAGTGTGTCAGACCTCTTGGGTCACTGGGATCACTTATCGCAGCTGAAAATAACCAGTGGCAAGCCACGATTTGGGGTATCTAAAAGAGGGCTGACATTAGCAGGTGCCCTGAGGTGGAATAGAGACAGCTACAGAGCAGGTCACTGACCTTGGACCACAGAGAACTTCTTTTCCCTTTCAGTTTTTTTTTTTTTTTCTTTTAACCCGAAGGCCTGGTTTCACTTTGCAGAAAGGTTCCTCAGCTGAAAGTGGTGTACAGCAGGACTATTTAACCAAGTGTATAAACATTAAAATGAGAATCAATAAATCAAACAAAACAAGTGAGGTCAAACTTGCCACAATCGTTTCTGTGCTATTATTAGAAACATGAAGTCCCTTTCTTGCAACCTGATAGCAAGCAGTGTTAGATGTTAGATATTGCTTTAAACATGTAGCAGTTGCAGAAGTGATGAAGTTTGGACTTTGAAACGTCTGTTACGTATTTCTGAATTTTCTCATTCAGTAAACATGCTCATGTGGAGGAGGCAGGTTGTTTAAAAGCAAACAACAAAAAAGAAAAAATTTTACTTTTGTTAAAAAAAGTTTTAGAATATCTTTCAAAAGGCATTAAAGAGATTATAATATATAATAAATCTATCCCTTGAGATTTAAACGAACCATGTTTTTCAACACATTCCATCTTTCAATGTTGAAACAAAATCGAGTCACATTCAAAATGTATGCTTTGATAGTGGATCTTGAATATTAAAGAATAAAGAGTCCATGAGATAAAATAATGTCTGACTAACAACCATTGCCTTCTTGTATTTCACTGTGAAGAATAGCAACATTGGTGGTCTTTGTAATATTGTGTCAAGGGGATCATGTAGCACTCCTGAAGCAACTCCTACAAGTCAGCACACATAAGGCACTGATCCTTGTGTGACACCAGCCAGTGCTCTTTATTATTTGCCTTTTTCTGCTCAGGTCTGGAAATGACTACTGAGAGACCTTTTGCTCATTTACCTAAGAAAATGTTGGCAGTTTGGTTTTTTTTTTTAAACCAAAGATATGTATAACGTCGATGTTCCTGGACAACCTAAATTTACTCTTATTTACTGTCTTATAGTGAAAAGAAGAGTGGTGAAAAGATGTACTTTAACACTCTGGGGATGCCGGCATCGTCGGCGATGCCAGGGACCATGTTGTGTTTAATCGAGCATAGCTTTCGAACCATAAAAGATAGAAACTTACTTTTTTTTCCCCTCTTAATCGGGAGACTCCGGGCTTTCAGACGGTAGTGCCGGCATCACTGTAGCCCATTCATAGGTGATACAGTGTTGTGTCAAAATAGGTGTTCCAATCTGAGCCTTTGTCTTTGGCGCATGACACGTGTTTGTCCAATCAGAGCCGATGATGCCTCAGGAAACGCCTCCAAACAGTGTCAATCACTATGCATCGGCGTCATTAGCAGTCGGATAGCTGCCTTCTGTATTTACAAGGCTGATTAATTATGAAAACAACAGCTTTTACGCACGCATACCATGCGTATTTGCTCAAACAAACATTTGCATTACTCAAGTAGTTTATTTCAACATTAACGACACGACGGCGTCATAACAGATGTATAACTTGGTAACAGATACACTGTGTGCAGCTGACAGTGATTTCGGAAAGCTGCGGTGCTTCAGTCCCCTTCAGTACCTTTAGTCATGCTTCGAATTTTTAATACTCTTTATTTCAAGTAAAGGAGCCTCATTTACATAGCAGTTTATGATATTTCAATTCAAAATAAAACAAACAAAAAAAAAAAACAAGGTATAGGACATTATGGGGCATTGAAAGGTGGTGTTTATTAGCATTTAAACTAAGAAAAGTCAGGTGAGGTTTATTTCTCTAAAATACCCATGGTCCCCAGAGGGTTAAACCAAAATGGGATATTTTAATAGAGTGATTTTTCTAAACAAGGTATCCATTGTGCCTACACCTGGTGAACACAAAAATAGGGACACTTCTCACATGTGAAATTGAAACAGTTTTGTCCTATGACTAGAACTGGAGTCTCCAAGAGGCTGAGCTTATGTGTGTGAGCTAACACATATGTCCTCTTGATCACATTGCTTAACAACATAAGTGGCATAGCTACAATTTGCACTTAATTTTGTTTTGAATTGTGTTTAAGCCATTGATTAATACTTACCACAAATTAATTCATTCAAACATTCATTATCCTAACCACTCAGTCTGATGAAGGGTTGCGGGGAAGCTGGAGCCTAGCCTAGCAGTCTTTGGGCTAAAGGCGGGGTACACCCCGGACAGGTCACCAGTCCATCGCAGACTTACCAGAAATTGATGAGTGCAAAGAATATTTGAAGAAATATGGGTAAATTGAGCTTATTTGGCACTTTTCACAGATAAAAGGCAAAGTTTAGCAAAGAATTTAGCGAAAGGAGGCTCAGGGTGAGTATTTAGGGGATCCTTTAACAAGTTGTATGTTCTCTAAGATGTGGTTGTGTACAAGGAGAGGCAAGAGTCAACGTTTCATCACTCAGCTCATCTCTCTGCTTCACTAAATGGTCCAGGCTAGTCGCGTGCTTTTCATTAAAGAATTTGGCAAAGACATCTCACAATTTCATCTGCCCTTTTCATGTGTCATTTTGGAAAACATCTTTGCACCATCTCACTTCTGTTAGTTAATATTAATCAGTACAGATAAATACATGCAGCTCCATCTGATACCACTTAAATAAACATGGATGCAGCAGGGAGCTTTATTCCTCCTATGTTTGCCCTTAAGATGTGGAAAAGATGAGCAATGTTCAGACTGTCAGGTTGTTTCATAAATCCGCGTTCACTAGTAAGCGACCTGCTGACTTCTTCTTTAGCTGTGTCCTTCCATCATTATGCAAGATTACTATGTTGAATGATCAAGCCTTTATGTCTTCTTGGTTTGAGGGTCCTCTGCTACAAACTAATCAATGCAAGTGATAATATGATCCAAAGGCAGCTTAGAAAGCACAGAGCCAATGCAGTAAACTGTACATGTTTGTACATGTTTGAGATCATACACTATTACACGTAACAGAAATGTTGATGATTGCTTTTGCCTGGATCAGGTATTGTATTGCTTCAAGGCATGTTGGTACGCTTATCATATTATTGCATTCTGTGTTTTTATGACCACAAGTACATCAACCAGCACCAGACCACAACCAAGCCAGTACCAGATATTTAACCCTATATTCTAACCCAAACCCTGCTGCCGCAGATACAGATTAAGGTTGTTTTTAGTTGTTTATTTTGTTTTTTTCTTTTTAACATAATGGGAAAAATGCCATCTTTGGGGAGTTACCGACTCCAAATTTTAGCTTTATTCACAAGTAATTTGAAAAAGTATAAATTTAGCTTGCTTTGGAAATGGAAGGAAATTGTTCATATAACGTGTTCAACATTTTTTTGAACTATAGAAAAAAAAAACCAAAGCTGACAGTTTTTTGTTTTTTTTATTGATTTAATGTTTAACCATTGTTGGAAAGCAATGTTTATTCAGTTGCCATGTAAAAGTCATTTTGTAGTTTGTTTTTTTTTTTGTTTTTTTTTGTTTTTTTTTTATGCATCTTTTTTGGACAATAAATTGTATTTAACTTCACCCAATACAGTGTAATGGCCAGTTCCTAATATTAATGTTCTGAGCAAGATGTCATGTGTCCCTTCTTGTGTATCTTTTTTTTTGTTTTGTTTTCTGTCCACCACTAGCTCTTTTTTTTTACACAACATCCAAACTGATATATTTCAATGCTTGTCCTTTCCACACCATTTATAGTAAAAGTTTAACACACTTCTTCTGCCGTTCCATTTCTGGGATCTTTCAGTCTGCTACTTTTAAAGCACTTTCGCTAAGCCCTCTGTAGCGTGGCTGATAGCTCTTTCCCTCTGTCCTCTGCCATCTTGCTTGGTGTGTCAAAAGTTTAGCTTTCCTCTACCTTATTAAGTGATAGCAGATATTTTAAATGCAGCTTGTACATAGCTTTTGAGGTTCAGCTTTGTGAACTGGAAATTCGGTTTCACACTAAAAGAACTTATTTGCAAGCGAGGTCCTTAAAGGGTGGGAATCAATAGAAACTCACTGTCATGGTGTAGACCAGGGATCCCCAACCCTGGTCCTTGAGGACCGGTGTCCTGCAGGTTTTCCAAATGTTCCTTCTGGAACACACCTGACTCAGACTCAGACTTAGACAAGCTTTGCACATGTCTGCTAAATACACATTGATTTGAATCAGGTGTGGTGCAGCGAGGACACTTGAGAAACCTGCAGGACACCAGTCCTCAAGGACCAGGATTGGGATCAGACCATGCCTTCTAGGTAAACCCAAATAGTGAGTGTCCAAATCCCTTGATAATGCAGGTGGCATGGCATGTACCATGTGTAGATATTTTGAAAGGGTGTTTCTTGTTAATGTTGAAGTAACTGATCTAAAGGATCCATTTTTATATGTAGCCCATATATTGAGCCATGTTAAATGTTTTATAGCCTTGGCTAAATTTTATTTAGCAGGTTGATGTACACAGTAAATTTTGTGTCTGGGTGTTGTATTTATTGTAAAGTGAATGTCAATTATTGTTGGCTTGTCTTGCAGGAGGGGCCTCCAGTATAAAGCTGGAGGAGAAGTTTCAGGCGTAATAGAGAATCTATGTTGTGATTGTGCAGCCATTAAATATTGCTTTGTCCAACTGCTCGCTAAAGAATGGCTGCCTCATTGCTTTTTATTAGTGACGAAATAAAGACAAGAACCAAGTTGAGGAGCTGAGCTTCCGCATTCTCGTCTACCACTGTGACCTGCGTCAAACTCAGTATTCAGTTATGCTCTTTCATTACATGATTGAGTTTAGAAAGAAAAGTAAATGTTTGCCCTCTGTTGATATTTCACCTTTTTTTTTTTTTTTTTTACCCACAATTAAATAGATCATTTTCCTGTTTCAATCAGCCATTTTAATGGCATGAATCTGTCAGAAGTAGGAGCAGGTGAAGTTTCTGTGAACATGTAGATTTCAATGCCCACTTCTCTAACGCTTGAAAGCAATGTCTCGATTCAATGTGTCTCAGTTTAGCATGAATGTTATTGGTTCAAGGAGGATAATTCATGTTTTGGTGACTTATGCCATCAAGCATACATCAAGTAAATAGTAACTGACTATTTAAATAATAGGGGAGTGCTTGAACTCTGAAAGGGAAATAAATGAGTAAAGATCTTTCATAAGCTAACATATGCTCCAAAAATTATATATCTGTTTAATTCTAGAGACCTGTTGACCTTCCCTCTTTAGCTAAGCCTAGCCTTATGAACAGCAAGTTTAATGTTTATGTGTCATAAGGCACCGCAGGCTGGCAGAGATGTTTTAATCCTTTAGTTTAGCTAAACCGTTCCCCACACGCTGTCCTTTACTGAGCTGCAGCTTGCCAAAATATAAAATGCGGTCTCATAATGGCTTTTGTTCTGCAATATATTTTGTTTTGAGGGTTAAAAATCTCAAGAAATATTTTTTGTAATTTAAATTTTACAAAAAATATTTTTGTAAAATTTAAATTTAATTTTTATTTTCATAATATAAAGTTAATGACTATCAAAGCCTTGGGAAGCATGTCCTTGTCATATTCAGGCTCACATGAAAGGCTGGGCTGAAATATAGACTGTTGCTTTAAATGGTTTTATACAAACCTTTCAACTTAATATTTAACACAAAGAAATGGATAAGAAAAAAAAGGTCCTTTTTGTGTGCTGAATAGGCAAAAAAAAACAACTTTTTAGCACAAAAAGATATTTTTAAAAATCAGAAAATATTGAAATGGTGTGAAAAGGATCAGGGTTTAGGTGGTCCATAAAGGATCAGAGCGCAGAAGGCAGGGGGGGAAAGGAGAGACAGATCAATACGAGTCAGGAAATAAGGTAGAAAAGGTTATTTACTTGACATTGATCTGTTGTAGCGGCAGCAGAGCTTACCCTGTTTCTCTTTTGTTAACCTTTAAGCTTGAGTATACTCACAAATGACGGGGGAGTCAACTAACAGGTGTAATTTATGGATCGAAGGAGGTCGCAGTACCTCTGTCACTGGCTGGTGCTCTCACTGTTTCAGCCATGAAGAAATGTATAACATAAATAAGGGTAATAAGGACAACTTCAGTATGCAGGAAAGGAAGGCCATATGGAAGGTAAAGTCAGCTCTGACACATTTTATAAATACTAAATATTTGCTAATTCACACATGGCTGCATTGTTAACATGCAGTAAACATGTTTGCAACATGTTCAGTTTGAGACACATAAAGTCTCATCATGTAAAGAAAACACCCCCTAACGATAACTTGTGCAGAGATACACAATTCACATTGTGCTAAACGTAGACAGTGGTGCACCATGACGCAAAGAGAGCATGCAGATATCTGTGTGTAGGTGCCCCATGATGATATCACAGACAACTCACAGCATAATTACAAATGTGTATTGATAAATGTGTAGATGGTAAAAACCCTGAGATGGGTTTTACCAAGACTAAATGATAATGGAATGATAATGGAATATAGTTTATGCATTTTAGTAAAATAAAAAAAAACATTGTGGTTGAACAGAGTGAACAAAACAATTAAAAAAAATATGTTGACTCGGTAAATTGTCCTTTTTTTGTTTATTTATTTATTCATTACATTGCTACCATTCCTCTCTTCTGGCAGAGAAAAGTCTTAAAATGACAAACATGTTTAACCCAGTTTTTTTCTCTGTCAAGGTGGTGGAGGGCATTTTGTGGCAGACTTTCCTCAGACTTAGATTCAGCATGCACTGCAGACTCATCCTTTGTACTTGTGATAAGTATCTAATAAAACACTTCTAGTAGTTAGTCACAGCTAGTTAACTTTATCCATATTTTAGGAGTCATTCAGCTCTAAAAACAGATTAACAATGCATACAATTTTGCCAGTATCTAGAAAAATATCATGATCTAATCCTAAATACTGGATTGACAGTAAACTTTACAAGGTTAGGTTGACTATAACTGTCCCAAATGAAGGCCTACTTAATTCAATTGGCCAATAATGACAGCACCAGATCTAAGATCATTACATTAGGTGAAATTATTTATGAAATTGGTTGTACCAATAGCATCAATATGAAAAACTGCAACAGATGTATAAAGTTCATTTCTAAAAGCAAACAAAATGTTTTAACCTCTGGAAGTTTGTTAAACTGATGGTTACTGGAGGTAGAAAGATCATGCTCTAGTACTGCACATCAGCACTCTCTGGACTCAGTCCAGTCAGGTCTTCAGAACATCCATCATGTCTCTTTTTTCAGTCCATGAAGATGGCACAGACCTGATGCAGTGAATGAAGAACTATTTGTTCTTCCATATGCCAATACTTGTAATTGTTTTCTCGGGATCCTGCCAAATTTTGTCCTTTGCCAACAAGGGCCACATGTTCCCACAAAGGAAAGTCTGGCAAGTGGCACACGGACAATTTTGTAATTGGGCATCTGTGGGAAATAAGTCCTGGTAGCACCCAAATTAGTACAACATATCATTGTTTCACTTCACTTTCCCTCTACTGGTTGTTCTGTATTTTCATTCAGAGCTGTTTTTCTTTTTTCTTGGATAAAAATGATCGAAAAGACTAAAACAGTCTGTTTACAATGCACCTATCCTGAAACTATCACTGTGGAATCTCTCTCAGGACTATTTTAACAGGAGAAACATGTATGACATCTACTCCACAGTAGTATTTCGGTAAAAATTTACAACATCAGAGTGGGCAACAGATCCTATAAGTCACTTGCTAGCCATATAAATGACCACAAACTCAGAATGAAATTTAACAGTTCAATATTTTCTACCTAAGTTATGCTCTCAAGACATATAATTTTGCTGCCTTCTTACTAAATCCAAATACTTTCCTGATTTTGGATTGGATGGTGCTTTGCAAAGCATGTTAGTATTTGCTTTCACACGTTTCACTTGTTTTCATCTTATAAATTGTCATGCTCTGTGCATACATTTTACTAAAAGGGATATACATACAACCTATGAGCCACTACAGTCTGCAAGATTTTGCTAATATGGTGCATTGCCAGTGCAGTAATGGTGCAGACTCTTACATTCGATTCTGGTGTTAAAACCCATCCTATGTCAATGTCACATTGTCTCCTTGAAGAATCTACAGCCACAGTCTAACTAACCATCTGTAGACCCATTTGGGATAATTTGAAAGATTATAGTGGATAAAAACTGGATAAAGATAATACTTAATGTGCACTATGTGGGAGTGTAATCAAACTAATGGCACCATAATAACTTCAGTTTAGTTTTTAGTGAAAGAAGTTTAAGTTTTTTCAATATGATTCTATTGGGACAAAGATATTTTAACAGGTTGGTCCTTTCTGGTCATTTATACCTTGCTTTGATTGTTTCCACATTAGTGCAACTCCTATGAGCAGTAACCTTGTGCATCTTACAAATTACGATTACTATTTACATGAATGTCACCAATGCTTAGAGCTGGAATATACTTACTGTGTACGCAAGCACGTTAACGTTCCACTCAGTCTGTGTATATACTTGCTGCAAACAAACAATGGAACCATGACACAGCCAAAACATTCGATACTGGAGGTCACCGCTGGGTGGCAGTACACAGCACTCAAGACTCTTATAGTGAAAAGGCCTTTCTGCCAGTCACGTTGTATTTCAGCAGCATTTCCATAAACAACAGTTCACCAGTGTGTTGCCAACTGTTGATGTCCCAACAGTTGGCAGTGTACATTGTCAGTGTACATCAACAAAAAGTTATACAGAACCAAGAGGCGCTTTTCAAACCATCCACCATTGTGTTTACCTCTGATCTCATGTTCATGTTTTTGTTCGCATGAGCGCTGGTAGTGTTCATGCCAATTAAACAAAACGCTAAGGACACATTGTTTCTGCAACATAACCATACAGTACTTTGTGATGTTTATGATTACGAAACATTGTACCAATGATCACAGGTTTAATAGCATCGTGCGTTTGTACAATGCCCTTTGTTGTAGGCACAGATAACAAACCACCTTAGTGCATGTTGTGCCTGACTATTAATGCCTGCAACTTTTCATGTCCTCCCTCTTACTCTTTTATGGCATTTTAATTCCAAACTCTGGAATTTTCTCATTTTGTCACACGAACAGACTGAAACTTGGCCAGTCCCACTGAGTTTGCAGGTCTGCTAAACAAACATGCATTGGTTGCTCAGGTTCACAACCTTTCCACAAGGCACAACCATGTGCTCTAATGGAAACATTCAATGTCGTGCTGGAGGGTTTCTTTTTTTTCTTTTTTTTTTCTTTTTTTCTGTGACATTCCGGAATTTCATTTAGTTAGACAAAAACGGCTGCATACATAAAATGAATAGAGGTAAACACTTATGCTAACCAATGAATACTTGAGTAAATACATGGCCTGCTTTGTCAGAAGGGTCATACATCTCATGAAAACTTGTATAAAAAAAAAAAATGTATATACATATTTTATTGTCCTTTTACAGGAGCCTGTGTATAGGCACTTCTCAGAAATAAGTCCATTGTGTATTCTGGTGACTCATTTTCAGGGAGGAAGTAGACCCATGGGGTGAGCTGACCCTGAAGGAGCCAGGAAATTTGTTTTTTTGCTCCTGAACTTGGCTATATCGCACTTTCTAGAGGTGCCTGTCCCACTCACTCACTCTCAAGGACCAAGCCAATCTCCCTTTGTAAATAGAACTATGTTTTATAATTCCCCCTCTCTCTCAGATGACCGTATCAATAATGCACAGGAACCGCATCTGTCCAAAACCATGAGATTATTTCTCTGATTTGAGCTGGCAGTTATGGTAATAGTTTGGCAAACAATCTACTCGAGCAACAATGACCACAGATTACAGCTGTTTTCAGATCAAAGAGACTGCAGAGAGGCCCATGATTGATTGCTCACCAAGAGACAGAGTCAGGCAGTTCAGCCCCCAACATCTTACTTTTGCCTCTCCACTCTGATAACAGAAACATTCTTTTAATTCTAATCTGCTTATCTGGTACGGTAACTTAGATACCATGAAGCTGTTTAAACATTAAATGAACCATACTTCAGTGAGGGCATTTCTTTGGGGAAAAAAAGTTTGTCAGTTACTGAAATGACATATTAAAAACCTCCCAATAGTTCAATTAATAATGAACCTAATTTAGTTACATTGGAAAAGAAATAGATTACATTTTGTATAACTATGAGAGGAAGGACACAGTGTGATACCCAGTGTGTATGGTAGATACCAAACATACTGCTCATGTTCATGTCTATTTGTAAGATTTAAGCATACAATTTTTACCGAAATGGAACTTGGCACATGTAGCTGTATTTTGCTGACATAACTGGTGACTGGGGACACAATGTTAAACTCAGTTATGTTTGGTTATACTTTGATTACACTTTGACCATGACCAGTGATAAGCTGAGTGCAAAACTTACATGTAATTGTAGATTCCCTTGGATGTGCATTATGTTGGGTTAACCCTTTAACGTTAAACAGAGTTAAGACCTACTCGTTTGCTGCACACCTTTTTGCTGGTGCAAAGAAATCTGTATCTAAATTCCATAGAAATCCAACAAAGATGCTCATTATCTATTAATGGCAGAAAGCTGCAACACCATGTGACTAATATAAATTTGCATATATATTATAACGGGGACATTTGTGATTAATGGCATCCAACCATGTCACATGAGGACTGGAAGAAAACTCGTGCCTCATGTAGAGCTCTGATACTTTAACACTGAATCCTACCTAGACAGTCTGAATTACTGCATCTACAGTGTTAGATGCATTTTGGGGACAGTTGTACAGCATTATGATAAATTGATAAATAGTAAGGGGGAGGGGGATTAAGCTTAATCAAGACAACATCTTGTAATTTGATCAAAGCATTTCATGGCCCTCCATCATCTGAGAATATTGCATCAATGCACTAATTACAATTTACAACCAACTGAACCATAAACTTATGTGTGGAAATACTGGGTTCTCCACACATGACTCAAACGCAACCTATAAAATATGAGAAAAATAAAAAAATGGAATAAAGAATTGTTTTGATGACAAGGACATTGTCAGATAAGTGGAGAAGGGCAGTCAGAGAGCTATTTAGAGTGACGGTAAATGGCCTTTTTACCATTCCAGCTTCCCCTTCCCCCCCTTTCCCGTTTAGGGATGGCATTAGAGACTGCAGCCTGACATACATTTTTTATAGCTTCATAAAGTCGTCCAATGACCAGGTCACCCTTCTCATAACTAGGGAGCAGAACGCTTGAAAAAAGCCATTCATCACCATGAAAGGGCCTGCTTGTCCAAGCGCCTTCAAACATGCACACAGTCTGGCAAGAGACGCTCAGCACAAATGCTAACGTACTTCTGCCACTAATGCCAGATGACCTTCTCACATCTATTAGCGAGCTGGCTGACGCAGAGGGCAGACACAAGCCCTCCTTGTCTCCTGCAAAGATTTCAATGACAAGGAATAGAAAATATCATGCATGATAATGGCTGTTGCCACCAACAAAGCAATCTTCCCCGCTTTTTAAACAATACAAGGTAATGTCAGGTAAATATGAAATAATCCGTGATTAATTATACGCACAAGAAATCTTTGCCTTCAACTATATTGCCCCGCAAATTAGTCATTATTGTAGAGGTGCAGTTAGAGGTAATCTAACGGAATAACATGACATGCTTTTTTAAATGTGTCCCCTTTGATTTGGCAAGTCAGAGGGACCTCCAGTGTAGAACTGGAACACCCCTCACAGACAAACCATCAGACCACCAAACCCCATTAGTGTGCAATTAGTGACAGCTGGTGGGTTGTCAGCTTGGTAATGGCCTCAAAAGGAGTACCAGTGGAATACAAAATCAACGTGTGATGCAGTGCTTTAAACCCTGGCAATAGCAGGCAAAACAGAAAGCTCATTATATGGAGGCTCTTGTATTTAGGTTTTTATTCCCAGATCTATGAAATGTACAACACAGTGTTACCAAGTGCTACTGGTGTGAATGATGGCTGTTTTTCAGTCCATGACATTATAACAAGAGTGAATGGAACGGTGAAAATGTAGATATAGTCAGCTAATCTCATTTTACCCAAAGGTGTGCTATTTTAGCTCACTAACAGGTTCTGTTCTTGCTGGCCTTTCACTTCAAAAGCAAGGCTAAGCTATGTCAGGCACAAGAGGTGGATGGACAGAGAAGGAAAGGGGAGGAGGAGGGGTTTGAAGTAGTTTAATAATTTATTTAAGAGGGAAAGAAGGCAGCCAAGGGGAACAAATAGTGTTTCTCCCAGAACCAAGCCCCTCTGACCCCAGTTCTGCGTACCTGAAGCCCAAGCCCCATCGCATTAGTGAAATTCTTATTTGATGGCATTTTAATATTCTGCCTTGATGACTTTTTAGCAACATTTACTTTCGGAGGTCTCGAGCGCTTCCCCCTGAGGAAATGAAACATGTCAAAACCCATTACGAAAAAATCAAAATTTAAATACCTCAGCCGTGTTAGCGGTAATACACACAATCCCCACCGCTCAGAGGCAAGGCTCACAAACACTCATCTGCTTGCCGGCTCGTAATGAGTCTGTTTGATGGGTAAGCGATTTGTGGGTCACCGAGCATACGTTACAGATCCAATTTAACCCTTGATTGCTTGTACTCTGGAGGACCTGGGAAAACGTGTTATTGAAATTTAATACCAGATCATTTCTTCTTCCTCCCGTGCAGGGACAAAGGTATGCTTACATGACTTTTCCGATGGCCTGTGTAGATGGGGGGAGGCGGTGGGAAAAGCAGCCAAGGAAGAAAGGGAGAGACAAGACAACAGAGAAAAACAAAGAAAATTTTATGCATGGATGTAATCTTGGCTTCATCTGCAGGTCTTGCTAAACACCAATCCAATTAGCCCTTTAGGGCACCACATTGAACACCTACTCACTTGAATTTGAGGTTTCTATTGTGTTATATATCACCTTTAGCTATAATATTTATGCCAGTTTGTAATCCGTTGTTGGTGCTTACATTAAAAATGTGATGATTCATTTTATATTTGTTTATAATGACACTGACATGATTTTGAAAAGAAGAATCCAGGACAAAAATGTAATCAAAAAAAGTTTTTTTCAGTGTCTTACATTTTATTTTAACTGAAAAGATGAATGACTGCTTCACTAAGAGTACATGAAAGCCAGAGGGAGGGCTCACTGCTTGCACTTGTGTAATTGGTATCATTGTGTCATGAATTTCTGTTTTGTAAATGCTTGTCTTTATGTTAGCATCGCCAGAAGACTTCCATAAAGGCACATCAAATGTTTTGATAACACAATAAAATATTTCAAAAACAGAAAGAAAAACAAATCTGTTCTGGTTTTACACCAAGCTGTCAAAGAATATAAAGCAGGACATGCAGCAAATAACACGTGTCGTTATGTTTTAATACTATAAATGTTTCAACCCAAGAGAAAACAAATGCAAACTATTGACATCAGAAAAAAACATAAACAAAACTTAGTTTCTTTGAAGTTTCCTTTTGGATTACTAGCTGCTTATATTATATATATATATATATATATATATATATATATGTATATATGCATACAGTATATGTGTGTGTGTGTGTGTGTGTGTGTGTTGTGTGTGTGTATCTTATATGTATGTATGCATATACAGTATATGTTTCTTAGATATGAAGCTAAAAAAAACTACATATAATGACAATAAGGAAAACATAAAGTTTATTTTTTCAAAAAACAGACACTTTGTAATTGTTGCACATTAAGATGCTGCATGTTGCGACTCATCCTATGCCACTAAAATATCCATGAACAAGGCACAGAGCCTGCATAGGATGAGTCAAAAGAGGTCTTTCTGTTTTTCTGCCATCAGCTTCAGATGTGAACTGACAGCCATGAAATGTTTTGGGATGAAACCATGGTCTCTCGAGGTTTAGATTTTGTGGGCTCGTCATGAACATCGTCGTTAAGATGGACAGAGTAATATCACTTTTGATAGCATCGCTTATTAATCACAGCTGTGTTAATCCAATTCCTTATATTTGATATAAAGTCTAATAATGCCAGAAGTCTGAATGAACTGGTAGAGAAGACTGACTGGAAACGGAGCTAATTGCGAGCTCAAGTGAGCAGTCAGCATGCAGGCATGGCTCATTCACAGTATTTGTCATTAGACTCGACTGCAGGGAGAGAATAGAGTGCACTGCACCATTGGTGTGTAACCAAGATTTATGCTAATGTCTCCCTGCATATGCTTATTCTACATATCTATATTAAACTTAATAGACTGTTACATTGCTTCTTAACCTCGGCTTCCATACATGATTACCTTTTCTGATTTCTTTGCAAAATGGCATATAAACACGGGGCAGGGATTTTATCAGCATGTCAGTGAGTTTGTTTCCAGTGGCAGCCCAAGGCTCTCATAATCATTTTGATACTTCACGGACTCTATCAGAAATGCTTGCCTAAGAGGCAACAGTTAACAAGTCACTCTGCAGTCCCTTAAAAAGCTTTAGTAGAGATCTGTATTTTTCTTATTTAAATTTGCATAATGTGAGTGAGCCCCTGAATTTGATGCAAAATTCTTCAATTAATATTAAAAAGTAGAAGAGAACATACTCTGACTGAATGTTTCACTTACAAAACACATGGAAGTCTTCAGGAGTTGCACCATAATAATTTACCTTTCTGACATTTGGCCATCATGCGCATAATTAGGGTTTTATTCAAGAAAAAGACATCTGCTGATTTTGTTATTTGCAGTCAATATGCTTGTCAGAGTTAGCTGATGGACTTTAGATCAATAAAAAATTGCCAGTAACACCCCAATGTCATGCTGATCATATGCATGATGACAAATTATAGGTTCCACAGGTTGTATATTTTTTTTTATATTATTTTATTTTTATATTTGTTAAGTAACTTACAGTAAATCAGAACCAGTGTTATGAGTGGGTCCATTATGCCACAGTAGGCATGCTCAAAAGTCAGGCCTTCAGATCCAGCCTTTTTATTTTAATTTATATACTTGTAAATACAATTTTCATTCATAATTTTTTGACAGTTATTAATATAGTGGTATTAAATTCTCGTAAGTATGTAAGCATGTGCTTTTTTAACACTGAGAAATCTTAGCATCAAGATATTTGTAAATTCTATGTATGTTTGTGTGTTTGCATGTGTAAACTATGTGTGTAAATCATCACCAAATCACATGATAACTTGAAAAATGTAATGTGCTTTTTAAGTTATTGTAATATTTGGACTGTGGACAAAAGAAAGCAATCTAACGATAACATCAGGAAAGGAACATCTGTCAGGTGTCACACAGCAAGAATCAACCACTTCCAGCGGTTTGGATGTTTACAGCAATGTGGTGAGACCCAGAAGCAGCTGCATGTTTCCCTCCTTCTGCTCTGCCTCTGGAGCATCGTCTGCAGCTGGATTAAACTCCTTACAAATTGTGGTGAATTTTATGAAGAGGAAGGTTGCACAAACCTGAACACGCTCTTTGGTTGCTCATTAGTAGCCTTCCTCGAAAACCAGTGTTTCTCAAATCAGTTCTCAGGCCCCCCTGCCCTGCATGAACATCCTAATCAAGTTTTTTTTAGCCTGTTGAAAAAACATGCAGGGCAGGGGGGGTCTGAGGACAAACCATAGACTGTATAAAGAGATGGACGTAGCCTCCATGACGTTACCCATAGGTTTCTGAAGAGCTGAATTGAAGCTCGATTGGCGGTTCCTACCATCGCCATCATGGTGGATGATTGACATCGACTGAATTCCGAGCCAAGAGCTAACCAAGCTAACACGGAGAAAACGGGAGCTAACCAGCTAACAGAGGTAAGCAGGCTAAGTCAGCTAAGTCACATCGTTAACCCACTAAAAACCGCGGTTGTTCTACTTTGTTCTGACTTGAAGTGGGAGATTGATGCCTGTCAATCAACAGGACACGCCCTTAAATATGCCGAACTTTGAAATTAGATTACTTTCAAATAGGCGAGTTAGAAAAAAGTTCAGTCCTCCCACAGTTGTCACGAAGGTAAACCTGACCTATTAAACCTAAAATGTAATTTTGTTCCAGGGTGTAAACATGTTTATTTCTGCCATGAAGTTGGTCTTTTTAACATGGGAGTCTTTGGGGATTTGCTCTGTTTTGGAGCTCACCCCTAGTGGATGAAGGGGGAACTGCAGTTTTATGCACTTCCGCACAGGCTTCACTTTTTACCGCCAAAGGCTCCTTCCATCTTTCTTGTACGGTCTATGGGACAAACACTGCTCTCAACTGTTTTTATTTCAACTTGTACACTTTGCTAACTGAGTATTACATAACGGTTCCTCTTTGACTGGGATGTAGAAATTTGTTGAGTGGTGACAACATCTGTGTTGTGTTGAAACATTGTGTTGTTTTAGACACAATTTGATTAGACTATGCCTCTAATATTGCTGTTTCGGTTTTTTTATTGATCAATTTCAGCTTCAGATAGTCTGTCATTTGATTGTAAGTTGTATTATTGACCGAAATTACTAGACTGGCTTTTTTATATAATAATCAAATGTTTTGTTACCAGTTAAATCTGTTGTGTTACAGGTTATATCTGCTGGATCCATTACAAAAAAATGTAAAATTATTATTTAAATATTGGTATATTACAGGGCAAAGCTTTATTACAAATTTTTGTTAAATTTAAAAGTGTCAGACTAAGGTTCCTTGTTTCAGGTGGATATATTTTAAGTGTCTTAATGTGCAGATGGCTTTTCCCAGAGGTGCAGTGAAAGGTATGTGTTATCTGCACCCATGTGGCATTTAGCTAACCCAATCTGTGCAGAAGTTGAAGAACATCTTCAACTGGGTTTTGCCTTCAGCAAGACAACGCTGCTATTTTAGTGTAAAGGTTTATAGTGTTTGCTTTATTCATTAGATAAGTCAGCAATATAGTATTCCTTTGTTTTATTTGCTGGAAATAGTATTTTAAACAAGCTGCAACTGTATTTTAGACAGATAAAATAATCTATCAAACTCTTCTATAGATGATATTTTTCTTGTTTTTTGTTTTGTTTTGTTTTTTTTCACAGGTTTTAATTGCTTTTATTAAGCAAAGACCAAACTAAATTACAATTGTCAAATACTCACAGTCTATGAGTTTTGTTTCGTCTTTAATTTTTCAACATGTTTTCTAGTTTTTCTTTATATGCTTAAGGTTATCTGATGAGAGAACAAGCTGAACATTTTCAAGTTGAAAAACAGCAGCTTTCACATTTAAATTGACTGATTTTGTGCAAAATAAACCATACAAACCATTTAAAGCGCCTAAGATTGACAATTATCACTTAAATTTAGCCTACTCATGATAACAATTTAGGTGTTTAAATTTGAGCTAACATCCTCATGTCTGCTGTTTTGTTCAGCACAGTGTCAGTAGCTGTGCCTCTTTTACAGTTTGTTGCTAAATAAAAGCGATATTTCTGAAATTTTAACAAACTACAATTGCAATTAACAGCCATGCTACAATCCTTTCAGCATCTGAATGTGGATTTTCTTGTTTCTCAGTTTGTGACAGTAAGAGTGCTTCTGGAAATTAAATAACAGATAAGGTTTACATAAATTTTTATATATTTCTTTGTATAACATGAAATTGTTTTACACTATCTTATTACTTATATCTTCTTAGTACAAAAAAAAAGTTAGCCATTTGTCAAGTGTAATAGCGAACCTAAACTTCAGATGGAAGGAGATCACCACTGCTGTTCACGTCTGACAATAGGGAACAGTCTTTGATTTGGGCTAAAAAGCAGCTGTAACACAGTAGTGATGGATTCCATCCAGTAATTGTGCAAGATATCCACTTGCCCCAGACAGATTTTAGGTTCTTACTTCACAGCTCACACATGTTCAACTGCCTTCTCCTCAACACTACCCACTTTGCAAAGGCCTTGACTTACAAAGTGCTACTTTAGTCTTGGTTTCATTGTAAAAGCTTTCTAGGAAAAAGGGGAAAGCATCTAAAAGTAAAAGAAAAAAGGAGGGGGAAAAAAGCCTCCTCATGACACTTATGCCTCCCTGTGCAATACAGAGGACTTGCTCTTTGGCTAACAGTCAGCACATTGTTTCCGCTTGTCCTTCAAAGTAATAACCTCAACACTGTCAATAACCTCTCTATTCATTCCCTAACCTTCCCATCTTTTCAATCTAATTGGCCAACTTCCAAAAATCATGAAAGAAAAACGTTAAAATGTTCTGGATATAAGCCTTCAATGGTTCAATGTTACTGCCTCTTTAAGAGCAAGACAAAAATATCTGGGCTCTTTAGCATGCCAATGAGTCACAGAGTGGAGGGTTTTCCAGTGAACGGCTGACATGAAGGGCAGGTCGCTTGCTGGCAATAAAGTTAAAAAAGTAAAATTTAGACAGAAAAACGCAAGGGACAGAAAACACCTAAAGCAACACATATTTACCCAAAGCAAACAAAAACCCTTCAACTTTAATTGCAACTTTATAAAGACAATATTACCTTTGAATTTATTCTTCTGGGAAATGTTCATCACATCATAATATGTTTTATCCTAACATACTGCAACCACAAGGGCCCGGGTCTCGCCTTCTAAACGTTTTAATCTCCTACAGAACATGTACACTTTGGGTCTACTGTGGTACCTGCACGCTTTTAAAACTCCAATTTCATTGAAAGCAACCTCCCCCCACACCACCACAACTTCTTTTTTTATCTAAGCTAAAACCTAAAATACCACTCCACTCAACAGCCTTGTACATTCCAACACACCAAACAGGGGTACGAATTAAAAGAGTAATCCAATGAAATATTAATTAAATTATTGTGGCGTTTTCACATAAGTGCACCATTTTCATAATTGTTCCATAAATTATATTTTCCAGTACATTTACTTTGGATGGATAATTAATTTCTGCTTTACCCTTTTCAGTTTGAGTTTGTTTATGGAAACTGTAGAAGGCAAATGTGTGTGTGTGTGTGTGTGCGTGCCCTTACACGTACACTCAGACAAGCTTTTAGCCATATCAAAATGTAATACTTACTTGCTTAACGGTGTATATGACAGTTTCACACATAAAGTCAGAGAATGGTGAGGGTCAAAGCCAAACACATGCATATTGTTGTCATAAAGAGGATTTTACTAGATGATGGACATGCAGTACAGTCCATGAAAGCTTTAACTGTGGCTCAACATGAATTACTGGATTTAAGAACATCCTTCCTTGAGCAACCAACCAATAAAAAATTGTGAATGAATTTTAATCTTAACTTTTATAAAAATATTTTTTCTTCTCTTTATACCTCCAACTCTCTGAGCTCTTTCTGTATATTTATCTTCACTGATATGATACACTACTGCAAATGCCAAACAGGGTGAACTTTCAAGCCTGATTTAAACCACATGAATCTATTTTTATTTTCAAATTAGCTGGTAATCCCTGAGGTTCATCCTGCACTTACAAGTATTTCATATTAAATGATCATCCCCAATTTAGACATGAGCAATAGTCAGTCTGTGTTGTTGGATTTGTTAACGTCTGATGGTAATTAAGTTTAAAATAAAATCTCTGCAAAATATTAAAAAAGTAATAAACAAATCCAGTTGTGGTAAGACATGATGGATCACTGTGACTCAAAATATACAAAGATGCCTTCAAATACCAGCTAAGGAGGGATATATTTTTATGGGTCCAGTTGTAATCAAGCTACCAAAGGTACTGTACAAGCTAATGCCAAGTATCTATAAAGTTTATGTTAAGTAGTAGCTTATTATTTATGGTGAGAAAGTCAAAATGCAGTGCTTCATCTTAGGAAAATACGGTGTTAAACAGTAAACTTTATGTCTTGCCTCTTCTGAGCAAACTGTGCCCTGAAGAGGCAGGATGCGTAAACTGTTAAATTAGCTGCAGCCGTTGGCGTTGCTTGGAACAAAAGCAAACAGAAGCATAATAAATAATGTACAGAGACATTTTGTAAAAAGGGGAAATTAAAATAAAATCTGAAATCTTATAGAATTTGCAACTATCCTTACAATTTACAGAATACATGACAATAAATTTCATGGTGTATACAATTCCAATACCAATGTAAAATAATAAATATGACCACATTCAAATGGCATTCAGTTAGAGGGAAAAAAAAAGGCAGGTGTTAAATTTGTTTTGTCTTATTGAAGCTAAAAACAGCAGCTCTTAAGCTTCAGAATCTTGTTGGAGGCCACATTATCATTTCACAAGGCAAAAACAGAAGGCAGCAGCACTGTCCTTTGGTCCATCTGACTCAAGTATTCATCAAAAAGCTGCACTCTCCCATGAGCTTACTGCCATATGCCGCTGGAAAATGTCACCAGTAAAAGTCATAATAATTCACTGGTTTCAGAGCAGCACTTGATATTCCTCTTTACAAACACATGAAACTGCATCCCACCCTGTTGGCTTGTATGTTGTATGCCCAATATTGTGTTCATTTTTTCTGTGTGAAGCCAAATTGGTGTCAGCATCTAACTTAAGGTGGAAATTGTTAGGCTTTGAGATCTCACCACAAGTTAGATTAAAACCTAATTCATTTACAGCTAAAATTCCTTAAAACAAGATAACATACATTAAATGTTGCCAGTCTATTACAAGGTTATGATAAGTATTTACTCTACCAGAGGCAACTGAGTCTTGATTCACTGTGCTTACATGCATCAAATAAGTGTCATGGCTGACTGCATATTAGGTTTAAGTGGGAAGAACTTTTATTTCAGCTCGCTTTTAAATTTAGCCCATACTACCTCTGTTATTAACTCTTGCACCAGCTCATAAACTGTGAATCAGCTTCAACCTCCCTCAACCCATATCTAGGGCTGGGCGATATGACAATATATTGCCTTTGGACAATAGAAAATGTCTGTTGATTCATATGAGGCTCTATTGTTGCTGTAATATATAAACAAACATGGAGAAAGACTGTAGCAGACGCGTTTCAGAGCAGGGTAATTCACAAAGAGATTAGTAGTCAACCAAAACCGATGAGCTTGTTCATAAAAGTAGGAAATTTCTGTCGCATGGATGCAGTTCAGCCGACGTGGAACCTACAAACAGACTAGCTCACAGTCCCAACAACGGACTCTGACACAACTAACCCATTTTATCACCTGCGCAAAAATCAGGAAAAAGAATATAGAATAAAGAATAGAGTCAACGAGCAAAAGCCCCAAAAGCAGCGTCAGGTGGTCGCTAAAGCGCTCATAATAAACTCTAGATGTAAACGCTACAAAAGGTATTTACCTGTGAAATGTCATTTGGCCATAGTTCCCGCAGATGGAAGGAGATCACCACTGCCGTTGCCAAGCACATCTGACAAATGATGACTGACGCAAAATTACACAAATAATTTTATTTTGTTATGTATATCATTATGGGGATATAAAATGAGCTATATTGGAATGTGAGATTTTGGCCATGTCGCCCAGCCCCACCCATATCTATAGTTTTATACATCACATTGAGGTGCAATGGAGGTGCATCTGTCCCAGCTTGAAAGTCATATGGGAAAAGTTTACAGAAACACTCAACAGTATACACTCAGACTCATGTATCTTGAATGCAGATTGCTCACAAAGTCCTCAGATCTGAACATAAAACCTATTTACTAACCATTGCAGTGTCTGCTAACCATTGCAACATCATGCCATTCCTGGAAGAAAGGCATCTTTACAGCTTTTGTCTGAGCAAAGAAAAGAGTCTCATAAAGATTTTTAATGTCTTTTTATTTGGGAGTTGCACACAAATGTCTCTGATTTGGTTGAATATTCACAGCCATTCATCCATCTTCTCTATGGGAGACCTGAGCTCCAATCCCACAGGTACAATGTGGAATGTACAACAGGGCATATATATGTTCGTTTTAGGACCCGAGGAGACCGATCTTTTCAGGTTGTTGCGCCGAGGCTCTGGAATGATCTTCCACTCTCCCTTCATTCACTTGAGTCTGTTGATGTGTTTAAGTGCAATCTTAAAACCTTCTTGTTTCAGCAGGCATACCCAGCTGTGTAGATTAGGGGTATTATGACCAGCAGTTTCTGTGTCTATTTTTATATACAGTGTTTTGTTGTATCTTTTTATATGTATTTTATTTTTGTATTTTGCTTTTTTGTGAAGCACTTTGTGACTTCTGTCTGTGAAAGGTGCTATATAAATAAAATGTACTTACTTACCTACTATATGTTACCTCATAGCTAGTTGATGTGCTTGGAGAACCCTAGGTATTGGTGTACCAAGACTATTATCTTCTCAAGAATTTTTCCTGGCCTTCCCTTAATGAATGCTAAATAGTTGCACAGTCCCTCTTTGCAGTTGTCCGGAGCGGCTACTTGGGAGCAAAAATATTTTCTTTTAAAATGGCTGTGTCGTGAGATGTTCTGTACTCATGCGCAGGTTAGGCAGCTCAGTATGTGTTAACGGGAGTGAAGGGATGCGCTTATGCGCGACCTGATGTTCAGTTGAGGAAGTGTGTTTATGTGTGCAGTTCGGAGTGAGAAAGATGAAGATCGGAGCAGAAAAAAAAGTAGAGAGCTTTTATGCCCGTAAATAAAGATGAACTCTTCAGTAGATGTGGCCTGTCATTTTTATTAAATATACCTCTTCCTTTCTCCTAAATGCTAAGTGAGGACCCGAGAAAGTTAGCTCCGGAGTTTCTGGAAAACCCACCAACCACTTCGGTCGGCTTGGAAAGACACAGATCTTCTTTTTACCCCCCGACCACAGCTGGAAGACAATCCGGGAATGGTTAACAGTTGCTTGATGTCGTGCACACTCAAGGACTATACTCCGAGAGTATAGTGACTTGCTTCACAAAAGAAACCTATATAAGCAAGAGATTGACATGATGAGCTAAAATTAAGTTTCTTCTGCGTAAACGTATCAGTAACTTGGTGAAACCCTTCGTCTGCAGGGTTGTGTGGTGGATGGTACTGCTGCTTCACAGTAAGAGGCCCTCATGTTTGAGCTTGGACCTTTTGTGTGGACTTTGTGTTTGCATGGGTTCTCTCTGGATACTCTGGCTTCCTCCCACATGTTAGGGTTCTTGGTAGGTCCAAAACTGAGAAAATGTAAATGATTGCTCATCTGTCTGCATCGGCGTTGTTATGCACTCTCCTGGGTGTCACCTGCCTCTTGCCTGGTAACTGCTGGGATAAGACTCCAGATTCCCCCAGCCATGAATAGGAATAAGAGCTAGAAATAACTTATTATTATTATTATTATTATTATTATTATTATTATTATTATTATTAGTAGTAGTAGTAGTATTATTATTAGTATTATTATTATCTGTGTATTCATTCAATTATTTATTTGCCTTACAGGGAGAAATAACATATTGAACCATCTGAACAGGAAAAAAAAAATGTCTTGGAATATTATGCAAATATAGACACATTTGAGATACATATTTGTAAAAAATGTATTTTCAGTGATCCGTTATGATATTTAGGTCCTTGAGAATCCTCAATTATCCTGAAGTAAATTCTTGAATAACCAGAAATTGAATAAAAAAAAGCGACACATACAGATTATCATTTTATAATTACCGGTAGTTTTAAATTCAGAAGCAAGGTCCTTTGTGGTCATTCTTAAATATCACTTTCCATTCCATGATAAGTAAGAAATAGTTTATTTGATGAAGACTGGTTTGGATGATGGTCCACTGTGGAGAACAAAATTCAGGCGGGAGGGCTGCTTTAATTACAAAATTGGCAAAACATACAAAAGACAACAATGTCATTGTTATACAGTAGGCAAAAAGGTTGAAATTCCCCTCCTTGGTTGGATAATAAAGCATTTCTCTCTTTAAAAGTCAACATTATGGGTTTTCCACATGCAGCAAAAAATAATGGATTTTTCTTTTTCTTTCTATGCTTCAAATTTTAGCTTTCTTTATTCATGCAAGGACAGAGAGAGACAGTAGCGGCAATGCTGTTCTGCGTGTTAGAGGAGGGAGCTGTGCTGTTATCTGCTGATCCCAGAACTTCCCTTGGAGCACCGGAGTGGGTCTGTATCACGTAGTGCACCCTGCACTGGGACTGTGCAGCCTGCTGACAGGAAAGCTCGATTAGCAAGTCACAAAGAGGCCAATATAGAGGAGCACTTCCTCAGCCAAAGGGGGTTTGTCCGGAGAACACGCTCCAGCCCTCTTTCCTGACAGGGGACAGTGACAAACACACACATACACTAACTGGCCCACCTCAGGGGAATCCATGATGGATTGGGATTTGGTTTTTCCGACACACGTGCACACATGGATCCCAACATACAATATGACACAAAGACATTCACAATAAGACATGCAATCAAATGCACACACCCTTCTTGAAAGGCAGAGTAACTGTAATCTTTGTTCCATTAGCAAAACACAACTGTTAAATTGATTTGGAAAGAGGCAAGTTTACGTTTTTCAAAGAATGCTGGCAACCCTCCAGAAAGAGAGATGAGTATGTTTGGACTAGCTGCAGCTCAGCGCGTGCTGCCTTCACTCAGACAATGGGATGTAGATGTGGAAGTGGGCCCGGGCCAGATGAGGAAAACGAGATAGCGAGGGTGGGATGAGGGGTGGAGGTGAGCTGAGCACAGACTGGTGGGCTGTTATGGGACCCTGTGGCGGAAGGGCATTGTTCAGCAGAGGAAAAACACAACAACAATAAAAAATAAAAAAAAAACCAACTCTTCCTGAATCTTTTTATATGATTATGTAGAGAACAATTGAGTGGGTGGGATCCGCTACTTTGAGGATATTGAAAGAAGCCTCTCCTTTGAGACTTGGAATGATCCTTTCACACCTTACTCTGGAACACAAGCAGGAAAATAAAACAATGTGAGCTGCTGAGCAAGAAGCCTATTGATCAAGAACAGTGTGTCCATTGAGAGAGATTACAATGGCCTTTGGCCTGTGACACATTAAGCAATGAACCAAAGGTTAATGAGGGGAAAATTGACTGATATTCAATTCTTTATTCAGAGATACAGCATATCATGCACTATGATTGAGCATAATATAAAGTCAATCAGTATCAAATCAACCTCAGTTTAAAATGAACTTACCCAGGTCAAATGTGAGCAAAAAGTAAAAAGAACTAATTCTAATATTACGGCTTAAGTATAATACAGAAACCTGCAGGTCTGCCAGATCCAGCCGAACCTTGTGTTCATGAGGTTGCATGTGTTCTGTATCAGTAAACATGCAATATAACAGCAAGCTGCACTTGTGTGTTTTATGTGCATGTGTGTACTGGTGTATGCTATCCACATGATGTCTAGCTCTGTGTCAGACTTTTGCAGCTGATTCTGCTTGCTTGTAGATTTCACTAACCCTTGGGTCATGCACCTGATATACCTTTGAATCCTGCTGTTTGCTGGAGTGTAGAATCCTCTCAGGGGAAAGATGCGTCCAGAGATAAGAGTCTGGTGTGATGTTGCGCATCTTGGCCCTCAAGGCCCAGACATTGGTTTTTCTCTTCATCTCTTTCTCACATTTTCGCTGCTTTCCATTGATTTAGGACTACCTCGGTTCACGGGCAGTCAAGACAATAACATTATTATCTTGTATCTGTTTGCCTGTACACAAACGTTTGGATATACAAACATTCAGCAGACATCAATACTGACTATCTCTCTTACTTAATTCAAATCTGATCAAAATCATTGCACAATTTTAGCAAAGTGGTTGCTATGCCAATTAACAAGAAGAGATGCTACAAAATGCAAAAGAAGTTGGATGGTCCCGGGTTAAATAATAGATAGATAGATAGATAGATAGATAGATAGATAGATAGATAGATAGATAGATAGATAGATAGATAGATAGATAGATAGATAGATAGATAGATAGATAGATAGATAGATAGATAGATCTTTATTGTCTTGTCTTTCATTCTTCTTTGAAACACTTAAGGTCCCACATTTAAAACATTTAAAAACGTACCAAAAAAGAGGACTGCCCTTCAGTGAGTCAGAGAGAGCTTGCCAAAATCTTCTTCTCTCCCAGAACTTCAACAAGTCCAAAGACATTGTAAAGCTAGTATTCTGCACTGTGATGGCTCAGTACAGTTGAGCTAGAAAAGGATGCAAACTAACTTTCGATGGAAGAAGTTTTTCTAATTACTGGGCTTCACCCAGCCGAGACTTGAATAAAGCGATCTTCTTGTCGTGAGGACACAGTGGCTTACCATTATGCCACTGTGCAGCCCTAATAATATAATAATTGTGTAACATACAGTACATTAACCCTTACAATGTAACCCTTACATTAATAAAAAATAAAAAAAACCAAACTATTTTTTATTAGGTTTTTTTTTGTTTGTTTATTTGTGATATTTAGTGATATATAGAATTTGTCATGATTTATTATTTATTTTCATGATCATTCATTCATTCATTCATTCATTATCTGAACCACAATTTGATCACGAGGAGCTGGATCCTATCCCAGTTTTCTTCGGGTAAGAGGCGAGGTACAAACTGGACAGGTCGGCAGACCATCACGTCCATTATTTTAATGTAACCTAAAGGATATTTAAAAGATAGTATATAATCTTCATTTATATTATGTAAATCTTGTATAAAATATAACTTTTCTTTTGCTATTCATTGCAAAGGCAACCTTGCATAGTTACGTTATGTTCAGTTATATCACATATTTATTTATTCTCCAGTGAATGGAAACATATTAGATGACTCACTGACACCCAGTGAAGTGGTTTATTTAAAAAAAATACCATCCTCATTCATGAATATGCAAGAAAAAAGATTGTAAATAGGTGTCCACTATATGGCCAGTATGCATGCAAAGGTTAATAATAACATGATAATGCATGACATATATATATATATATATATATATATATATATATATATATATATATATATATATATATATATATATATATATATATATATACATATATATATATATATATATATATATATATATATATATATATATATATATATATATATGTATAGAGCCAGATCTGTTCATCAAACCAGCCTGTGGATTTTACACAGGATCTGGCTTTGGATTGAATCCTGGTTGTTATTTGAGGAAATTCTGTATTTGAATTATTTATTGCTATTTTCTATGTTTTTGAATTTTTGATCATGCATTGTTTCTTAACTATGACTTAAATTGTGTAATTACTTCTCGGGTGTCCTAACTAACAAACTGCATAACTGTTTTGTTTTTGTTTGGAAACATATCTATGCTGAATATAAATAAAATAAAAAAAACATTTTAAAATCTATTATTCTTCCACCTTAATACAAATAGTTTTATAAGTTGTGCAACAGTAACTGATAAACAAAATTAATGTTGAAATCGTGTTGTGCAGATATTAGTCTAATTAGTACAACGTATCAAATTAAAAAGATCATACCAAATTCAGTTTCCGACAGTGTTAAAAAATATAAATAAACATTTATTCTAAATCCATAATGAAGGCAGTCTCCATTTTTCCTGGGTTTTTTTTTTGTTTGTTTGTTTTTTGTTTTTTTTGTCCTGTGAAAAGTGGAGAATATAAGGGGAGACTGTGCAAGAAAACCTTTAAACATCTGAAGAAAAAAAATCTGATCCCACAGACCCCTTTCTTGAAGGTAAACATTTATTACCACAGGGGTGCCTGATGGGCTAGAAGGCAGTCACTTCACCAGGCTGTAAATGTCATCTTTTCTTTGACACGTTAGTGACAAATGAGTCAAGGCAACAGAAATGCTTTGACCTTCCTTTCTCTGGTCCTGGCAACTAGCTGGCTAAAACCGCGAGCAGTTCTCCACAGATGACAGAAGTGGGGGAAATTGTAAAGTCACAGTCATCATGACTGGAAAACAGTCATTATGAGAAACAAAAGAACAAAGAATGCCTTCTGTTTCATTTACATGAAACTGGTGCAGAAAGCTACAGAACACATTATTTACCATTTATTCCCATTTTTCATCCTTCCACCATTTAGAAGATTTTTCATCTTAGTTTTAGAACTTGGGCAGCTCTTTCTTGATATAAAAAGCAAAAAAATACTATCTGTGGTATTTGAGTGCATGTGTGTGTGTGTGTGTGTGTGTGTGTGTGTGCAAGCCTGAGCATGTGTGTGTATGTGTGTCTGGGACTAACATTAGGTCGCCTTCTGGAAGTTCTGACCTGGGCCACACGGCTAAGCTTTCAAATTGGCAACTGTCTCTCCACACCATTAATCAGGCACACAGAGGACTGTCTTCCATCCAGATGGGGAGCTTCTCAACAAACCAGAGAAAAATAAGCTAATTAATTCTTATTGTTAGGGACACAGGAAGATTAGATGGAGAGAAATTGAGAGAGGGACAAGAAGAGAGCGTGGTGAATAATTCACCTTTAACAAAGGCCTGGATTCACATTATGTTCTCTCTACATGGCCATTGTTTCTTTGGGATAAAATATCTGTGATTTGTAGTGCTGCATGACTAAAAGGGGAAGACAGAGTGACATCACAGCTAGAGGTTAATAAATGATAATAAGCCTGAAGCACTCTGGGACACAGAGTGGCAGTGATTAGACAAACCTAAAAGGACACAATCAAACTTTTCAGTCTACTCCACCAGGATGAGTAAGATAACAGAATAATTCCTACAGGTTATTTTATGATATAAAGACTTTCAGTCTCTTACTCACTGATATGTACAGATATATGGCAGACTACTATACAGTGAATTAATTGAAGGGATATTTGAAGTTTTTTTTTCCTTTTTTTTTATTTTCCAATGTTGACCCAGTAATCTGATTATGCCGCCCATTCAAGCATGCGAGGACTCCGGTTCTTTGACTACAGATGGGTTTCTTTATTGATGCACTTAAAACTAGCACAGCTAGCACCACGTTGCATCATAGACCACCGTAGAACTACAAAACAGGCACAAAATAAAACAATGAATTTATGCAGTTCATAAAAATAAAGGAAATAAAGGTTCACATTCATTTCTACTGACCACTTTGCCCGCTTGCAGCTCCGAATGGGAGGGGGTTGGCTTTATAAAACAAAAAACATTTTCTTGCTGATCAAAACATAACAACAATGTCCGCTATCTAATATCCTCTCGACTGCCGAAAAATGTCGCGTGTAACACGTGAAGAGGGTAAAACAGGAAGTAACAACGATCTACTGGAATGCACTAGCAAAATAAAAGTGCGCCCTCTGCTGGACAAATCATGAACAGTAATGCCTCGCTTAGCTGTATTCACAGCACTTACACTCCCACCAATCACGCAAAGTGATTCTTAAAACAATACGAACACGTATTTTTAATAACAAAAAAACAAAAACAAAGAACCACCATGAGTTAACTCCTTTACTCAGCCTCTAGCAATAGCACTGTTTTGTGTATAGCTCTTTCTAAATAAAGTGGCTGAGATCTATGAGTGCCTTTACTATCTGCTGTTGTGTTACTGACCAACAGTTTGACTCTTCTGACCCTATTATCAGCAGCTGGGAAGACTTCTACTACCCTTGCCAACTTCCACTGATTTCTTGGCAAGTTCTCATCTAGCAGCAGGACAATGTCATTTACTTTAGCATTTCTCCTGTCCTTAGTCCATTTCCGTCTTTGCTGCAGATTAAGTAAGTAGTCCTTTTTCCACCTGGTCCAGAACTCATTTGACAGAAACTGAACTCTCTTCCACCTTATCTGAAGATAGAGATCCTCCTTCACAAACTCTCCAGGTGGGGGCATAATAACTGAAGACTTCATTGTGAGTATGTGATTGGGAGTCAAGGGTTCTGGGCCTGATGGGTCATTGAGATGAACAGCAGTTAAGGGTCTGCTATTCACAATAGCCATCACTTCATATAAGTATGTTCTCAGGGATGAGCTATCTAATCGGCTTGCAGACTGGTCAAGGATAGAGGTGAGGACACTCCTTACAGTGCGGATCTGTCTCTCCCAGACACCACCCATGTGACTGGAAGCAGGAGGGTTCATGACAAAACTGCATCCCAGTTCTTTCGCACGTTCTTCTGTTAGTCCTCTCATCAGTTCTTGAAACTCATTCCGTGCACCAACAAAGTTGGTGCCTTGGTCGCTTTGGAGTTGTCTTACATTGCCTCTTATTGCAATAAAGCAGCGCAATGCGTTCAGGAAGGCGTCAGTAGTGAGGTCATCCAGTACCTCTATGTGAATGGCTCTTGAGCACATACATGTAAATATGAGCCCGTATTTCTTCATCTCCTTCCTTCCTTCTCTGACATAAAATGGTCCAAAACAGTCCACGCCACTGTACGTGAATGGAGGCGTGCTTTCTGTTCTCTCAAGTGGAAGATCAGCCATTTTTTGTTCTTGACTGGACCTTCTTAACTTTCTGCACTTGATGCACTTGAAGATGAGAGATGACACTGCACTGCTACATCCAAGGATCCAGAATCCATTGGCACGTACTTCATTGATTGTCATTCCACGACCCTGATGACACACCTTCTCGTGGTAATGCTTCACTAAGAGATGAGAGACGTGATGCCCTTTTGGGAGAATGGCTGGGTGTCTGACATGCGGATGGAGTGCAGCTTGAGTCAATCTTCCTCCCACCCTCAAGATACCAAGGCTGTCCACAAAGGGGCTCAACTTGTGCAGGTAAGTTGACTTGTTCTGATGGACCTCTTTCTTTTGTTTGAGAGCTTTGATCTCTTCACTGAATGCTTCTCCTTGAACTTCATGGATAATGAATTGTTCAGCTTCTTGTCTTTCTTCAAGTGTGGTAACTTCATTCGATCTTGTATTTAGACCTTTTGCTTCCTTTGCACGACGCTTAAGTCTTGCTATGGCCTTTACTACTCTTTTCCAATCTGAGAACTTCTTTAGGCAATCTGACACCGTTCTCTCCTCCTTTGCTTTGGTTGTAAGAACCTGTGCTCCTTTCAGTTCTGGATCATTGACGATCGCGTTGACCTTAGTCTCATCTTCTTTAGGTAGTTCCTTTTGCCATAAAAAACTGGGTCCAGTAAACCAATTTGAGTCCATGAGCTCTTTGGCAGAAAGCCCGCGAGACGCGTGGTCAGCTGGGTTGTCTTCAGAGGAAACATATCGCCACTGACTTGGTTCTGTACTTGACTTAATCTGCTGGATTCGATTGGCTACAAATACATGAAAACGCCTTGCGTCGTTATTGATATATCCAAGGACGACCTTTGAGTCCGTCCAAAAGTATTCCTTTAGACCTTCCAACTCCATCTCTTGTCTGAGTATTTCACTTGTTCTTGCAGCTACTACCGCAGCCGACAGTTCTAGTCTTGGGATTGTTGTAACTTTCGTAGGTGCAACTCTTGCCTTTCCCATAACAAGTGTGCAGTGTACTTCCTTGGATTTGAAGACAGTTCTGAGGTAAGAACATTCTCCGTAGCCAGATGAACTAGCATCAGAAAAATGGTGGAGTTCATACTGCTGAACTTCCCTAGCTGTTGATGGAGTGTAGCACCGTGGTACCTCCACCGAGGACAGATTATGGAGATCTTGCAGCCAGTCTGCCCAGTGTAGCTTGAGGTTGTCAGGAGGTGGTTCGTCCCAACCTATCTTGTCCTGGCACATCCTTTGTAGGATCCTTTTTCCTGTTAGGATAAAAGGTGCGAGAAATCCAAGAGGATCAAAGACCGAAGCTACAGTCGACAACACTCCTCTCCGAGTGAAAGGATTCTTCTTAATTGTAACTTGGAACTGGAACTTGTCAGAGCTGGTGCACCATTGGACCCCAAGCGCTCGTTCCATCTTGTATTTTCCAAGAGCCATGTCCAGGTCAGTTACTCCTTCGGCACGTTCTTCTCTTGGGATTGAGTCAAGCACTTTCTTGTTGTTACTGATAAATTTGTGTAAGCGGAGTCTTCCAGTCCCACAGAGCTCCCGCGCTTCTTGGACGAGCTGGATTGCTTCAGTTTCACTATCAATGCTTGTCAACCCATCATCGACATAAAAGTTACGTTGAATGAACCTCACTGTTGGCTCACTGAACTTGCCTTCTCCTTTGGCTGCCAGATGTTTGAGACCGAAATTGGCGCATCCTGGCGAAGACGCAGCACCAAATAAGTGGACCTTCATATGATACACTGATGGTGGATCCTCCATCTTGTCTGTGTCCCACCAAAGGAATCGAAGGTAATCCTGGTCTTGTGGTGTGACGTGAAACTGATGAAACATACGCTCCACGTCACACATGATTGCCACCTTTCCCTTTCTAAAACGACACAAGACCCCAACAAGTGTATTTGTGAGGTCTGGTCCAGTCAGCAGATGTTCGTTGAGTGATGTACTGCAAAACTTGGCCGAACAGTCAAACACAACTCTAATCTTTTCAGGTTTTTTGGGGTGATAAACCCCATGGTGAGGAATATACCAGGACCTTTGCCTATCTATTTCTGTCTCTGGCACTCTTTCAGCGTCACCTCGTGCTATTATGTCCTTCATGAAAGTCACATAATCCTTGCAGTATTTCTCATCCCCTTTCAGACGCTTCTTTAGGCATTTTAGTCGATGTTCTGCACATGACCTGTTGTTTGGCAGATTAGGCCTCTCTTTCTTGAAGGGCAATGGCATCTCATAGTGTCCGTCTGGCTTCTGCTTGATGCCCTCCTTCAGCTTGGTGAGGAACTGAAGGTCTTCTTGTGATACTGGAACTTCTTCCTTTGTCCTTTCAGCAAAGTCTGACTCAAACACCTTAATTATGTCTGAGGGAGAGATTATCTCTTTAACTTGGGTTCTGCAGGTGAAGTGGACCTCAGACTTGAGCTCAGCATGAGGCATGATAGTTGGTCTGACTTCCCTTGTGATTACACGGTGGCTCACACCTATTTCATCTTCATAGTCAGTGGCAACACTGCTGTAGCCAATGATGCTCCAACCCAGCGCAGACTTGAGCGCGAAAGGCTGCTCTTCGCCACCATGGATGACATCTCTGGGAGCCAGAGCTTGAGAACAGTTATAGCCGATTAGCAACCCTACTTCACAGTCAAGTTCTTGGGGCATCTCATCTGCCAGGTGTTCTAAGTGAGGCCAGGACCTTGCCGTTTCACTTGTGGGTATATGGGCTCTGTTTGCTGGTATGTACTCCCTGGTGTAGCTTACTGGAAGCTTGATCTTGGTCTCAGACTTCATACCTCTCACTTGAAGACCTGTCACCCTTTCGCTGGACACGACCTTCGTTCTTGAAGTTATTGTAGATACCTTGAGCTTTACTGGATCTCTCTTAGCATTCAGTGTGTCAGCTATATCCTTTAAGATGAAGGTGGTGTCACTCTGAGTGTCAAGCAAGGCATACACCAACACTTCCTTGTCTGGCTCGTTTGGTGTGGACACATAGACTGGAACAATTGATGAGGTATGAGTGCCACTTTTTTCTCTGACTATTCTGAGAGAGGTAGCCCCATCTGGCTCTTGTGTCCTTTTTGGCTTAAACCCTTTTCCTTTGTCACTATTACCTTCCCTAGGCTGGTTTTGTTTCAATTCATCTTTGTCATTATTTTCATTTGACTGATTTTCCTTAGGTTTCTTTCCTTGGTTTTGTTCCTTTGTCTCACGGTTTTGATGTAAGCATGTTGGATGATGTTTTTCACATGCATCACATTTGCTTCTTGTTTTGCAGGTCTTAGATTGATGGCCAGTTTCGAGGCAGCCAAAACAAAGTTTCTCTCGCTGCACAAACCTCACTCTCTCTTCAATCGGCTTTTCAATGAACTTGCGACACTTGTGAAGAATGTGGTTTGGCTTTTGGCAGAACAGGCACTTGCTGTCTGTCCTTTCACTCGAGCTTGTAGTGAATGTGTTGGCACCAACGTTACGTCTTTGATGCCCCTTAGAGTTGTCTCGTTCGCTTGACTTTGATATCTCTTCCTTTGGATTCATAGCTTGCCAGGATGTGATGGGGTGGCAGGCAATACGAGCCTCCTTATTGAGGAATGATACAAAATCCTTGAAATTGGGGAATGCATTGGTTTCATCCTGAATTGCTACCACTGTTCTATTCCACCGTGAACTGAGCCAGTCTGGTAGTTTTTGCACTATCCTTTGATTTTCCACACAATCATTGAGAACTTGTAGACCTGGTACATAGGACATAGCTGATTCGACACTGCTCAGAAGATCGACAAACTCGCGAAGATTTTGAGTATCCTTTGGGCTGATTTTGCGCCATGAGTGTATCTGGTCACGGTATGATTTAGCAATCAGGAAGGGGTTGCCAAATCTGTCTTCAAGGACGTTCCAGGCAGCACTATATGCCGTTTCTGTTCCTGACAGAAAATGCCCTTCTATAGCTTTCTTGGCAGCACCACTGACATATTTGCGTAGGAAGAACAGTTTTTCTTGGACTGGGAGGTTCTTCCGCTCAATTAGAGCGTAAAAGGAAAGCCTCCAATCATTGTACTTGAGGGGATCTCCTGTGAAAACTGCAGGCTCTGGAATTGGAATGCGATTTGCAGTAATAGCTTCGGCTAATGTTCTCACCAGCTCATTAGACATATTGTGAGAGGCGTCTGATGTTGCTATTTGAGTGGGAGGGGCTTGAGTGAAGTTAGTTTGCTGCATGTAAAGAGGCTGAGTGGGTATGTGCTGATAACCCATGGTTGCCTTGGTAAATGTGACTGATTGTGGCATAGATACTGAGGTGTAGATAGGAGGATGTAAGGTTGGGTCTTTATTGACTGTAGCTTGGTATGGCTGTGGAACTTTAGCTTGTCGGGTTGAGGTGGGCTTGGCTTGATGTGCTTGAGGCATTTGAAGTGGCTGTTCTTGTGAGGGGAGAGCTTGTGAAAGTGCTGAATGTTGTGGAACAGGAAATGAGAGATGATCCTCTTCATCGTCACTAAGAACACCTTCAGAGTACACCTTTAGCCTTGCCTTGGCTGCATTGAGCCTTTTGAGTTCTTCTAACCGACCAATTTCCTTCCTTATCTCCTCCAGTTTCATTTTTCTAGTTGCACTTTCTGCTATAAACTGGGCTCTGTTCCTTGCATTTTCTGCTTCATTTTCAGCTGCTAGAATTTGATCTTCCTGCTCAAGTCTTCGGATTTCTTCTTCTTGCTCATTCTGTGTTTTCATTATTTTTAGTACCTCTTTGGTGGCAGCTGCTTCCGCTGCTGCTTGTTTAGCACTTAATGAAATGTATGAAGACTGTCCAGACTGTCTGGTCTTTATAGATAAAGAGACATTGGAGGTTGTAGTTTCAAACACAGATTCAGCATCAGGCCAAGCTGAAAGTTCTGAACCACCATCACTGAGGAACTGCTTAGCCTTTTTGTTCGCAACTATGGTTAGTGCTTGGCATCTGTCGTTGATTCTGCGGACTTCTGAGTCGGGATGATCTGAGTGTAAAATGTCTCTTATTTTGACATAAATGGCATCGATCTCAACTTGGTTTGTATTTATTTTACTCATGATGTCCATTAGCTCAGAATCATCATCATACTTCATGGCTTTTCTCAGTCCATTTATGTTGTGCTTCCACCTCTCATATGCCCTTTTGAAGTTTACCTTTAGATCCTTCAATTTATCGTCTACTAGAGCTTGTCCCCTTTCAGTGAGCTTTCGCGTGCGTTTACTCTTTCTAGTGGCCGCAGGCTGGGAATCTACTTTAGCGTGACGCAGTGATTCTACAGTCACTGATACATCTGTTTCCTTAATATCGGCCAGTGTGTGTGTCTCATGTTGATCTTGCGATTCCTTTGTGGTTGCTTCCACTTGTTCGTTAATATCAGCTGTCTCTGCTGATGAACGTGTAAGCTCCATAACACCCTTTTGCGACATGTTCTGTGCGATATCAGACCATTCAAAGTCATAAAAATGTACAGTAAATCAATATATTTTGCTTTCAATATGGTTGTGAAAATGGGATGTTTGTCACTAAATTGTGTTATGGAATGGATGTATGAAACATATTTCTGAAATGTAAATAGAGGGGTAGAATGGTATGAATTCTGTATATGACTTAATCTTAATGATGAAATATCAACATGACTCTCTTGAGTAGGTTACTTGTAAAATAAATTGCATATACATTCAGTTGCACCGTATATTACTCAATGCAACCTGCACGCAATCAAAGTCCAGTGCGCACACTTTCAATACAGAAATATGAGAACTGAATACCTTATACAACGTGATGACTGGCGTTTACTTCTGCAGTCTCTCCGCTCCTGTTATGCAGACAGGTGTATGTAGGATAGGGAAAAGTTCGCTGTTCCTTTAAGATGAATGAAGTGAAATCCAAGTGCGCTGGAAAGTTCAGTGGCAGTTCTGTACTCGTGCTTCTTCCGAGCCGTTTTCTTCACCGTACTCTTCTTCAGCCTTGTTTACGCTGTTCTTTAACCGTTCCCGCGCAGAGTTTCATCACACGAAGAGACGAAACATCTTCAACTGCAGACTTTCCTCTACCCGACGTCTTCAAACGGCCACCGCGATTCCGTCTTAAGTTGGAGTCTTCACCCTTGGCACGGTGAAGTGTTCTACTATGCCGCCCATTCAAGCATGCGAGGACTCCGGTTCTTTGACTACAGATGGGTTTCTTTATTGATGCACTTAAAACTAGCACAGCTAGCACCACGTTGCATCATAGACCACCGTAGAACTACAAAACAGGCACAAAATAAAACAATGAATTTATGCAGTTCATAAAAATAAAGGAAATAAAGGTTCACATTCATTTCTACTGACCACTTTGCCCGCTTGCAGCTCCGAATGGGAGGGGGTTGGCTTTATAAAACAAAAAACATTTTCTTGCTGATCAAAACATAACAACAATGTCCGCTATCTAATATCCTCTCGACTGCCGAAAAATGTCGCGTGTAACACGTGAAGAGGGTAAAACAGGAAGTAACAACGATCTACTGGAATGCACTAGCAAAATAAAAGTGCGCCCTCTGCTGGACAAATCATGAACAGTAATGCCTCGCTTAGCTGTATTCACAGCACTTACACTGATTACTAAGTAAAAAACAGGACAAGTTTTACTTCTACGCTGCATAGACTGCAGAAACCATGAACATAGCTACAAAGTCATAAATCATTTTCAGTTGCTTAGGCATCTATGTCCAGATATAAGATTTTCACCAACTTATATTGTGCATTAAACAATCGTTTTGTGAAGAATTCATTCACATAGAAAAGAGATGTCTTTCATGCCCATATTCCCCAAACTGCTCAAAATGTTAAACAAGGATAATGCTAAACATTGGAAGCAAGAGGAAATGGTGAGGCTGAAATTGTAAAAATTAAACCCCCCTTGATAATGGCTGAAAAATATCCCCATAATTGTTTTTGGTATTAAGTCTTAAATCAGTGGGTTTTGATCAAATTTTGTATAGTTATATAGTATGTAACACCGACATTCTCTATATAAAAAATAGAATTTATATTATTTCAAGTAAATGAATCCAAAAATGGCATACATAATACAACCAACCACAAGCGCAGCTGGTTTGTTGCTTTCTGTCTAATGCTCACCAGCTCTATGTCTTCATGTCACATTTAAATGACATGGGTTTTTTTTTGGTTTTTTTTTATTTGTTTTTATGCATTTGCTACAGGAAAATATGCTAAATATGCCAAACATAGTTGCCCATGTACAAAACAGAAGAAAAAAGCAGGTATGTAGCCACTTTGTACCCTAAACAGTGAGCTAATTCTACCATTTTTGAGCTTTAACCATGAACCAGTAACAATCCCTCACAATGTGTTTAACTCTGGCTTGTGTTTCTTCAATAAGTTTTTTTGTGGGTAGGTGAGGGAGATAAATTCTGCAGACCAGAATAATGATATTTCCATGCAGTACATTATTACAGTGTCTGTTTTAACATTTTCTTATCTTTCTTATCTATGGTTTTTATTGCTTAATATCAACCAAGCATCATGTAATCTGTGAAACAGGGAATTAATTGATTGAATCCAGGAACGAAATTTTATATTAAAACATCACTAGTCAACCCAAACTTAATATACTTTTCTATATGAGGTGCTAGCAGTTCTAAAAGATATATTAAATGCTTTGCCAACCTACAGTAATGCTGTGCCTAAATAGAAAAAGGCATCGAGCAAGGTAAGAAATTTAGATAAACAAAACATAGTTTTACATCATTTTGAGGGTTGTCAGCTTTAGGAAGATGATTGTCAGTAAGGAAAATGGTCTATCACTGCTAATGTCTATATGAATCTAATCCACTTAGATGCCATGCAGCTGGCTAGGTGATAGCCACCTCTATAATATATATATATATATATATATATATATATATATATATATATATATATATATATATATATATATATATATATATATATATATATATATAAATACATATATATATTAGTGCCAGTACAAAATATATTAAATTAATTGTGTATGCGTGTTACTGCACAAATATGACAAGGAGACAGACCCAAGACTCAGAGGCCAGCCCACCTCAGGGATGAGCCTGTAACCCATCCCTTAAAGAGAGACCCCACCAATAACCCTGATAGACATGGAACCCAAATCTTGAGGGGGTTCAGGTAGGACAGCCATCAGCCAGGTCAGATTTTGCCACACAAAGTAAAGAGACTGCTACCACCCATCCCCATGGCAGAGACCTTGCCTGAATGTCCAGCGGGACAGGACACCTCATTGTGGATCATTACGGCAGGGAGCAGGATGCTCACAACTCTAATTTAACTGCATTATACGTAGAAAAGAGTTTAAAAAAAAAAAAAAAAAAGGTGAAATAACGAGCACTCTGAAGACACTTATAACCATGATTCTGCAAAGTTCTTAAGTTTTTCACATTTGCCAATAGTAATATACGGAGAAAAAAAAAATGTAAGAAAACCTTTAAAACTGCTTTTTCCCCACTTGTGTTTTACATCTGCAGTTATTTGTTAACTTGTTCAAATAATACTAAATTAATTTGATGCGTTTTTGTTGCCTGGAGCAAAAACTACTGATTAACACAAAAAATACAATGGGAAAAGAAATCATTCAAAACATTTTCTGGTTAAATTTCAGTGCTAATAGTAAATAATATTATTTTAATTAGGGTTCATGTAATGTCACTAATGGTTGTTTATCTCTTACGAGCCTAAATCAAGTTATCACAGGCATTAAAATTACAACTGAGGCAATAAGCAGAATGCTAATCAGAATATCATCATCCATTTCTCTTCAACTTGTGAAATAAACCTCTTCTAAATGGTATGTCATCACTAATCAATAAAATGAAAGAGTAGAGCTAAAGCTAAAATGGAAAAAAGAAAAGTTTTAGTAAATGCAGCAGCTAATATAACATATGTTATTACAGCCTTGAATGACTCAGTGTTATATAACAGAGGACTGGACATTATTCAGCGACATATCTCCTGTCATCAACGAATGTGCACAAGGAGTCAGCTAAAGTAGTCAAACACAAGACTAACGTGTTATTGTTGTATCTCTGCCAGCCCATGTCAGGTGCTGAAATACATGTAGTTGTTGTAGTTTGAGACTTCTGAATAGACACATCACTTGACAGTTCAACATTTTTCATGTTTAGTTGCATAAAAATCTTTAGTAGCTTCATTAACCACAACTAACTTGGTTACATGTATATATACATACATGTATATATATATATATATATATATATATATATATATATATATATATATATATATATATATATATATATATATATATATATATATATAAATAAATTATCTTTTTCTTTCATTCTGGGGGAAGGAAAAGGGTCTCCAGCATCATTATTTTCCTTCAAAATGTTACTGACTTTACAGCACACCCTAATTTGCTTGCCGTAATTATAGGTCATGCTCCCCTTTTGTAATTTACAAAACCTTTTGTTCTTATCAATAATGAATGGGCTTTAGCAAATCATGGTGCTATAATATTTTGATATTATGAAAATGCTAATGCTTCAGGGACCTTAAGCCTTATCGGCCAGGTCGGATGCTCTATTAAACAGCCGGCAGAAGAAGTTGGACGCAAATTGCTTATGTTAATGCCCCAGTTGTACCCAGACAGCATGAGGAGTCTGCAATTAATTTCATCCAGGCGGTGGATGGACAGGCAAATTTATTTCCCTTCCACAGGATGGAGGCTCCCCCACCCTCCTTTTTTCACAGGTCTTCATGCATAGAATTGGAAAGGCTGTGAGAACAAGAGATAGAGGGTAAAAGGCAAAGTAAGAGGGGAGCAGTAACTTAGGAGTAATCTATGACCTAATTGAACAGCAGCAAAAAAAAAGGAGGGCAGCATCGGGGAGACAAGAGGCGAAATCTTCATTCATTCTGCTGACAAGTGTTTTCACAACTTAAACCTGTTTTATTAATTGTGTTTGACATTTCCCTAATTACTTTCATTTACATCACATCAGCTCCTAGAACATGATTAGACTGCATATGAAGTCAGTGCAGTGTTAGAAAAAAAGAGAGCAATGAAAATAGTAGCCGCGTTTTCTCATGATCTCTAACACATCACTTCTAAATGAGCCTCACCTCAACATTTAGAGTAATCCTACAACGACACAGACAAATAAGCAAGTTAAACTATGTCGCTTCATTAGTTTTCCTAATGTCATGCATTTGCAAAGTATTAAAAATGTAAGCATCCATGGTCTGGGCATGTTTCAGATATCAGCGTTGATGTCTGGTAAAACATGGCCTATGAACACTTGATTAATTGACACCACAGTTTGAAGATGTATGAGCCCCCTACTTCCAAATGCCACACATGACAACAACACATACAAAGTATGTTATTTTTGTCCTGCCTTGTGTTTGCATATTCCTGTGAGAGGTCTTTTTTTTTTCTTCTTCTTTTTTCAGAGGGAAACTCAGGCATGGTAACTCTGGCATCACAGCTCATCTTGTTAAAAACCCTCATTGTGGCACTCACAGTTGCAGTCAACTGGAGACCCCACACCTTCTCCTACAGTGTCCTTTCATTTGTAATTGCACACTCCCTGGACAAATTCTGTGATGACAGCATTTTTATAAGAGGGTTTTCCTCAGAAGACGGATTGTGGGACATGCATCATGCACCGCCATGAATACAAACTAGCCTGTGTACTGTAAAATAACTGTAAAACCATTGTAGGACATCAACAAATATGTCGCCATGTCTTGCAAGTAAGAAAATGTCATTCATGTTATTTTCAATATATATATATATAAAAAAAAAATACATATGCAATATTTATTTAGCAAAGCAAGTGTTTATCAAACAATTTGTTACAAAACCAAAAGTAATCAGGATACAATGAGTTGGAAAAAGTCATTTTGCGCTAAATAAAGGACAAAATCATTTCTGCAAAAGTGCTGCAACATAACTTTCATGAATTGCTTTCTTTGTGATGCTGAAGAAAACTGAGCCTTCCTGAATGCATCTCGGATTTTCAATCTGGCTGCGTGGGATTGTCTATTTAATCCGAATAACTGTGATTCTTTCATTCTCAAATGCAGAATAGAAATAAATGAGGATGACTCATAAAAATTTATATCTCAATTCTCCTTTTTAATTTATAGCCCACCCTCCAGGCACATATTACTCAAACATTAATATAAAAAAGACCTGTACATCACAAAGTGTCAGCTCTCACTTTTACTTCCATTCATAGTCATGCATATTATATGCAGACTAGGCTTGACTGCTGCACGTCTTTTAACAATTATTCTTTAAGTAACTAGCAGATTGATGGATTGATAGGTAATGTCCATATTCCACATTCATAATACTCAATTTTTAAAGACCTTTTTAGTGCCCTTATCTTTCACCTATATGTTTAGATAATACACTTCATGCAAATTGTAAAATTCTATAAATTTTAGATTTTTCTCCATTCATCATTTTCAGGGTTTGGAAGAAGAGATCATTGTGAAACGTCAAAATCAGTCATTAATCATTCATTTTGCAGGATCTTATCAACATACAGTCATAATCTGACACCAACAAACTGTATATATGTATAAAAAACAAATGTCTATCCATCTAATGAGATTTGTCAGGTTTGGTAAAATAATTCCCTATCTCTGTTAATCAGTATCGGCGCGACTGAGATCAGCTTCTGCACATGGATTAATTAGAAAATAGATAGAGGTTAATCATCCTGTATAATGTATTGATGTAACTCTTGTTCCATAAAGAATCATCAACAACTCGCTCATGTGATGTGATGCTAACAAATTGTTTGTCTTCGCCACAGGAACTAAGTAAACATTCAAATGGCATTTCCTTTCTGTTCTCACCAGTTTCAGTCCCTTATGTTTGGTAATCGGCATTTCTAAGTCAGAAGGCATCAGCTTGACTCTATAAATTTCCACCTGATCCTTTCTTCCTGGATAATTAGGTACCCATTAGTTCTAATCAAGTAGTTACTTAATTATTGCAGTAATTAGTCTAATGGTCTAGCAAATTGAAGCTTTATCACTTTCGGATACTTAATGTGCCTGGCAAAGTGCATCACGAATGTCAAGATTTGGGCATCAGCAATCAAGCAACAGAAGACCAAGTTTATAACATGTCATAAACGCTGTTGGTTTATGCATATGTAACGTGCATACAATTACTATTTTATTCTACTGCCATGTAATGGTGCGCTGCTTCAACATATTGAGGCAACTCTGATACTACAGCTGACAAGGTAAGGACATAGGGAAATATATGAGCTTACCTGTTTTCTTGAAAAAGAAAAACATGTTATTTGTTCAGGTATCTTCACGGGTCATTCTGATTTTCAGCTGCACTGGCATCTGATGTCAAATGTGTGCATAGGTTGTGTGAAAGCAGTTCTTCAATCTTCAGGACTCACATAGGCCACATAGGAAAAGTGAATGGATTGTCTTTAAAATGCAATAAACTGAGCTTGGCTTGTCTGTCTTCACCTACCAATTAGTGGCTGATTATATTAGCCTGCCAGATATGGAGGAAGCTGGCAGGTAAAGGAGGTTGGGCCTGTTCACTAAAACCAGACAGAACACCATGTGACCAAATCATCCTCCAGCACCAACAACAACGGACCTTATAGGTAAGACAAATACACACATATGCTCACAAACTGATTACATTCAGACAAATATATGAAACACATGTCTAAAACTTACACACGTCAACAGCATGTTCATGTCTTGTTCAAACAGACTAGTTTCTGACTCAAACTTTATGTCCTCACATTCACACACATTTTATAACTTGATATCAGAACTTTTAATGAGGTAAAGTAAATAAACAAAAACAATGAAAATGCATCAGAATGCGTTGTATGGGCTAGCATAGCAATGCAATGTTCTCTCAATCAATCAACTGCTTGCCATAAGACAACAGAGGTGTGATTAGCAGAAGACTCCGTGTACTTCTATAACGAATGAGCCCATGTGGTCAAGTGGATCTTCAACAGTCCACACAGCTATAACACACACACACACACACACACACTGCCCCAAATTAGACCTGGACCATGATGACAATGAGACTGTCTTTAAGCTGTGTAGCAGCAGAGCATAGGCAATGTGGGTTAAAGACAAAGGTGAAGAGTGTGCAGACATGGCCCACTGGGAAGTTTCTTTAGTTTGGTCGATTTTGTCTTGTTAGTACATTAATATAATTTGCATAAGACACCATTTGTTTGACTCTACTGACAAGAGATCATACTTCAAGGGGTTTTTTTTTTCCTTCTTACCATTTTTGTTCTCATCATATTCAGCTCAAAACTAATAAATCGTCCCTGTGAAATTAATAATTCTCCTTTAAAAATTACTCATCAGGCTGTAGCAACTATTTTAATGCAGTTTGAGTGACAAATATAGAGTCAACGGATGTGCAGTAAATCTGGGCACTAATGTTAAACAGTTTAACAATCCCAGTTAGAACTTCCATTAATTAGCAAAAAAAACAAGATTTCCTACGTACAAATCTTGCATTCACATAAATGCTTCATCAAAGTTTAAAACTGACATAAAGCAGTCCTCTTCAGGTGACCTATTTGTCAGGAGAAGCAGAACGCCCCACAAGATGCCTTCACAGAAAAACTCTGCTGTGCTCTTTGCCATATGACAGGAGTGTGTGAAAACTGACACACAAGAGTTTTCAAATTGGGGCCCGGGGAGCCGAAGCATAAAATAACTTCAATCTCAGCAGCTCTCCAAGGAATAGAGCAGAAGTGCGACCAACAACAACACAACAACAGAGAAGCAGGAAGGGGTGAAGGTAGGAGTTATTAGAGGATAAAACATGCCTCTCCATCTCACTCCCTCTCTCTCAGGAACCCCAAGGATGATCAATGGATTTAGTCAGAGGGATATTCAAGCAGAAAATTGCTGCCTTTTTGCTTTTCTTTGAAGTATTTCCAGAATACATACCAAAGCCCCTGTCCACCAAGGTTGAAAATAACAGCACAAGTGCAGTCTGTACCAGTAATCCTGGAAAAGGGAGAAGAAGGTGGGGGAGGGTTCTGGTGCGGGCACCAAATGTTAAAGGACGCAGGGAGGGCCTAGATTGAAACTTTGCAGGTATAAAATTGAAGGCAGCCAGCTGAATAGACACAGTCAAACTATGGCTATTTTTCAAAAAGGAACCTCAATGACCAATGTGAAAATAAATAAAATAAAAAAAAAAAGTGCAGACCAAGTGGCAAGACACAGGACAAAGCTATGGAAATATGGCTGCATGATTTATTACCACCTTTTCACATGTATTAACTTTTAAAAAATCACTACATAAAAAAGAAATGTTTGCTATGCTCAATCCAATCTCAAAGGAACAAAATTAAATAACTGTTAAGAGTCGAACATCGTTGTTTCGCGATTCCGTGTGATTTTCTTGCTTTCTGTATTTATTTACATAAGGCAGATTTAAAAAAAAAAAAAAAAGTGTTCTGAGATTTGTGTTGCAATCTGATGCAATGTGAATGACATAAATAAAAGCAGATGGATAATATTTGATGTAAACATTAGTGGAAGCCCATTAATACAAAACTAATACAAAACGATTTAAGGTCAATATGCTGGTGGCGGCTTTCATTAATGAGCCAATGCAAAGCATACCAGTGAGAGGCTGAACTCAAAGTAGTGGATAAGAAGGACCTCCCCTGCCCCTGGGGGCCCTGGGGGCCCTGGTGGCATGATGCAGATGACAGCAGAGGCATGTGGCACACTCGTGGCATTATGAATGGGACACAGTGTTGGGGGAGCAGACTTCTCAGCTCCCTGCTGTGTGGTGTGATGGCCTCATCTGTTTTCCCATCGCTGCTCTAATACATCTGCAGCACATTCCCTCCTAATTAAGATTCTTCTGTTCTATTTGTCATTGGATGGAAAGGATATCACAGAGGGTAGTTTAGCCATAGTTTTTGGATTAATTGCTGGGCAATTCACCACACACACGAATGCTTAGTGAGTGTGAGGAAAAATACCGATGACAATAATTCAGGGTTTTGTTTTTTTTTTTGTTTTTTTCATGGCTGCATGTTATTTTTACAGATAAGCCTCCATGGGACTTGGGTCTATGAACAATTTTTCACAATCTATTTTTAACTTTCATTAATAGTAGGCAAGACTAAATGGTGTGCAATAATGGTAGCCATTGTTTAAAGGTGTTATAGTTTTAAAGTGAGAAGGTTTTTTTTCCACTCGCAGTAGTCTATTTTATTTAGCAAACATTACAAATACTCTCATACAGATTTCCAAAAACTGCCAACATATCATCTAATTCACATAGAGGGTCCCAGTGGTGTCACGTGAGAGGTGTCTGCAGCCAGTCTACATTTTCATACCATAAAATACACTGTGAGCTACATTTAATTCTTAAAGAACGCAGGACCGACTACATCAGTGTCAGCCAAATACACTGTTGATCTACTCAGTATTGTTTTATGTTTCTTATTCTTCTTATGTATTTATTAAGTATGCTATTCTTTAATTTACAGTAGCTTCAGTTTGAGCTCTGAGATAAGCTAAGATTTTACCAAAAGAAACCTACATGAAGAAAAGCAAGTGTGCCCCAGCCCTGCATGGTGCTGAAAGTAAACAGGTAGTCTGCAGTGAATGCATGTAAACCATCTGAAACACTGGAATCATTTTACATATCAGAAATGCATCCACTTATGGTGCAACAACAGCAACAAAAGGGTGGCAGTAATGATTACACAATTTTCTCAATAGTCCATTTAAAAGGAGCAAAATATAAAGATTTTGCTCAATTTTTCTGTCAGATACTCTCTTAAATTATGAAAATAAAAGTTATTTTATCATCATAAGATGTTGCTAATGTTGATACGGTCATGTTCTTTTTTGACAACATACATTGTTGTCAAAATACCACAGGTATCCTGGAGAGAATTAAAAGATTTTCTTTTTCCAGCATGGTTCCTATCATGTCAACATGGAAGAATTTCTTTTTATGGTGTAATTCAACAATAGCATTTGCGATTGGGGTTTTGGGCATCTCAAGGGCATTCCTGGTGAAATTACTGAGACTCTGCACCATTTATCACAGCCTGACATGTGTCATGTTCCAGATCCTGGTGCAGAGAGGTTACAGCTAAAGACAGCTCTCTCTTTGTCGAGCAGCCATCAAAGGCAACATCTCGAATTTATGAAAAGAAAGGGAGGAAAAGAAAAAACCCGACGAGAAGAAAGAAACTACAAGTGCACTGTCGCTTTCTCAGATCAGGTGTCCTCCTGTTCACACATAGAAATCTGACATACTCACGTGTATAACTATATATATATATATATATATACATATATATATATATGGAGTTTATTCAAGAAGAAAACAGGATGATGTGTGTGTGATTGTAGCAAAGAATTGTATTTTAGGTGTGAAGAAGCACCTGCAGGCTGCAGGCTAAGTACAGCTCCTTTGATGCTACAGTACCAGAGAATAGCTTTCAACTCAGCTGCAGCTGCCAATCCTAGGAAAGTAAATGAACATGTGGATGTTAACAAAATCAACTGCAGAGTCATGATCTCTTATTAATAAAACTGTTATTTATTCACAAATTATCAATATCTACTTATTCTATCTCTACCAAGCCTCACACATTTGGTTTCATGTTTACTTGTTTACTGCTAACAAAGCACTGTTAGCATGACACTGCTTTTATCATTCCTGTTATTAATCAGCAGTTTTAGATTATAAGTTATAAAACAAAGAGTCAATGCATTTTATACTCGAATAACCACAAAACATAAAGATTTGCAAATTGGCCTTAATGTCAGTAACATAATAGTAATCTGATACATCATTTACTTTTGGATTAGTAGACCTAATATAACTTTTAACTGCATAACAGTAGGTTTTAAATATAATGTGACCTAAAACTGGTATTGGGTTATATCATATGACCATTAGAAGAAAAGTTCTTGTATTGATCCATTTTTTTTTTTTTGGATTCTGTGGTTAACAGATGGGACAGATATATTTACTATACATGCTTTGACGGAACAACAAAACAAGAAAATATGCATGTCGTATGATATAAAAGCAATGAACCTGAAGCATCTTGGACATCAGTATTACTTACTGGTCCTTTCTGTTCATTACTTAAAATACAAATATTTAACTTTTCATTGCTAAATTATTCACACAGTAAGCTAATTTAAGAATAAAATCAGCATGTAAGCCATATAGATGTCCATCACTTAGACTGCACAAACATTTCTTTTGGTAAAATCCACCTAAAGTAATAAATGTTGATATGCGCAAATGTTTAGAAAGAAAAGTGTTACAAAGTGAATGCAGCGGAAACCAAAAGGCAATGTTAATGTTAAAGAAATTCTACAACACCCTCAGCAAATCACAAAGCAGCAGTTTTTATCAGCCATGTAAAATGTCATTGTTTAAAGAGTGCATCAATAAATGCTGACATAGTTAAATGTAGAGTAGTGCAGAAGGGGAGGGTTGTGTATAGAATTAATTAATTCTACTACCATTATTTATGACTTAATATGATATACTGATGTGCTTTATAATAACACTGAATGTGCATATTTCTGAAGGAGACAGTAGAGTAATTATGTAGAATGCCTTTTACCATGAGTGTACAATATTAATTACAGGCACGGTTGTTTATCAACTGTGAAACACTGTTTAAAAGCTGTTTGGAAGATTGCCATGATGACCCAGGCTCGTGTCTTATCTTTTACTTTCAAATGCTTATAATTTGACATAAGACATCCTTCTCCAGACCACTGATATGCAGGTTAACAGGATGATGTGATAAAAGAGAGCTCATTGTGTAAAAAAGAAATTATCAAAAGGAAACAAAGATTCCCAGGTATGATTAAACTGATAAAGCCATTGGAGCCCATGAGATAAGAATATAATGGCATTAAATTAATGGTGAGTAATTTCAACTACCTTGTTTGTTGATCATGGACCAGCCTAGCTGGCTGCAGCTGTATTTGTACCGCCTATATCTGTTGTGTATTCATTTAGTTCACCTACATCACTTGCCTCTTCAAAAATCACAGCCAGATCGGCAACCAATTTGGACCGTGTGCCATCACCGGCATTACTCGTCTAATCCTCTACATTATGTTAGATGACAGTCTGCACTCTGGTAGTCTAAATCACTAAGGAGGATTTCATCCCAGGGCCTTCTGTCTAAGAGTGGCATGTAATAATCATTGGACATAAGTGACCAAAGCACTGCACGCTGATTTTTCTTCATATGCAGAGCCGATTGACAGCTGATGTTTCCACAGCAACCGCAGAACATCTGGTTGCAGAGTTAATCTGGAAGGTGTAGGCTTCCTGGGCTATTTATTACATAGGTTCCGTTTCCTTTTAGGAGAATAAGAAGATAAATATAAAGCTCAGAATATTTCATTAATTTTTAACAAAGCATTTTGATCTAAATGAGGACCGTTGTGTAAAGTTATTAACAGTAAACCAAGAACTGTTTTAGTTCTGAGCAAAGAACACCTAAACTTTTTTTTTGGCATCACAGAATTAAATTAATTTCGATTTGGTTTGCATTATTATTATTATTATTATTATTATTATTATTATTATTATTATTATTATTATTATTATTATTATTATCTTAGCACTACATTCCAACATCTTGGTTCTTGCCTGAAAGAAGACATTAAGCATATACCGTAAAACCTGGGTTAGAATCCAAAAAGTTATTTTAAAATAAAAAGGTATATATACTAAAATGATAAAGTAGCAACCGGGACAATCTTTTCCAAGTAAACAATCAGAAAACCAAATATTAATGATACCTGTATTTTGTTCCCAAATCAAAATGATCAAATAATGTAGTTTTCTGCATATCTAAAGATAGGGCACAGTTTGTTTTGTAAGAAAAATTCAAATAACTGTATTAGTATAATAGTTACACTGATAAAGTAACAGAAGATGAAAGCAGACAATTACGTGTCACAGTTTTTAAAAAGGTAAGGTACATTCAGTTGTGTTTCCAGACAGTTGTGACATAAGCTACACAACACATGACCGTACAAAACAGACTAGAGTTAGCGAACAAAAAGCCAGGAAAAATACACAAAAGACACTCGTCGTCTCGCACGTATACAAGAGAATAATGGAAAAAGCAAAGTTTCTCATCTTCATGGAAGCCATTACTAAACTACAGCAGTACAATATGTTTAGAAATCTGACCTCTTATCTTAAAGTTGTGCCTCAGGGACAATGATCACAGATAGCAACCAGTTTCTTCCATGTGACTACTGTCGTTCCAAATATCACTTATTAGTTTTAAGCTTTATCTTTAAATATATATAAATAAGACTTCAATTGACTTTTAAAATGTGTAATGTTTTTCCTCAATGCCAAAAGCAGCTACTAATACAGAATAGCCTCGTTCTCCGTGGGTAGAGATTTTTTCAGCCGTTGTAGAAGATTATCACTGTCACTGTTATGCTGCAGATAAGTGGTTTTCTAAAGCTTCCTTTTATTACATGTCAGTGCTGCGTCTATATGTTGTGTTTCTGTTGCACATGCCATGCTTGGAGTGTATTAACATATAGAGCTTTAAGAGGACAGGCAAGAGCCAAGACTTATACTGTGCCATGTGCCTTCACTGCCCTCTACAGGATGAGCCTTATGGAGTGGATTATGTCTCTGTGACCCCAAACACCTTTATTCCAGCCAGCCTGTCCTGCTTTTGTTCTGGGTTTTGCATAAAGATTCCAGAGTGCAGAATGAATATGATATGCTTTCCTTCATTTCATTACGCTGATCTGAAACAATGCTTTGATGCGTAGGAGCAACAAAAAAATCCCAAAATGATTATCTAATATGGCACCATTTACAGACTGAAAACTGGTGATTGTGTCTTTGAGATTCTCTAGCTTTAGTATAAATGCTGCCATGATCTAATGAACTCAAGGAGCCCCAAGTAAGATTATCTGCCATTGAGGTCACTGACCTAACTTATAGCTTATGCGACACTAACAAATCCAGAATGTACAAAAACATGATTATCTTAGGCACCTAGTCTGTCTGCATACTTGACCAAATCAGTCCTCAAAACTTGTGGCATCTGCTAGCACACCATCACAAGGAGATTCTTTGAATTGCCTAATTAAGCGGAAGGGAGGCTTTATGAAGAAAGGATAAGGAAAGGATAAGGAGTCGACGAGAAAAAATCCGCAGGCTGAAGTTCTGTTAGGTTTCTTAAGTTAAAATTGTGTCCAAGCATTTTTGAGAATCATCAAAAATATATGCTGAGATTCTCCTGCTGTGTCACTCTCTTGCAGCCTCTGCACTTTCTCCCCTCTCTTCTGTCCTCAGTCTCAACGTGGAATAACTGAGGTAAATGTGTGAAAATGCCCAATTTAGGTCACACTAACACAACAGAGATGACTCAAGATTCAGCCCAAGAGTTACGCAGGAGTCATGCCAGGGGGGCATGTTTGGTCTTCCAGCCATCATCAGTGTATTCATCGATACATACATAAAGGGTTAACTATGATACAAAAGTATTATAATGGATTTACCATGCAGCCAGCCGCTTCCTCCTTACAACACTAAGTGATGGTCATAAATCAGCTGATCATGCCGCCTATGATCGCTCCTACAAAGGTACTGTGTAAGGGCAGCGGGGTTAACAGAGGTAAAAGTGATCTGCCTCTTTAAAATGTGACAGAGGGAATTACTGATAACGGGCACAAGGACGGATGAGGCAGCTGCTGTCACTTGTAATGGCATCATATACTGTTTCAGAAGCACCATCACAGTCTCCAGGTTCCTCTATAATTGCAAAAGCTAAATCCATCTCTGCGTTAGAGTATCATTGGCGTAAATGAGTGTGTCAATTGTAAGAAGTTCAATGTCATTTCGCCTTTTTAAGAATCACCAACGAAGTGCCAAAATCTTTAAAATGCTGCATAACCATCGTGGTACTACTACTAATACTAATACTAATAATGATATGCTAAACAACTTTTCAGTTTTTTGAACATCCAGAGGATATGCTTGCTCAGGATGGGAGATTGAATTGGAGCCTCCAACTCAATCTGTTGGTTTTCTTATATAAGCTGCTATGAATTGGCTTTCTTTTTTTTTCTGTCTGTAAAACATCTTGAGATGGCATTGCGGTGATTTGGCGCTATATAAATAAAGTTGAATTGAATATCCAAAGCATCTGGACACAAGACAAATTACATGCATGATTCCAGCTTGGTTAAACAGTGAAGCACTTTAAGCACATAGCACATAAGCCCCAAATATGCCAACACAATTAATGTTTGTTTCTAGTCAACAAGCAGAAAGCTTCTTAAAAATATTTAATTCTATAGCCTGACTATTAAATCTGACATCTGCAGTAACAGTATATAGTAGAAGTGCTGCTATGTTGTTCTGCCACTCATTCGTTACCTGTCAAAATAGGCTTGCTTTCCAAATGAAAGGGTAACAATGTCAAGCTGGTAGAGTGTGCATGTGGGTCGGTGAGTGTGTGACTGGGAGAGGTATGGGGGCTTCAACCAGCAAAGCAAAACAAGCTGCACTAATCTGCCATGATCTGTGACTCTCCCACATCATCTCATTGGGTGTGAGGTCCTGGGTGTGGTTATTAAGGACACTGATATTAAATGGGCCTTCTGCTCGTTTACTGATTGTTGCTGCTAGGCAGCTGTGGCAATGCAAGGTTGAAATTGCACTGACAGTTCTGCAAAAAAAAAAAAAAACACAACATTTTCTGGAAAAGAGCAACCTTATAGTGTGCAAGTTTTGAATAATGCAGAGTTTCTTTCTGTTTTTCATGACATGAACAGTGAATCTTGTATAATAGCAAAGTGTTATCAGGTTTTTCTGTTTTAAGGTTGCTGAAGTGCACGGCGAAACAAAAACGCAGCTGAAGTTGAAGCGAGAACTTTACCTTACACATATTTTGACGGCCAAGTACCATGTTTCTTGATTCAGTGCTAGAGGAAAGCAAACATTGCTCAGGCTCTGAGAAAAATGTCAGGACGTGTTAGCTGTTTAGAGGTGCTGTTCACAGTTTACACCCATGTCCAGGGGTATGCAACCTTCCAGCAGCCTCTGACCCATTCAGTTTAGCTGTCTCTGAGGTTAATTCCATGTCCTAGAGCTGAAACAACAGGATCACGGCCACAGCACTAATACTCAATAGACATTGACCTACTTTGTTGGATTATCCGGGTAAAAAAACAGATCCGCTGCCCTAATGCCAGCAATGAAAATGATCTAATGGTCCTAACTGCTCTGTTTAATCTGAAAGCATGCTCATGTTATTAATTTCTCATTATGGGAATGCAGTCCTCCTGATGGGATTAAATACCCTGTTCTGGCTCCTTTTTCATTTGGTGAGGTCCCCACTATAACACAAAGGCTAAAAACCATCTGGCTGTATACAAACTGATGTTTCCTTGTTTGTTTTTTTTTATATTTCTCAAATGTTTGTTTGTGGAAAGCCTTGGCAGTGGGTTACTCATCCACATCAAAACTTCACAACAACTCGGAACAAAGACAGAGGAGGTGACGCATCCTGAATGATTGTTGTAATGCTTTAACAAAAAGGGAGGGAAAAAAACTAATACAACAGCCTCAGCTAATTCTTTAATAATCTGGATATTAGAATATACCTATATTTCTTTTCTTCATTTGGCAGAAATGCAATGGATATGTCAAACACCTTACATTGTTGTAAGTTCATATAAATGACCCCACAAGTTGTTTCTTCCTGTGCAAATTAAAGCTCAAATGGCCATACAGTGCCCTTGGCTGCTTGTACATCCAATTTGAACAATCAAAATGTATTTTTTTGGTCCATTACATTACCACCAGGGGGCACTTGCTTCATCAAGCATGCAGTGTGGTGTTTGACAAATTGCCGTAAAGGAAACACATGTATTCAGCAAGGGGATTAGGGAACAGGACTGGGTTTACAACCAGCCTCCCACCTTCCCACCCCTGCTTTTCTTTGTGATTATTCTGGTTTATCATGACAGCCAGCAGCAAGGTGGAAGAAGTTCTTTAACACTATTATCTTGTGTCCCAAAGTTTATGATCACAAATTCCAACTTTCTCAGATCCCTTCGACCCTTTATGTCTTGAAAGGATAGTACATCACAGAAATGTTTGTGTATATGATGTAAAATATAAATTAGCTTACTGAAATGCAGAAATAACTTAAATTATCTTAAATGATCTCTTATATCATAAGTAAACCTATTTAAATTCTTTAGAAAAGCATGTATTTTTTTATTATTAATCTGTTAAAAATTGATTAAATGAAATTTGGTAAAATAGCAGATGACACATCTTATTTCATGATACAGTCTTCAGCCAACACAAACAGCAATTCCCTAACAAAGTCATTTGCAAAGACTGCATGTGAATTTATTTAAGATCATGTAGTGAATCCCCAAGTTGGTATTTACCTTCATCTTAAAAAAAAGAAGAAAAAAATAACAAAAGAAATCCTTTGATCAGCAAGTAAGAAAAGCGTGTAGTTTTAGCATATTCACCAATCTATCACCGCAAATTTGGATCAGTAAGGCAACAATTCAAAGGGCTGAATAAGCAGAAAAAGAGTCTAAACCTGAGGCTTTCACTGTACCTAATAACACAAACATGACATGTCATATATCATACCACCCATTACCACTTAGCCATATGAAACAAGACAGGGATGTTGACAGATCAGAACATGTATATGCATGACCCCGTGGATTTTTCCCTTCAATTTCACAAGCAGTATAGTTGAAACAGTGTTTGTAAAATGCTTCAAAAAAGTATGTTAAGATTGCTGAGGGAAATCCTGTTTCATTAAATGAAATAAATAAATAGTCATTTGATCAAATATCATCCATTTAAAGTATATTTTTGTTTTTAACAATGGTTCCTTGTAGAACATGATTTTTTTTTTTTGTTTTTGTTTGTTTCTGTGGTTTGTCTGTTTGTTTTTGTTTTGGTTTGGGTTTTTTTTCCATGTGTGACATTTTTTTAAAGCAAAGCTACAACTATATTTAAAGCTTGTTTCTCCAAGTTCAAAGAGTCAACCCTAGGGGGGGGCGAGTGCTATAAATTATTTGCAAAGGAAAAGGCATGATGCATCTTTTAACATGTGCAGTCATTTCAGAGTGCAAAACCTACAAATGTCATTTCCGCTTAAGTTCAAAAGTAATTGGTCAGGCTGCACAACAAGGCACAAGGGTAACGAGGCAGTTTGCCACTGTAACAGACTCAAACGGCAAACTGTGCAGCATGTTGGTGAGCTAATAGACTCCATCGCACAAGGAGAGGCCACAGTTTCATTCTGTCTTATCATATTAAGCAAAAAGGTGCAAAGCTTTTGTTTTTTTAAACCTATGAGTAACATCATTCCCACGTTTTGTTTTGGTTTTTTTTTTGAAGGGACGGAAGCTTACTGCCTATAGCTAGCATTATTATAGCATTATTATGAGAAAAAAAATTATCATACAATTTCATGCACATACACACACACACACACACACACACACACACACACACACACACACACATATATATATATATATATATATATATATATATATATATATATATATATATATATATTTATATATACACGTGTGTGTGTGTGTGTGTGTGTGTATTATGTATTTGATATAAACATATATAAATATATGCACATAGCATTCCACCCAAGATGTCTATTCATCTAACCACACAAGTTGAGTTCCAGTGTTCAACTGCACATATAGGGAAAAAGTGACACTAAAGGGTTCAGGCCATTAGGAGGGCAAATGGGGGGGATGGTGTGCATTAGAGTTGGCCCTGTGGTGCCTCACAGCTTCAAGGAACAGGGTGACAACAAGGGAAGCAGGTGATGGGCTCCAAGTAGCCCTCCACCATTCTACAGCCTCCAGTGTGCCGCTCCACACCCCTGAGATATCAAATGTCAGATCAGATAAATACAGCTCACATCACAAAAAAAAGTTATTTAAATTTAAAATTAGATTCAGCTCCCATCCTAGATTCTCCAGCTGAAGTCTGAATTTACATTTTTAATCTTGGAAAAATATTTTGCGTGCTGTATTTCACTGAAAAACCTGTTTGAAGTGTAAAAATAAATAAAAAATAAAAAATGTGGTTTGGGTCACATTCCAAGATGTCCTGTAATGAATCAGCTAGAATATGAAATATTTCACACACAAAAAAAAAAGAAAGGGCAGAACAACTTGAATCATTATTTACATCTCCAAGACACCTTGCTGAATTTTTTCATCTCCATGTAGAAAATCTGTGGGCAACTTAGAACCAAAATCTGCATCAAACAAATTTTCATCACTATCATCTGCTTTGGAAGAAAGTACAGGGTTGCAAATTTTAGAGCTAGAATTTGAAGGTGAAGTTGATGCTGCTACATAATATCATAACTGTCACAATCCCATCAGTTGGTAAGTGGGTCACAGGACTGTACATGACCCAGATGAGGGTCTCGGCCCTCGGGGTCATGGGTCACTCAGGCATGACATGACAACTGAGCGCCTCTGATTTGACTCTCAGTTAGTTTGCCTGAGCCGAGCCCCTGGCTTGCTCTGCTGACAAGGCACACTCTGTAAGGAACCCCAGGGTGCACACAGTCATGGTCACATGTATGCAGCCGAACATGGCCAGCATGCCTCGACTGACACCATCATCTCTCTGTTATTGCCCCTTCCGTCTCTCCTTCTCAATCCATACTAAACCTGTTGTCAGAGCATAATTTAAGAATACTGTTAAGATTTCTTTTTTTTCATTCAGGATTTAGGACTTTTATTTAGCACCCAAAATGTTTATCAAATTGAGAAAGTCTAAATAAAAGATTAGCTTGCAAAGTTCAGTATGTAAAACTACACATAAGGAACAGTCTATCATTTAGCTTTTTATTATTATTATTATTAAAAAGCTTTACACAACTTGAAAATGACCCAAGGTGACATTAATGATAATGAAGAAATGATGCCTTGAATGCATCTGCACAGTCTGAGTTGTCAGATTCACTGTACATTTTCATGTGAGTACAAGGCCACAGCAGATAATATCCTTAATAAAGTTACCCGACTGCAAACAACATATGCCAGACATATGCCCCAACCAACCAAATACTTGGTCAGAAAGTTTGAGTGGAGGATATTAAACTGCAATACTAATTAATTCAACTGGCCTATGTAACCCTGAGACAATTCATACTCCAGACTGTAACATCTTTATTGATCTTGGGAATGCTTCAGTGGACTCCCAGCGCTTATCTCGCCATTAAAAGCATCTCTTGTGACGAACCACAATTTAATTAGATGACAATCACGGTTAACAATGCACGGCTAACACCATCGAATTTGCACATTAGTGCTGGCAGTGATAAATTTCAGAATCCCAGCAGGGACAACTCACATCTTTCACTTAGCCAGTTCTTTGCAGTTCTTAGCTTCATAAGGGATGGTGAGTGAAACTTTACAAACTTAAATTTTAAAATTGAAACTGACTTTGTGTCAAGTGGCATAAGAATGCAAGCAGAAAGGCCTATTAATATATAATCTAAAACAAAAGTGAAGTCACTGTTATATTACTGCAGATTACAGAAGGTTAAATCTCCATCATCACACTCATACAAGGAGACAACATGAGCAATGCATAAAATAGCCACTAGAGGGCAGCATAAAATATAAACACAATCTTTTATATCCATCCATTCATCCATTTTCTACACTGCTTATTTCAACTCAGGGTCTAAGGGAAGCTGGATCCTTGCACAGCAATTAGCAGTTGAGAAGCAGGGTATAACCTGCACAGGTGGCCAGCCATTGCAGTGCCAATACAAACTAAAACAGCAATTCACAACCACACTCACTCCTAGGAACAATTAAGTGACAAATTAAATGAAATTGAGGCTTCCCATGTTAAGTTCTTCATAAATGAACACTAATAGGAAACTGGAGGCTAAATAAAATATACCGTTTTAAATCTTATAAACAGGCAACAAATCGATATAAAGACACGATGTGTCAAGCTTAATTTAAAACCAACTTTTACCAAATATTTATACAGTGTGATTTATGCCAGTTCATCATCAAGTACAAGGATTACCTGACATGCAAGTTCAGAGTTTCATCAAAATGGTCATCACCATAACAATGGGGTGACAGTGTATTTTTGGCAAGCAACATCTTTGGAGGCCAGGGGCTAATCGCAATGAAACATTTGTCAGTAATCCCTGTATTTAATAATCCCTTGCTCTCCATTTTCTGCTGTTTGTTTACATTAACCTCTGTTTGAACTCTCTTTAGTGGCAGCCTCTTTTGCCAGAAAGTTCAGTGAACATTCAGCATGGAAGCAGAGAGCATGTCATCTCGAATCTATTAGCCCACAGGGGAGATTGCAGCATCCAGTATGAGTGCCTCTCTTCCTCTCTCTCTTTCATTCTCTCACTGCTTCAGTCTCCAGCATAAACATGCACACATGTACAAAAACTCTTAGATACACACGGAATCACGCACAGTAGGTGAGCTTCTAACCCACACATTTTCCATACTGATGATGCATGTAACTGAGATTATTGCATCCACTGCCCTGGTGCTGACCTCGCCTTTTCACTCATGCCTAATAATCTCATCATCCCATGCACTATATCATTCTGCTGCAGAGCTCTACTGAGCTAAGAAACTAAAGCTTAGGAAAAACAAGTGGCCAAATAAAGTTTAATATTGTCATTTTGTGAAGGTTTTTTTTTTGTTTATTTTTTTTTTAATTTGTTGGGTTTACAATGCTTAATAGAGACTTCCGTGAGATGTAAATAAATTGAAAGTTGAAAGCCAAGTTTAACTATCTAATGCTATGTACTTGATGTATATAGTTCTGTGTTAGGATGGTGTATGTAAATTCATATTATGTCTCTTAAACCTCTCAGAGGTTGAATGCACATGAGGAATGTCATTCCTTTAGTCATAACTCAATCCTTTGTAACTTCTCAGTGCTACGTGAAGAACTCACATTTTCTACAAATGACTGCTGATCATAGTTGAGTGCTTGTGGTTATTGCATTGTGGATACTGCACTAAGCGTGCACCAGTCCTCAAGTGGATGCAAGTTCGTGAGACTCTCTGGTCTCTAAAGTTGAAAAAAATAATCATCCACGTGACATTATAACCATGATTTACACACACGTGCAACCCATCACAGTGTGACAGCAGTTGGTCCAGGGTGCATGTGAGTTAATTCCCCTCAGTGTTAGCTTTGCAAACGACACAATCATATCCTTTGTCATTCTGTGGAACACATAAAAAGAATAACATTTGAGACAAGATGCAGGTTATCACAGTTTAAAGCACACTTTTCTGGTCGTCCTTATGCGATGTTCCTTCCTAAACAGCCATAATGTTTTACCAGTGTATCATCAGCCAGTAGCATTGAACTCTTGTGATTCTCTCGTGATTTAAGTCTGATATTCTGTTTTTTTTCTTTTCTTTTTTTTCAAATTAAATTTTTCGTATTCTAGCTGATTCACAAAAGGACCAAAAAGAGTGTCTACTTTTTATTTTTCATTTATTTATGTTTACACTCCAAATAGGTTTTTTTTTTTCTAATTAAAAAATAAATAAATAAATAAATAAAAGAAAAAAAAGTTCAGTATGATATTCTGCAGGAAATTCTGCATTGTTTATTTCTATCAAGCCAGTGTTACTCTGTCCTGTGTGTCATGTTTCTGGTCAGTCACTACATAGAGAAACATGGCTGCATGTTCATTATGTGACAGTTATTAGATATGATGTCCCTGTTGACAATAATGCCATGAGCTGATAGTGGTGGGTGGGAGTGAAGATGGTGGGTTTTGTAAATATTTTCTGAGATAATGAGTTTATAAACATGAGCTCAAAGCACAATATCAGTATTCTATCAATTTTGAATGTTCCCAATTTAGTAGTTCATCATCTGTGTTTTGTACTTTGCATTAATTCTGCCACGTTTAGGAGCCATGTATTACACTGAGTAATCAACATGTTGCACATTGCATAATTGTGTCCGCAGTCAATAACAATCACTGCTGAGATGCAAAGTCACTGTGACTTCCGTTACCAAAAAAAAAAAAAAAAAAAAAAAAAAAAAAAAAAAAAACCAAGAAATGCCTTCAGATTTGGCCAAATTCATTGTAATACATTTCTATTAATATATATTGCTAAAAAGTAATGTTATTCTGTATATGTAAATTGAAATAAATATGATAACTTTTTAATTCTTCTCCGTGGTTTTAATAAGATTAATACTGAGTTAAGTTTAACATGAGTCAAGTGCCATTCCTGTTATATTTTACAATGTGCGGGACATCTTAACACATTCTAATGTGTACATGCATCACAATGTTTGCTTGTGTTCGTTTGTTTACCTATTCTGTGTGAGTGAATGTTTTTTATTACAAATTATTTAATTATAATGCTTGTGATTTACCTTGTATTCCTAAACCTACATTCTGACTTCATGCACTTGAAACAGGCACTTTAACTTGTGCACTTTAAACCATGCACTCTATAAAACATTACAACCAGTTTGTGCCATAAATGAAAAGAAATTAAATTAAATTAAAAAGAAATATACTAATTAATTAAGTACAAATATGATACATGTCTTGTAAATAGGGTGCTACCCTGCCCTGCAGTTAAATTTCTCCCAACAAAGGCAGTGCAACTCTTAATTTTGGCTGGGCATTTAACATGTTTTTTTTTTATATTAATCTACATAACTCAGCCTAGCTGATACATATATTGAAATTTATGCACATTAAAAATTACAACAAGCTGGTTAAAGTGGTTCAAAGCACTATTACTAGATTTTTTTCTGACTTTTCACTATCTTCAATTATTTATTCCACTTTTTGAAAACTTTTTTTTTTTTTTTCATTTGATTTTCCTGTTCAGTTAACAAAAATCATCACTATAAATCTGCTCTTAGGGTTGGGGGTAAAACTCATTAAGCATGAGCACATCCTTATGGGGGACATCGGCTTCATCCTCATTAAATACATTTCACTCTCTCCATTTATCTTGGTGTCCCATTTTCCTCAAAAACATGCTGCTTAACCCACGAACAAGAGATAACCTCCAGCAAATACCCTTAGCATAACTGTGCTTGATCATATTTAAACAGGCGATTCACTCTCTTAACTTCCACAGGCATGTTTAGATTAGTATCCCACCAAGTGGGAGACAAGATATTTAATACATCACCTTTTGGAGGATCACCATTAAGATTCATGATGATGGAAGAGGCTACAATAAGTTTAATATACTCTGACTTAGCATATACCCTTCTAGGCCAAGTTATAATTAGAAAAGCTTCTCATACATCTTCAGGTAAAAGGGGTGTATGTGTTTTTCTCAAGAGTGCTACTCTCCTGAAAGGGTTACAGAAAAAGAATAATCATGTTAAGTGTGCATTATTTTCAGTGCTTGTCATTATAGTACAGGAAATAGCTCATAGAACTGGATTACAGAGGCTAACATTCATTTTACAACTCGTTGTCAAAGCTGGGGTAGGTAATCTTGCTCAGAGACATCTTTTTTACTAGGTAAAGTGGTTCCTTGCCCTGATAGTAGTCTATACATTTTGTAATCATGAACAATAAGATGTACAGTTATACTCCTCAGTTTACTGTAAATCTGTAAAAACTCTGACCAATCAAAACGTTGGGCTGAATTGGAGTTGTTCATTTCTTATATTTCTTAAGCTTCTTCATGGCTGAGAAAATGCAGGAATTGCAGGGTTTCTCCAACCATTCTTGGTTTATATGCCTCCTCTCACTAAAAAGCAGAGAAAGAGAAAATTGGTGGAAAAAGCTGCAAACTAGAAAAGCACACGGAGGGGCGAACCTCTGTGATGGCATTGAAAAAGTTCCTGGATCCAAACGGTGATCCGGATCACCAACAAAATGAAATCTGTTCTTCCTTTTCACATTTCCAACAACTTCCAACAACAAATTTTATTAAAATCCATCCATAACTTTTATTATGAACATAAACAGATAAACTCCGTTAAAAACATAACTTCCTTGGCGGAGATAAGAAAAGAAACCTTGGATCACGCAAGGAGCAAAACCAGAGGGGAGGAGCCAAGACAGTCTACTTTTAGTTATATTTACCTCAAAATGAATTTGATGTAACATTTCTTTTAAGTATGGATAGGTTTTGCATTTTAGGAAAAATGACTATTTTCTATTGGACACCGAATGTAATAGGAATTATATATATATATATATATATATATATATATATACTTAAAAGAAATGTTACATCAAATTTATTTTGAGGTAAATATAACAATTAAAGCTGGGGTAGGTAGTGTTGGGGAGCTAGCAAGATCTAAAAGTAGCCTGTCTTGGCTCCTCCCTTCTGGTTTTGCTCCTTGCGTGATCCAAGGTTTCTTTTCTTATGTATATATATATATATATATATATATATATATATATATATATATATATATATATATATATATATTTATAGCCGACTATACTTAACTGTTCTGATGCATTATTCCCACAGAAAACAATGTCTGTGGCCAGAACATATCTAAATAAATTAGTTAAAGACTACTTGAATATCTCAGTAATATTAATCTAAAAATACAAAATGCTACTGTTATAAAATAAAAATAAATAAAAAAACAAATGAAAGTCATAGGACATACTTTAAATAATTATGTCCAATATGTGTTATGTTTTTATTCTTCCTGGTTAAAACAACATTTAAATGATAACAGATGTGTGATCAGTAGAGATTGATATTGCCACATGAGGAGTCTGCTTGGACTGCAACAATGTTTAGATGGTGCATATGTATTAAGGTAAATTTCACATCGAATCCGTAGCCAATATTTTTTCCAGCAGAGCACTGCATTGCAATGTGAAGACCTAATGATCCGCTGCTCTGATTCATCAGATTTCTTTTCCACTGGGCAGAGCATGCAATGAAGCTTGGAACTGAGACTGCAGCTGAGGTGCCACTTTATAATAATAATAATAATAATAATAGTCGATTAGATTTATCTTGTGCTTTATTGCTGACGGCTCTCAAAGTGCTTACATTGGATACATTATTCATCCACTCCACATTCATACTCGGTGATGGTTGAGCTACATGTGTAGCCATAGCTGCTGACTGATGGAAAGATGGCCGCAGATGCACGCCAAGGGCCTCTATGACCGCAAGAGTTGGGACTGATTGATCCAATTCCAGTATCGGGCTGCAATGTTGGCGAGATTCACAGATCGGATAATGGACTGAATTCGCTCCATTCATGGTCCCAGTACAAGTTGTACAGTAAGTATTATGCAGGTTTAAGCCAAACAAAATATGTTGATACAGAATCAGTTAATGAAATAATAAACTGTGCAGCAGACACTTGCTGAAGTGTTACAGAAAAGCGGTAAACTTTCAGCAGACATCACCAGAACGGAAAAGATTAACCCAAAAAGTTGCTCCAATTCATCATTCTGATCAATCAGTCTCTGCTTGTGAAGGATCATTCTGAGAAATCCCACAAGCTAAACTGCTGTAATCCTGCATGACAATGCGACACACACATTAAAGAGGTGGCGGAAGATGTGGGAATCTCTAGCATGGGTTGTTTAGCAGCAAACTGCAGCTCGTTGAGAATGAAAGCCTTATATCACAGCGCAGCATTAGTTATTCTTTCACTGGTCAACATAAACCTGTGGAGTATTATAAACATCTGAACCAGCACAGTCCCATTTGTAGGCTTTTAAAACTTAAATTAAGTTTTTCACATGAAGACGTCCCAAAGAGATTAACAGTAGAACAGTAGCTTTTATGATCCTCTTCAGGCCCCTGATCTAATACTGCCGATCACAATCTCTCTGCAGCACTGTCAGATTATCTAATGTTACCAGTCGATTCACATACATCCTGCGACCCTTCCATCACATTTCTCTTGGACATTAAACGTTAAAAAAAAAAACAAAAAAAAAAAAACAGCTAAATTATACCTACCTTTTTTTTCATTTAGATTTTTGAGCAGCTATAGAGATTGTATTTGATTTACTTAAAAGTTTTTTTTAACTTATAAATAACTTTGGAAAACATTCAAATTTAATAATTTTTTCGGTCTGTAGCCCTTATATTAAGGAGGGATGTTTAGTTTACTACAGCAAATACAAAAATAATAACAGCAGCATCCGCAATAATGACCATAATCCCAATAATATAAGATTTTTTGCTATTGGAAAATATCTGTAATGACCAATACTTGAAATTTTAGATATGGATTGGATCAGAACCCCAAAAAAGATCAGTGTATCAACCCCCTGCTAACACATTCATACACCTGCAATGCTTACACTGGATGCAAGGATGGTAGAGTGTCTTGTCTATCAACACAGCAACAGATGAAGTGGGGATTTAATCCGCCAGCTTTCCAGTCATCGGACACACCACCAACCCAGCCATTGGTACCCACTCATGTCACATACAGGGGCTGTGACATGGATATAAAGGCATCAGAAGAACAAAATTTTAGAAAAACTAAGGAAACCCAGCAGGGTCATTCCCAATTTTACAACTTGGTACCTGAGAATTGCCCCATATTGTTTATAGTCACGCATCAATCCTTTTAAAGAACTACTTAACAAAATTGAATCCATGATAAAGTCCGTCAATCATAAATAATAAGTACAGAGAAAAACATTTTCACAAAATCAGACAATCTTTTGGGATTAGTTTTGGCAGAAAACAACACCCTTGTGTTGTGTCCCATGTTCTGATGCCAGTTTTTTTCCCTGTTCTTGTGTGAGGGGGTTAAGTGAAGGCAGTAAAGGTTTGTTTGTTTCCGTATTGTTCCATGTCATCAACAATAAGCAGCTACAATGTGTCATGAAAGTCAGCTTATAAAAGTTTCATAAAACTTAGAGAGCTTAAGCGATCTTCTCCCAGCTCTACAGTAGCCTGCAGCTTGCAGCATGTCTGCTTATATTAATTTCATGGAGTTTAAGAGGTCACCAAACTCATTTGGAGATTCTTACTCATTTATGAACTCTGCAACCCTTCTGTTCTGCAGTGCTCTAAGCTACTGGTACTAGATATGCTTAAATTTACATGGAATATTATATGTCTGGGTGGCAAAAAGTACAGTGCATCTCAAGTTTAAAGTACACAGAACATAGTTGAATGAGTACAAACTTTTAAATTACATTTACCTGTATTTTAATGAAAAGAATGTGTGCAGATCATGTTTTATCTGACTTGTATACAAGAAATTACACACCTGGAGGAAGCAAGACTGGGCTGGGGGAGAAGTGCACTGGGGAAATTGTCTTCACCAATAAAATGAAGATTTACAATAAGACAATGACTTTTTGAAAAAGCAGCTTAGCTGAAGAAAAGTGAAACCCTGGGAGTAAAACTGAGTAAATGAACTCACTTGATCGTCTTAACAAAAAGAGAAGACATACTGTCATTGTAAGATAAGCAATTGGGCATTCCTTTCAATTAGAAATGAAGTTTAGATACTAAACCAGGACTATAAAAGGGAAGTAGTCAAGACTCGGTTCAGAGGTTAATCTGATGGTAAGTCTCTCACCCTGACCTCCGAGCACCCTGACTCATGGTGGGGACAGCTTCACTGAAGCCCTCTGACAAAGCCAGTTTGTGGCAGTCTTCCGTCTGCAGCAGATCTCCCAGTGAGAATGCTTAAAACCAATGAGGCCTCACATCTGTGCAGGGACTGAGCTTGGTCAGGGGGATAGCGGGTGATTAATTGATGGTCACATCTTGCTGACTGCTGCCCACACTGCTTTGATGAAGAGGGATTAGGCTGTGCACCACAGGCTCAGCTGATAATAGGAGAACGAAGAGGAAATGCTCATGTCACGCTCCATGGCAAGGATTTCAATCAAAGGCCATATAATTCAGAGTGCCATGACTTTTTTTTTTCTAAACCTTTACCTTCCATGGTTTTCCTTTTTGTACCTAACTGTGAAGACTAGCTGTTTTGTGTCTATTTAAAGTATAAAATGGAGGGGAAGACACAAACTGAACATGCACTAATAAGCAACAAGTAATACAATATGACAATATGTGGGTGAGCTTATCCCAGCTGTTACTGGGTAATAAGGCAAGAAGCCATGGACAATTGTGAAGCCATACTTACAGTTTTTGGACTGTTGAAAGAAGCCTGAGTACCCAGACATGCAGTGGGAGAAGATGCAACTTCTAACAGAAAGGGCCGGGCTGAAGTTAAAATCAGCCACTTTCTTGCTTCTAGACAACAGTGCTGATAACCACACCACCTTGCTTTCTCTAGAATATACTGAGAATTTATATACATTGCAATAGCAACATACAACATGTGCATTATTAATATTACACCAACATTTTGACTTGAAGTAAGTACCAAGGTTGCACAAATGTAAAAACAGAATGTATTGCTTATTAAAACAGCTAAAATTAGCACCATATAATGAAATATTTATTTATATCAAAAGTCATAAAATCACTACCATATGGAACAGTGATAACACATTTTGAATGACCTTTCAGTATTGTGTCATACTACTTAGCAATGCAAAAAACAAGAAAAAGAATATTTCTACTTTGACAACATCATGTTATTCGCACTTTCTATTCATTTACTCTTCTAAACACTGTATTTTCTCATATTATTGTTAACATAGTCAAAAATAGTTAAAGTTATGGTTGTAGTCATAGTCATGGGTTGTATTGGGATTTGTTAAGCTGGGTGGATGTACTTGGGGACCACAGGGAACTATGGCTCTATACACAATTTACAGAATATATTAAAGAGTTGGCTACAATAACAATATTGGGGGAAAAAAAGAGTTACTCACCTTTTAACTCTGGATAATTGCCAAAAGTAGTTGATTTTTATAAGACAAAATGTTGTCAGTTATACTGATCCACCACAAATCCCCGATATTCTCCCTGCCCCCCTCTCTTCCTGCAGAGGACTTCATTCTGCTCTACAGTTTCTTCTTCTTTTCTCCTGTGGACACTACCTTCTTGCCTCATGATTGTGTTCTGGTCAACCTCATGAGAAGAATTGACAAAGAAAAGAAGTACTTTAATGTTAATGAATTTCTATTGGGCAACATAGTTAGAAGTGTTTTGATGGCAATGCCTTAGCACAAGTAACCTAGCCTTGTTAACTTGTCTAATTGATGTCTGCAGTAAGAAAGTGGGTCGGGAAGAAGGAACTCAAGTGTACACTCAACACTAAAGGCTTAAAATCAATGTCCTTTAATTTAAAAAAAAAAAAAGGCAAACAGGTGTTCATAAAACAAAGTATCCAAGAGGGAAAGACAGAAAGCAAATGACACGAGTCAAGCAGGAGTGCAAGAGAAGGAGCATTTATCCACGCAGAGACAGCGGAAGACACAGGTGGAAGGCATTAAGGCAGGACCAACTCTGAGCATAAGGAAGCCAGGAAGTGAAGGCGCCTGAAAGAAGACATGAAATTAGCAGACAAAATAGAGCAGAAAATAGAAAACTGAAACCCTGATGGAGGAAAAGAAATTACTCAACCAGTGGAGCTGATTACAACAGTCCACCATTTGAAGAACTCTAGTCTTCCTCCCATTTGCTTTAAAGTTTTAAGTTTTGAAATTGAAAAACTATTTGTTCAACATATATGATCAAACAAAAATAAAACTGTATCAACAATTAAATGAGACTGAACAGTATCATGGTTTATTTTCTATGTGAGATATAGCAAGCCTGCAATACATTAGCATTTGATAGATTAGCAATTTTGAAGCTAGCAAGCTAACATCTCCACTCCCCGATTTATAAGGGGTGAAAGTTATCTCACCAACAGGCACAAAGGAATTCCACACTGATCTGACATAACTTTGACACTAAGAGACTAACATGTGACAACATCTGTCACTCCCTTGAGTCACAAAAGAAAAAACAATAATGAAAAAAAGGTAAATCAGCATACCAATCTGACATCTTTGATCATGAGAGTTCTAATCAGAGCTCTGATAGGCATGAGTTCTTGGTATCCAATATTTCTGTAGAAAAAAATAATTAAAAACAGGTTTTACTGTCTTACCCTCATAATAATTGTTTTAGCTATTTGTATGTTGTTGATTCAATAATGTAGCACTGGCTGATCTGTCATGCTTACTTGTACATCTCTGGGTCTTTAGTTAATGTAAGACAAACATTATTAATCCAAGCAAGTTTCAACTCCCACCTTCAGCAGAGCTTTAACCATGTTCTGAGTGAGGGGTGGGACATTGAGTCCGAATTGGCTGTGTTCTATTGTTGAGTTGACCAGCCGGAGCTGTGGACGTAAGGTTGTTGAAGCCTGTTGTGGCGGTAATCCCAGAACTTGTTAGTGAACACCTGCAGTGAGAGATGCTTTCAAGCTGAAGAAAGAGTCATATCGGGCCTTATTGGCCTGTGGGACTCTGGAGGCAGCTGATGGGTATCAACAGGCTAAGTGGGATGTGGCTTCGGCTGTCGCCAAGGCAAAAACTTGGGAGGAGTTCGGCAAGGCCATAAGAAAGAGCTCCAGATGGCTTCAAGGCAATTCTGGTCCACCATCCGGTGACTCAGAAGAGGGAAGCAGTAATCCGTCAATGCTGTGTACAGTGAAGTTTGGGAGCTGCTGACCTCAACTCAGGACGTTGTGGGTCGATGGAAGGAATACTTCGAAGACCTCCACAATCCTACCAACACATCTTCCAGTGAGGAAGCAGAGCTGGGGGACTCAGGGGTAGACTCTCTTTTCTCTGGGGCTGAAGTGGTCAAAAAGCTCCTTGGTGGCAAGGCCCCGGGGGTGGATATGATCCGCCCAGAGTTCCTTGAGGCTCTGGATGCTGTGGGTCTGTCCTGGCTGACACAGCTCTGCTGCATCGTGTGGACATTGTGGATAATAAATCTAGACTGGCAGACAAGGGTGGTGGTCCCCCTTTTCAAGAAAGGGGACCAGAGGGTGTGCTCCAACTACAGAGGAATCACACTCCTCAGCCTCCCTGGAAAGGTCTGTCCAGGGGTTCTAGAGAGGAGGGTCCATCAGATAGTCGAATCTCGGATTGAGAAGAAGCAGTCCGGTTTTTGTCCTGGTCACGGAACAGTGGACAGCTCTATACCCTCTTTGGGGTCCTGGAGGGGGCATGGGAGTTTGCCCAACCAGTCTACATGTGCTTTGTGGACCTGGTGAAGGCATTCGACCTTGTCCCCCGGGGGCTTCTGTGCATACAATTTGTAGGCACAGCTAAGGTGTTGAGGGAATCCAGTTTGGTGGCCTCAGGATTGGGTCTCTGCTTTTTGCGAATGATGTAGTCCTGTTGGCGTCATCTGGCCGTGATCTCCAGCTCTTGCTTGAGCAATTTGCAGCTGAGTGTGAAGCAGCTGGGATGAGAATTAGCACCTCCAAATATGAGACCATGCGGTCCTCAACCGGAATAGTAGTAAAAGACTAGATGTCTAGACTTTGGATTGCTTTTTATTCTAAAACATTAATATTTCCTCATTACCAGCAGCACCAACAAGTAATCAGGTGAGAAAGGGTTTCTCTTAATACCTCACACTTCCTACTTTACAGGTGGAAAGCTACCATATTTTGTATTGTTTTGATACCACACATCCCTGCTATAAAGAAATAAAGAGCAGGCATGTGAGACAGGCTAATCAACTTCTGTGCAGGTTTACTGTTCTCTTGAAAGCCTACAAGTACACCATCACATGATGGCAATTCTTCCATGATCAAGTGTACTTAGAACTGTGACAGAGACCTTCCGTTCTGAAACGCTGTAGGTGGAATAGGGTGCCAGAAGAAAAGCTCTCCAGAGTTGCTCTTCCACTGTTCTTTCGTGTTCAGTGAAACTCTGGAGTAAAGCTCCATTTCCACTGTGTCCATGTGCATAGCTGTGTCGCAGTCTTTGGAACTAACCATGGCTGTTTTGGTTTGGTTCAAACTAGGTGCATGTCAAAAGAGTCCCAGAAGCACCTTGTCATGGCTCTCCACTAGCCTAAATATGCACGTCAGATCTATTTTTGACAGAGCACACTTCCAAAACATATCAATATCAGAAGTTCAGATAGAGCCAGACAACAAAACAGACACTGAAACAGTGTAAAACATCTAGTAAATTTCATATTAAAGTCTCCCGTGCAGGTTTAAAATTGCTGCTGAACTCTGATAACATGTCTTTACCAGAGACACCAGGTAGAAAGTCAGTCATCAGAGAGGTTTCAGTATTTTTTCTTTTTGTTTTTATCATGGACAGCTAGATCTTTATCATGGAAGTGGAGTATCATAAATGATTTTATATGACATCACAAATCATTTATTCATTCATTCATTATCCTAACCGCTTAATCCAATGAAGGGTCGCGGGGTGGCTGGAGCCTATTCCAGCAGTCTTCGGGTGAAAAGGCAGGGTACACCCTGGACAGCTTGCCAGTCCATTGCAGGGCAACATCACAAATCATTTTTATAGAATAGAAAGAAGAAGGTATGGGTCAATACATCAGCAGTTTTGGGAGTACATGTTTTACATACCTTTTGAAATATAAATAAGTGTGTTTTTTTAATGCTACTATCCCATTTAGTCAACACTCTGCAAAGAGCCAGTAAGTGACATACTTATTAAATGAACATTTGATTTCTTGATCTCCCAGATGTGGTTATGCAGACCACCCCTGCAGCTACTCCACAGCTGTCACACTCCTGGTGTGAATTGTTGTACTGCAGAGGTTGGGACAAAACCACGGTGCTCACAAACTCGGTGGAAATTGGGGGTAATTTTTGACATTTATGTTCTTTAAAGCTTGTGAATTAGTATTTCATGTTGTCAGTAGATGGCACTAAGAAAATACAAATTTCTAACTAGCTCCACTGTAGTGAGACAAGTTAGAAAAACACACTTAGTTAAGAGAGATTACCAGTAACAATATTCTACATAAAAAGCATGGATGTCACAGGGGGTAGTGAAAAATTATTGCCTTGAGGTCATAAGGTTGAAGTATAGTTTCATCTGTCTGAGCCTTTATTTAGCCCCCTATCCTTTCTCAGTACTGACTGAACTGAGATCAGTCTGCAGGTTTCCCTAGGGACAACACTAATGTCACATACCTACTTGGCACACCAATATTTCACACCCAAACCAAACCTATTAAAGATGACTACTTACCATAGACAAGATATGTCCTTCACAGCAGCAACCTTCAGATTCAGGGTATTTTCAACCTACACAGACAAGCACATACAGGTACAAATAAGCACACATACTTACATACTACTGCTGAGCATGGTTTTTGTTGTTGTTTTAACGACTTTTTCTCGTTTTCATCTTCAGCCAACCTTTTCATAACATGCTTCCTCCAAAACCCATACTACGTGTTAGTACTTAAATTCTAAATACAAATGCATAATTTACAACAATGCTACAATATTCTACAAAATGTGGAGAAACCTTTATTTCCTTGTAAACTGATAATGAAGGCCTGCACTGCACTCAAGATAGATAACTAAATAAATAAATAAGTAAGTATATAATTATTACACAAACTGCTGAACATAGTGACTAACACCTCCCAACCTCTACAAAACATGCTATTAAAAACAACTGTTTTCAATCAAATGTTTTTTCTGCTCACTGCAATAACCAAAAACCATCCCTGTTTAATAGCCGCATCACTATGACTTTGCTTTTTAAATATCATTTAATTTTTTCTAAGTTATTGCACCACTCTTTTTTTATATTGACTAAACAGACCTTTCAAATTAATTAGTTAATTAGTTATGATGTCATCAATAATTAAAAAATACTTACATTTTGGATCATGTTAGATGTCATTTGTATAAACCTAGGCAGCTGAGTAAATGGGTTGATGTTATGCCAGTTAACAGAAAACATCACAAGTACAGGAGCATTTAGCTAAAACAAAACCAGTGATTGTCCTCATTTTTCTCTGGTGGTGCCCCCTGTTGGAAAGAGCTTTAACTCTACCTCTGGAAGAGTTTTGACCATGTCCCAGTTGAAATCCCAGTGAACACTGGGTCTGAAGGGCTACGTTCTCCATTGTTGAGTCAGCTGATCAGAGCTGAAGCCGAAAGGTGGTCAACTGCCTATCCCCGCAGTCATACCCAGATTCAATGGTGGACACCAGCAGTGAGGGATGCCATCAAGCTGATGAAGAGGTCCTGTTTGGTTTTTGTGTATTCCTGATTCAGCTGCCAGGTATTGGCAGGAAGAGGTATCTTGGTTAACATGCCTCTGAAGCATTGTGTGAACATTGGGGACAGAGCCTCTGGACAGGCAGACTTTTCGAGAGGGTGTGGTCCTTACCTCTCTGTCTATTCAGGTGTCCCCAGAGAGGAGGGTCCGTCAGACAGTCAAACTCTGGATTAAGGTGGAGCAGTGTGGTTTTTGTGGAACAGTGAACTAGCATTCCACCCTCTGCAGGGTCTTGGAGAGAGCATGGAAGTTTTCCCAACCAGTTGCAGATACAACAACTGAAATACTTTCCTCTATAGGGTAACCAGGTTGATAAAACTGTCAATGTCTCAATATGTCACAGTGGTGTGGAGGTGTGGACCCAAAATGCAGAGACAGGAGCCAGGGATGCAGAAAAAAGATGTTTTTAATCCCAAAACATCTGAACTGAAGGCAAATTAATATTTAGATGCAATAACCTGAAGCTAACAAAAGCACAATGAACCAATGGGGAACAGAAACCAAGGGGTATAAATACACAGGAACAAAACAAGATGCAGGTGAAGTGAATGAACTAAATGAACCCAGGTGAAATAAAGAACAGGAAAGCAAAACAGGAAACCAGACATGAGGGAACTAAACATGGAAAACTACAAAATAAAACAGAAATCAGGAACATAGAAAACACAAATCAAGAAATGACACAATAACTTATGTGTTAAGGGTCATCTTCGTTTCATGATATAAAAATGTGATACAGCATGATAAGGCAGACTTTTGAAAACACTGTGTCGCTGAACCAGAACCTTAACTTTGTTTATCATCATTTAAATCGCTTACTGGGAAAATCTGTAACTCCCATGGCTTCTTTTTTTTTTTTTTTTTTTTTTAATCTATTAGTCCCCCAACCTCACAAGCTAGTTGATTTTTTTCTGTCCCTTTGGTGCTGAGCAGATTCTGTACAATGGCCTCCCATATTTTCTACTGACAAAAGCTACCTACTACAGCAAAAAACTGAACAAAAACATTGCTGTTTCAATGAGCATAAATACAGTATGTCATCAATCACATGGTAATTCCCTGTGGGTGAAACTGGTAATGGAGGGTTTACTGGCGATTTGCTCAATTTATTTATATTGACAAGATAGCCAAGAGTATTTTTTTATTATGTGGGAGATTACAGACCATAGAATGAGTTTTTTTCTTGTGGTGAACCAGTGCAGTTTGATTTATGTTCTTCCCTATTCTTTTGAACTATACAAAGGAGCCCACCACCTTGACCGCTCTATTAAAGTAAGAAGCCAAAGTTATCAATCGACATGGTGAAAGGAAGGAAAGTCTTCCCAACAAGCCAAGCTTTCTCTGCCTAATGGATCATACGAAGCTGCAGAAGCTGCAACTAGAGAGTGAGTGAGTGAGACAGAGAGAGCAGGATGTTGCTTCTACAGTATGGTTTTGACTGATTATGCATTTTCCTTAAGCTATTCATAGAAGATAGATTCATCATTCCAATTTGTCAAACTAGCAAAGATTTCAATTAATTATGTGCAGCGAAAGACTGGTGTATTAGGCCACTCTGTCAGCACTAGTCTGAGTCCCCATTTACAGGACTCAAAATAAAGAGGTATCAGAGAGGTGCTTGGATACCCCAGTAATTAATTTGATGAATGCCTTAGCGGCACAAATAGTGGCAGCCGTGCATCTTTTCATCAGACACAAGCAGCAGTCTCTGTGCTCGGTGCTAATTTGAAGGGGGCAGCTCATCTGTATAGTGGATGTGCTTGTGGCTGGGTCTATTCTTCAACCTATGCCTCCTGCTGTCCAGGCAGTGTGTGAGGACCTTATGTTTTCTGTCAACTTTGTCCTTGTGCCAAGCAACTTGCTCCATTTAGTGCCCAGTTTTTTGACTCAGTGACTTGAACTTGAAAATGGGAAACATTTTGATAAATGAAAGCTGTAGTTCTGTTGTTTTCTACCTTCATTCTTATGTTTTGGTTGTTGTCTTCTGGAGATCAGTTTTAGAATTATATCATATACAGTACCTGCCAGATATGAACTGCCTGGACAACAGTTTCAATCAGAAGAACCGCAATAATCCATTATAAGAACATTTCTGATTATAGACTTAAAGGGTAGGAGGACATCTACACAGTGACAAATGAACAGGGTAACACAGAGGGAGGTGCGATTGGGCCAATCTAAAATGATGGATCATATTATTGTTATTAGGTGAAAGCTTCAATGGCAGCTATTTGTGATGCACACTGTCAATGTCGGCAGGAGTTTCAGCCGAACAAAGAGATAATTGGACTGCTGCCATATAATTCAGGTTCATATTTTCACAAGTGGGGAAACTCATTATAAATCAGGTCAGCCACTGATACAAGACCATAAATCAAAGAAAGACATAGCTTGAACAATTAGATAATTACTAGACCACTATGTCACCGCTTCAGAGACATTTTGCTTTGCCACTATGAGACAAAGCAGTAAGAAGCAAACGGAGCTGAGACACTGCAATCACAGTTCCCTCATGAAATAAGTCATAGGAGAAGAGGTGAAAATTTATAAACCATGGCGATGTAAACAAAAAAGATCAACTGTTCAAAATTCTGGCTGCACGGTGGCGCAGTGGTTAGCACTGTGGCCTCACAGCAAGAAGGTCGCTGGTTCAATCCTTGGCTGGTTTGGCTGGCCTTTCTGTGTGGAGTTTGCATGTTCTCCCCGTGTATGCATGGGTTCTCTCCGGGTACTCCGGCTTCCTCCCACCATCCAAAGACATGCATGATAGGTTAATTGGTCACTCTAAATTGCCCCTAGGAGTGAGCGTGAGTGTGGTTGTTCGTCTCTCTGTGTGTGTGGCCCTGCGATGGACTGGCAAGCTGTCCAGGGTGTACCCTGCCTGTCGCCCAAAGCCAGCTGGGATAGGCTCCAGCTTCCCCGCAACCCTGAATTAGAATAAGCGGTTCGGAAAATGAATGAATGTTCAAAATTCTCTAAATGGAGGGACGATGACCGACCTGTGCAAGCAAGTGCCTCTGAGAAAATTAGTCACAGTTCAACAAATAAATCAAATGAAGTTTGCCTTAGCGTTATTTTATATGGTTTTGGCCATATACTGCACACTCTGCCTTCTGATCAAACCTAAAAGTAAATTCTGGAAAGGGTCTCTTAACTATATGACTGCATGGACTGTCACTGACCCCTAGTGTTACTCAAATGCTCAGTTACAGCGCTTGAACTACACTTACTCTAATTATAACTATGCCCCTTGATTACCCCAAGGCAGAGAAGCAGCCTGAAATCCAGAGGCAGGGGTCCAATTGACCCCAATTGAAAGTGTCATTTCACAGGATTGCCAAGTTGGAAATGCTTGTGCAGCCCAGGATGAGCGGATATTAATTCAATGTTCCTCCTCAGTGTCATTGTTTGATGTCCCCTGTACTGCATCCTCCTCTTCGCAGCTGGGCTGGTGTAGCACTGCCTGTGCTGTTCTTGTGTCAAACTAGAGTGCAAGGAAGCTCCAACAGTGGAAAAAAAAAAAAAAATTGAGGTCACAGCACAAGAGTGAACCAACTGGAACAGATTGTGGTGGAACCTCCAGGCTTTTGCAGACACGTGTTGATCCCAGAACAGCATGCCCTCGCTTTTACCTTCCTATCCTTCTTGCAGCTCTGCTGCAAGTACCTTATGGATCGGGAGAATGTCCTGACTCTTTGCTTCAGCTTTTAACCATCATATGTGTCCTTATTCATTGGGAACTAAAATAAGTATTTTATCCTAACCTGACATTGCCAGTATAAATATTTATTTAGCAAAAACAGCAAACTATTTATTTTGCCAACCCCACAAAAGAAAAAAAAACTTTGGGTAAAACTTAAAAAAAAAAAAAAAAAAAGTAAAACGAAAACCAATAAAATAAAATATCAATATTTTTGTTTTTAATCACAATCTTTTATATTCACAAAATTTCCAAGTATTCAGCCATTTTGAATAAAAACTATGACACTATCCAGAAAGTTCATCAATGTAATTTTTTTTTTTTTTTTTTTATATATATATATCTGTAACAATATATGTTAGGGTTTTACGGTTGTACTATCTGAGGACAGTTGATTTGGTCTGATCTGTCCCAACACAGCTGAACAAAATTGAAATGTCTCCTTAGTTCATTGTCTCTGAAGCACTTAAAATAGATATTAAAGCCACTCTGCATAAGTCCCATCTGTTCTACAACATATCCCCATGGAGAGGAGGCAGTGTTTTAAGGCACAATTGATCCTTTAATAATGTCATGACCACTGCATGACCCATGACAGTGGGCGTGTTTGTCTGGAAGGGGCGGTGAAGACTCAAGCTCACAGATGCACACAAACATACACATGACTGAAAGAAAAACCGTGCGTAATGGTCTGGTGTTAGTTGATGAGTGGGAGACAGGTACGATATCTGTTTAAGAGCACTGGGGTTCAAAATGTCGCCTTGTGTCAACCAAAGACAACTTGTAACATTTCTGACATTCTGTCATTATTGTCACTTTACATGAAAGTTGCAACAGCAAAGAGGGAGCACTGACAGCAGATTGACCCCAGATGTTGTTCATTTGATTGATATCTCTATAGACAATGATCTTTTTCTGCACTGTGGTGGTTACACTGGGAGGCGTTGGGAGGGGGCAAATACAGGAGAAATGTCACACTTGGGAAGTCAGTGAGGCGTAAAGCACTGCCTGACAAGCGCAGGGTCAGTGGCTCCTCTCTGCCCCTTTTTGTGCCCCGGGAAAAATGATCTAAGTGATTCTGGACCTCTGCCACCGATCTGCTGGAGTGCAGGAGTCAACCGGGTAGGCATGGCGGAGTGAAGACTGGCAAATGATTTGCTGGTAAAATGGCATCCAGTGCACTAACGCCTAGAGGAAAGACAAGCGCATTTTTTATTTTATCATTTTCATTGTTTTGTTTTTTTTTCACTGCTATTTATACGCTGTGTAATTTACATTCTGTGTCCACAAGCCATAACATATAAGAAATGCAATGTGAGTGAACAGATATATTTCAGAATAATTATAATATTTTCCTCTTTTTTTTCTTTTCACACCATATGTAACGAGTTTTCTGATGCTGACCATCTTCATTCAGAGCTGCAGTTGACCGTCTTAGAAGGGGGGAGAGGTTAAGTCTACATTGTTCTGGTAAATTGCTTAAGACAACTGCTGCAAGGCAGAAGACATGTCAGTGAATAAACCCATAAAAACTGCAGCTCGCATACAACATGTCTAAGCTTAGTTGTAGGTCACCTGATGACGTGAAGACTTGTCTTAATGTCAGTTTATTAAAAAAAATATATATATATGGTGGATTAAGCTTGTAAAGAAAATGACATAGCATTGTTAATACTGATAAATGAAATAAAATAAATTTACCAGTAGTATGTTATGTTTGTCACAAACTGCAAAATCTCAGATTCAAATTAAAGTGGCAAAACCATTCAAAAAGACATCTAAAAGGTTTTAGCAGAATAGCAATTAAAGTACTCAGATCTAGATGTGTTTGTGTGTTATAAAGTCAGAGGGAGCAAGTTATGTAGCAAGCTCGTCACAGTGCAGGGTAATAAGGTCAATGCAGAAAATATCCCACGGGCACATTTCCTTGCAAATGTGCAGAAACACGAATACACACACATAAACACATTTGCACACACTGCTCCACTGTCCAGGCCTTATGTTGCAGAATCCAAACCAATCGAGTCAATTGCCAGAAAACATGACATGACCTTTCAGATTCACTGAGCATCAACTGTGAGTGGGACTAGCGTGCTTTCCGTTTCAGCGCACCCTCTGCCCCTCCCGCCTACTCCGTCGCCCCTGAGGCCCTAAACCCTCCACAAATAATTACTCTCGATGGAGTCTGTACTCCACAAGACACAGCCAAAAAAATTTGACTCTGATTTTGACCCATGCTTAAGGTACTCTCACTATTAAATCATCCCTCACAGGGTTTTTATCATTAGAACAACTCAGTCACCATAAATTAGCGATGAGTAAGGTCAAGTTCATGCTCGGACGTATCTGGTTAAAAATATATTTTGTGGGTATTACATTGTTTATATGATCACTCAATTTTTTAAGGAAATACAGACAAAAATGACACACATAAGCATCTCAAAGGGAAAAAAAACTTTTTGTATCTTGGATGATAAGGATGATAAGATGCTGTTATGTGATGAGATAGAAATATTGTTTCACCACATTTTTGAAGACTTCAGTAAATGATGACTGAAAGAATGAGAAAAGATGGAATGCTTCCACAATACATTAGTTAAGCTTGTGAATGAATGCAACACTGATGTTATATGACTACCACCTGCTGGTTGAGAAACAGACCATTGATCCATATCTTATGTCCAGTATGTTTAATTGTAACAGCAATCATTATCACCCAACCAAGACAGGGCTTTTATCCATCCATCCATCCATTCATCCATCCATCCATCAATACATGAATCAGTTCATTGGGTTGATGTTGATGAAAGTGGTTTGATGTAGGTTTATACTTCCTATTTAAAAGAAAGGAAGTACTCAGAAAACTCAGACCTGTGTCAAGCCATTGTATTCATGTCTTTTTTTGGCAAAGGTTGAAGATCAGTTTAATTTAGAAGCTCTAATGGTAAAATTATCCCTATTGCTAGATAATGAATAATTTATTTGAATGTTCCTAGATTCAGGTGGTGATCGAGATCAGATTATTTATTTCTTATTACATTTCTGGAATCTACCCAGAACATCTCATTTATGTTGTTAATAGACAAACAGACAAACAAACACCACTGAATACATGACCTCCACCTTAGCAGAGGTAAAAAAAAAAAAAAAAAAAGGATTTAAGATAATCCCTTTCAAAATATCTTGCAGAATTCAAAGTCTGGTACAATGCCAAAATGTCAGGGTTCAAAGTATGTGGTTGAAGCAGCGAGTGGACAAATTTCCGGTTTGTACACCATTCTGCATGGCAGCACCTGGTAAAGATATGGATCACTGACGATTACAGCAAAAGACATTCAACGCAGAATTTAATGGTATAACCTGAATGTATCAAAAAAATAAACAAAAATAAAACGTTTAAGAAATGAAATGTACAGTGTTTAACCAATTTGGCTGTTTTGTAGTTAAAAGGTATGGCATTCGTAAATAAATTTTTAACCGAAGTAAAATCACAATCGACCGTGCATCATCAACTTATCATTTTCTACTGAAAATGGAGGACCTTCCACACTCTAACACTAGGTTAGTTCAATCTAACAGGGAAGTTTATTTTGGTTTTACGTTAGAAACACGGCAGATAGTTCATAAACTAATTTATCCTCCCATTCGAGTCAGATCATTTATTGTTACTTGCTATACAAAATGACGGCAATGGCTTATTTGTTGGTTAGCTTACAGAGGAATACCTCAATTCAGTTGCTGTTACACCTCATAGAAGTTGACCTGGTACACTTCATTTAGCCATATTTTCCGAGAGTTTTTCTTTGTGTTTCATTATTTGTATCAGCTGATACGTCAACGGGAGTAGGGGTTGATGTCTTCTCGCTATGTCTAGTCTATCCAGTAATAGTGACCCAAGACATTTATGCTTGATGTTTAAAGATGGATACAAAGAAACACGGACAGATTCTTTTGCAACTGTTATGCACACAGATTGGTCTGTTTTCAAGGTGCAATGAATATCCATCACTTGACGCAGAAAACAGAACAATAACATTTGAAAAAGCAGGGCAGAGTTGAGTTGTATGGCTGAAACACAACCAATGAAAGGAATGAACCAGAGAAAAAGAGAAATGGGAAGAAGATGCAGCAGAAACCTTCCAATAAAAAGCATCCTATGAAGAAAAAGATGCAGTAGAAGAAGTTAAGAGAGACAACATCCACAACTTTAAATAGACTTTTAAAGACAGAGTGTGTCTGCAACAACAGACACCAACTGCTGTTAAAACATGGAAGTGAACTCTGAACTCAGTACTACCTACTGGAGTGGTGGACTACTCCAGTCCTCATGAGCTGCAGTCCTGCAAGTGCTGGTAGTTTCCGTGTTGCAACCCACCTCACACGCGTAAGACTTAATTAGCAGACTTATACAAAGCTTGACATCAAACTTGCACAAGTTTGCTAATTGGCCATTGATTTGAGTCATGTGTGTTGCAGCAGGGAAACTCCTAACACTTGCAAGATTGTGGCTCTCGAGGACCTGAGTTAGCCACCCCTTCTCTAGAGGATGAACTGACCTAATAACAATGACAATGTAAAATACACACCTTTGTTTTTAATGCTTTCTGCATTCTGCTGTAATGCTTCTAAGGTTTTTATGTAAAGCTCTTTGTATTGTCTTGTACATGAATTGTGCTTTACAGATAAACTCGCCTTGCTTTGCCATACCACAGAACAGTGGTAGGCAACCCCGGTCCTCAAGTGCCACAGTCCCGCAAATGTTAGGAGTTGCTCTGCTGCAACACACCTGGCAGGTACATATCCGACCTAATTAGCAGACTTGTGCAGAGCTTGACATCAAACTCTGCACAAGCCTGCTAATTAGCCATTGATTTGAATCGGGTGTGTTGCAGCAGGGAAACTCCTAACATTTGCAGGATTGTGGCACTCGAGGACCTCTGCCATAGAAGTATAAATGCAGACATATGACAATATTTGAAATGGACAACCCCATCTACATATGCAAGGAAACATAGATGGGTCTAGCGCTTACAAAGGCTGTGTGGGAAAAAAAACAAAAAACAAAAAACTAAACACGATGATCAGTGTTTCTCTCCATGTCAGGCTGTGTACTATGCAAGTTCATCCCTATAGCTCTTGTTTTCTGTTCATTTTTGTTTCAACCATTTCTTTCAGCGCTCAGGGTCCTTTGCTGTGATGTTAAAGCTGATCCCAGTAATTATTCTATTTCCATTTAGCTGTTCTGCAATTACAGAGATGAATCTGATTTATTTTTCTTTATTTCACTGATAAATGTTTCAATTTCTCATTCAGTTTCCACATCCAAAAATATTCATTTTCAAAAGGTTTACACTACCTAAGAATAAAGAACACGGTTGAGGAAATCAGGTGTGTGCATAAGCACGCTGTATGATGTCACAATGACAGATATTGATAAATGAAAACCACTGACACACACAACTTTGTAAACCTGCTGGTGATAGTAATGTCAGTGAACCTATCCACAGGTTTAGCCATAAAACTGTATAGTTTTAAGTCTGTAACTAGTGATGTTTTATGTGCAGAATTTTTCTGAATAATTGCTAAACAAGAAAGAGCTCCATAAACCCTCATTATAAATGACAGCAGAACAAAGTATTTTTGTATGGTTTTCCAAATATCTGGAAATATGGAATAACTTTGCTTCTATTAATGTCTTATTAAAGAAAATAATAAATAAATGTGTTTTAAATGATGATGTGACATCTATATCACATGAAGTCTGAAGCCTAAAAGTGTGCAGATACAAAGCATATTGTTATTTTCATTTCACAACAAAATCATAACAGACCGGTTGATATATTTCATCATTTAATCCAAACTTTTAATCATATTTTCATACAACAACATAGCTGCAGGCTTGTTCTCTTCTGCACAGAGGTATATTCTTTTTTTTTCTCTAGTATCTATTTTGAACTGTATCATATGTCCTTTCCTTATGAACTACTTTGGAGTTCATAAAATAAGCAAGAGCAAAAGGTTTCTTCTTTCACAACAGAAAAGGTTTCACCATGTTAGATAATCTGTATAATCTGGAGAGTTAGCACCTGACTAGCAGTTCGTAGCAGCAGACATAAATTAATGAGTGTGACACATAAAAGCATGCAAGGACACACTGACAGTATTCATGTAATGATTAGTTGCACAAACGTGGAAAGGGCGATGTGAAGCTGATTATCATGGAGTTGATGAACAATATCACAGTAAGGGTAATCAATGCAATCTCTTTCAACATAGATTAAAATATGAAAACAGTACAAACAAAAAGTCTATGAAGATCAAATGTCATGGTTTTAATCCTTGTTTTTTACTTTTCCATTAATTTGAATGGCTCCCCTAGTATGTGCTCTCTTCATTGTTTTAAAGCTTGCTACAATGCAAGGTCAAGTACATTTAACCCATAACATTTAGCTTATACCACTGTCACATCTGCATCATCAAATTAATGTCAAACTACAACACTTTCTTTTTCTCCTCAGAGATGGTAAACCTTTGTGAAACACAGCAGGGAGGATGCAAGCAGTCTCTTTTCATTTACCTCAAAATGAGGAGGGCAGAATGATATGGGACCATAAACCTTAATACAACAATCTTATTTCATGGAGGATAATGCCCTTTGCCCCTTTTGTTCCTGTGAAGTTGATTTGAAGTCATGGTTTGTCCTTTTGATATGATGTTGGGTCAGACCAATTTGCCACCCGGAGGGGTGAGGGAAGTAGGGAGGTACATTTTTTAATTGTCAGGTCACTTGGTGCAGGGACAGAAGATCCTTTGGGCACGTTGTCTGTCTTTGTTTGAAGGAGCAGCCATCGGAAATCCCCTACCTCATTATGAGAAAAGAAAGATTAATTGACCAGTTCATTGACTGGCAGCCTCAAGACTCGATCAACTTTGCAAGGGGACTCACCAATTAAGACTGGACTACAGCACCTTTTCTTATACCAAGAGTAATCCTTTTTATTGTCATTAGTCTCTATAGTACGAAGAGGATGGTCATGACTAAGCTGCCCTTTATCAAAGGCATGATAGAAAGTATAGAGTTTGACAGCATCATTTAATATCAGCTTTAGCATGACTTCGTTTAGACGTCATCAGTCAGAGTGCAACAAACAGGCATTTGCATTAACTTATACATTTCATTTCAAATCTAAATAATGAAAATGGGCGCATGGACAGAGTAAGTTGTTAAATAGTTCACTTTAACATTTCTACTTTTGGTTTCTAAAAAAAAAAAAAAAAAAAAAAAAAAAAACTTACATAGGGTGCATTTACACTACCCCTTCTCAGTCAAACCTGAGTTTGTTTACTCAGAAACAAAGGCTGGTGTCGATAGGCTGGCTCATTTGTGGAGGTGTAATGTGCAAGTAAACCAATGCAAATCATAGAAGTGAATAATCCACCTGAAAACAGATCTTGGTTTGTTTTAAGTGGAACAAATGTAGGAAAGACTGCAATATATTGTATATGGACAGAAATTAAATAGACTGCCCTGCATTAACTAACACATGACCTCGTTTTCTTATACACTGTTTGGCTCGTTATATCCTCCAGTAATTCTTGCAGAAAAGTGGCCTCAGGTGCAGAGAAGCACACCATGTTCAAAATGTTGTCTATTAGGTGTGAAAATCTCTTAATCAAACAAGCAAGGCTAAATTTGTCCTTGTCACTGGACATCTAAATACCTCACTTTTTCCCCAAAAGTCTGATGAATTTCTACTTAAGTGCAGCAAACCAAGAGCTTCTAAATATTTCTATCAGTCTTTTTGTTGTGTAGATTCCAGTTTGAGCGCATAATATCCTGGCAATCCCTGAAAAACAAAAGCAAAGAAACCTAAATTCACAACCTCACTATTTTTTTACGGTGACATAAAAAAATTGAAAAAAAAAAAAAACTGACTGAAATCATGAAAAAGTTGTAACAGTTTTTATTTGACCTATTGATAATATACAAGCCCTAAATTGGAAACGTTATTGGTCCAATCAGCATGTGTTATGACGAAGTGAACCTGAGGGGATGGATGTGTCATGACAACAGAGGTGTGAGAGATCCCGTGCAAACACCTGTCTAGTCCAAGGGAGGCTGCATCTGCAATAACAATACTGATTTTGACATAAAGCATACAACACATACATACAAGCATAACCTCACACACACATTCACTCACTCCCACAATGTCTTTTCATGCATAAACAAATGCTTTGGGGGGAACAGAGAGCTGGAAAGATGTCATCATCACTCTCTTCAGGAGGCCATTACAGAGAGGAGAGAGCTAATACACAGTGCAGATATTCTGGCATCTTTTTTTTTTTCTTTACCAAGGGCTGCACATCCCTTGTGGGTGATCGGTAAAATTGGTTGACATTTTCCTGGCTCCAATTAACCTTCGATTTGACTCTCAGTTTTGCCTGTCTTCTTTTATTGTCTTCTCAAATAAAGTGGCAAAGGGATAGCACGGTTGGAAACAAAAGTGTTGTTTCCCCAATGTTGACCACATCCCTTTTTGGCCTAATTGTTCTCTTTCCCTGTGGATGACCACCAACTAGAGAAGATGGGCTTCATCAGTATGTCAGGGCCTTCTCTGCAGAAGGTTAATACACTACGTCTCTCTGCTGTATTGTTTAAAACACCTTTTGAAATGACAAATGAGTACCATTATTTTTATTTTCCTCTGATATTACAGTCAGACATGTAAAACACTATATACTTATATGATGATTTATCATTTTGCCCTCTGGATGAAAAGCTTTGTTTCTGAGAGACAAAGTGCCATATTCTCAGCATTTTTATGCTGAGAATTCAATTTAATCTGGAGCTACATAAGTCACAGTATTACAGCCACAGTGATCATTTGGATTACAGGGATTACAAAAAAGGTTTTTCTCTGCACATCCTCTACACACACACACACACATACACACACACTGCTTTCTCTATGTTTAACCTTGGTTCATTCAGAGGTTATTGGCCGCCTTGAGAAATATCTTTTAGATATGACAAATATAGATGCTATAAATTATTGAACAATATTGTAGTCAGGTCCATATTGTTTGCCGAAGTACATGCTATGAGATTTAGACATATTCTCAATGCTTTTAAACTCAAAAGCTTGTATTTTTTTTAAATGAAGGGATCTATATAAGGTGAGGCAACATAAAGAACACACAATTACACACTGCTTTCCCTGAGGTCCCATGTTATCTGTCATTCTTTCCAGCCTGAAGAAAGACTCCGCGTTGTGGGCCTCAGGTGTGAGAAGCTGAGTGTTCTGGTGGTGACAGTTCATGCTCTTAACAGCCCCAGCAGTCAAGGATTATTCATCTGCAATCTGCCTTTGGTGACATTACAGATGGTGCCCTCGTGCCATATTTTACAGACTAGATATTTGAGATGTTGGACTTTTACTGATTTCCAAAATGCAGATTTGTTACAGATCATTTTGGCATATTTCAGTTGAAGGTGTCGCATGTCTTTCCCTGATTATAAGGACTGAATTGATATGCCTATTGTTGACTAAGTGTACCACAGGCAGATTACACAACAATAAAACTACTCAAATGATGGCTGTATATAATGTACCGTATTTGTACAGCTTTACACATATTAAAATGACTGAAAGAGGTTTTTACCATGTGAGAAAACCTTTTGTACATTACACCAAGCCTGAGAGCTCCCACTAGCACACACCAAGTTGAAAGCTCAACACAGATGGGGTGATAAATAAATCAGGATCGTGTCATAACTCCTGTGTCAAATAGGCAAAAAACAACATGGGTTCCAATTTTGCACCATTTCTCTGTGCTTTATTAAAGTGGAGACTAACTGAAATCTCAAACAACAAACTAGATTTCCAAGTCAGGAAATACAACATTAAACAAGATCCAAGTTACAAAAAAAAGCATTGGGCCCCATTCACCAGTTGCTCTTACAAGTAAATGTGTTTTTAAAGAAATGCCACAGATTTCCTCAGCCAGGTGCCCTCTAATGACAGTCAATTTGGCATCCATCAAGCATACCTCTGTCACGATGAGGTATATGGACCCAAATGCAGAGATGAGTGGAAGGTGAGTAGGTCCATAATTGCAGTTTATTTACTGAACAGGCAGGGGACTAAACTCAAGTTCCAATACAACTCAATGGACCAGTAAAGTAAAACCAAACGTGAGGGGTATAAGTACACAGAACCAAAACGAGACACAGGTGACATCGATGAACTAAATTAACCCAGGTTAGCTAATAAAACATGGAACAAGTCAAAACAGGAAAAAAAACACAAATAAAAGATGAAACCAGAACTAAGGACACAGGAAAACACAACCTCTATTCCTTTAACTCTTTTTTCCTTTTTTTTTTTTCTTTTGTTATTGGTTTTGTTATTGGGAGATGGAGGTTATGCCCTGCCTTCCTGGTTAACACCACTGACAAACCTTGCAGCCCACCTGGAGGTTTCACAAAATAAGGTGCTCACTCTGCCTCCATGAGCACACCACATTTTAAGGGAATGGCGGTTGTGTTTGGACCATAGACTGTACATAGAGATGGACATAGTCTCCGTGAAGAGCTGGATTGAAGCTCGGTGGGCAGTTCCTACCATCACCATCTTGACAGAGGCATGTGCGTCGTCTCAGCCAGAATATACAAATATGGACAAAGATGTGGAGCTGAAAGGGGGGCTGTGAACATCATGGTGGATGATTGACATCGAGTGAACCTCGAGCTGCCTGTAGCTAAGAGCAAACCGAGCTAACCCCAAGATAACAGGAGCTAACTAGCTAACGGAGGTAAGCGGGCTAAAGCCAAGTCACGTTGTTAATCGGCTGAAAACCGTAGTTGTTCTACGTTCTTCTTACTTGAAGCGTGAGGTCCGTGCCTGTCAATCAAAAGGACACGCCCCTAAATATGCCGAACTTTGAGATTAAATTACTTTTAAACGGGCGAGTTAGAAAGAACTTCACTCCCCCCACAGTTGTCATGAAGGTAAACATGACCTATTAACTGAAAATGGATTTTTGAACCAGGCTGTAAACATGTTTATTTCTGCTGTGAAGTTGGCCTTTTTAACATGGGAGTCTATCAGGATTTGCTCTGTTTTGAAGCCAGCCCCTAGCGGATGAGGGGGGAACAGCAGTTTTATGCACTTTCGCATAGGCTTCACTTTTAACCGCGGAGGTGCCGTCCTTCTTTCATATACGGTCTATGGTTTGGACCTAGCAGGTGGCAATTTGCTTTACAAACTGTAGAAGGTATAGCATGTTTAGAGAAATTAAGATTTATGACATTGTGTTCCCCTTCTCTTCAGATTTTTAAGATTTTTAAGTGTTGCTTAATGACAAGTTTAAGAAGCCTCATAAGAAAACTTTGGTGTATGAGACTTGTGATTTGGTTCTGAAGTTTGTTGGAGATGGATGAAGTGGCTGGTTAATTCCAATCTGAACACATACAATACCAGTCAAAAGTTTGGACACACTTTCCCATTGGATTTAGTATCAAAGTGTGTCCAGACTTTTGACTGGCAGTGATCTGATGTAGCAATAGATGCTAATCTTAGCTGAATGAATTGTACCATGTGAAAAAACATTAATAATTTTATTTCTGACAATTCATGATTTAGGCCACTCTGTGGCATGGCGGTAAGCACTGTGGCTCAGAGCAAGAAGGTTGCTGGTTCACTCCTCAGCTGGGGCGAGGTTTGGACAGTGGCCTTTCTGTGTAGAGTTTGCATGTTCTTCCCGTGTATGTGTGGGTTCTCCAGCTTCCTCCCACTGTCCAAAGACATGTATGTTAGGCTAATTGGTTACTATAAATTGCCCATAGGAGTGAGTGTGAGTGGTTGTTTGTCTCCGTGTGGAGCTGTGATGGACTGGTGAGCTGTCCAGGGTGTGCCCTGCCTTTCGCCCAAAGACTGCTGGGATAGGGTCAAGCTTCCCCGCGACCCTTCATTTGAATAAGCTGTTAGGATAATATAGGAATTAAAGTATTTACAATAAATTACAAAATTGACTCAAAATTCCTTTTCTAGGCTGGATAAAATGTTTGTCATGCGTTCATTCCTTCAAATAACAATTTCAGACATGAAACATTTTGTAAAGTATGAATGTGGTAATGTGTGTTTTTTGTTTGTTTTCCATATGGTTTCTATTTAACCTTTTAAGGCCCTGATCTACCATTTGACAAAGGTAAATTTGCAGTGACTTTGATTAATTTCTTTTTAGAAAATGTGGAAATAAACCTGCCTGAGCCATCTTTACCAGTTGGTTTTAAGTATGTAAAACCCAAACAAAAGTGTTTGTTATAACACTACTGTTTCAAATTTCAGCCATTTCACTTTTGTTATATTATTAGTAACTTCTTCTTTTTAACATCGCAACCATTTGCTAAAAAATATTTATTGTGTATTCTTGTCCAAAACAAACAGAAAAACACAGAGAAACATTTTTTTCTGGCCTTTTTGTTAGCGTGAAAGTTGAAGGGTTAAGAATACAGAGTTCCATACGAGAATCAAATAGTGAGAATACTGTAATGGTTCAACTTAAGTATAAAATAGCAACGTGGTGCCCGAACTTTGCTGACATACATTATTCAAATCCCATGGTAACAACAAAGTTCACATTTTATGACAACGCATAACAAAATAAATTATGCGTGTGACTGCAGCTTGAACTCATTCTCTGGAAATATCATAACGAGACAATCCCTTCTCTGAAGTGTTTTCAAACATTACATGAACCTATTTAACTTGGTGACTCTTAAAGGGCTTACACACTGGGGATGCAGAAGAAATTCAATGCAGCCCCCATCATACTAGATTCTTTGCAAAGATAAACACTCGTGTTAGAGAAATAATAAAAAGAAAAATGATGTGATCAAATCAAGTCAAACTTTATTTATATAGCACTTTTCGTACAGATGCATTTCAAATGCTTTACGACATAAAAACAATTTCATACTCACACTCACACAAACACGCGCAACCACACACTCAGCCCAAATGCACAATTTGTGATGACAAATTACAGTAAGTCACCCATTCGACCATCCATTTTTTATACCATAAACATTCCAGTTCTGGAGCATATTCCAGTGTAAATGTGTCAAATAAAAATAAAGTAATAAAAAATAAATTCTTTTGAAAATACAAAATGTTCTTTTTTATGTATACAATATTGAACCAGCTGCTACTTCTAAACACTTGATTATGCATGATCATCTTGTAGAACAGCTTTGCTTCCTAGTTTCTTCCACTTTTGAAAGAAAAAAGTCTTAGCAAACATGATTTGCATGTATGTTGGAGAAACCACCACAAAAAGCTTACAAAGTCATGAGTTATTAAAAGGAACCTTTATTTTCAATCAAATTAAATATGAAAACAATAAAGCTGTTTATTCATAAAAGCCATTACAGTGTAATGTTTTACAATGTTAATTAGTTGGTAAATAAGTAGTATATAAAGAGCCGACATACAAATTTAAATTAATCTTCTTCTGAACAAATAGTTTGTTTGTGGTTTTATTAAATTTTTGCACATTGCTTGTCTGCATGTTTTTATTTGTTGGGAAAAATGCACAAGGAAACAGTTTACTAACAGAAAAGATTTTACCATATACAGTCCTGCAGCATGTTAATAAATAAATACAGCCAAATTAAAACAATAGAAATGGCATTAAAGTAGAAACAATCCAATGCAAATAAAAAAAAAAAATCTAAATTGATTAAGCTTTAAATGAAACTTCCTATAAGTAGATTTACCTCCTAACTTTAATTGGACAAAGCAGTTAAAAAATTGGATGGATGGAATTATAGATTTATTAACAACAATCAAAATCCAACGATTAACATTTCTAATATATGTAAATATGACAACACATAAAAGACAACATAGCCTACATATACAGTATGTAAACAACACAACAAATATAATGTCGATGAACTGATGTTGGCAGCATTGGTTCATCAAAATCAATTATTTTAGTACAACATGAAAATGTCTGAAGGTCATCGTGCGTGCACAGCAATGAAAAGTTTATCCCATTTAATAATCACCCAAAGAACAAAGCAGACTCAGCAAATACAGAGCTTCTCCTTGAGCAGTCACTATTGAGAGTCATTTGTTCAGAGCAAAGTTGCTTCAATATTTTCAGTGGTGGAGGCGCCATGCTTTAAGTTATTTTAGAAAAATAAGCAGGACAGCTGAAGATAACATTAAGTCCTCAGCAATGATTACATCATAGTGGTTTCATGTCCAATACTTTTAAGGATTGATTACAAAGTGTTTTGATTGGTTTCAAAGTTGTCAGACTTGCTTCAGACCAGCACAGCAAACAGTGGTTGATATGTGAGTATCATTGCATTTAGAAACATCCTTAATGCTTCCACAGTTAATGAATTTCTGATATTTTAAAAAAAAAAAAAGCTAAAATATATTCTATTGTATTACTCATCTTCTGTGATGGACTGGCGAGCTGTTCGGGGTATACTTTGCCTTTCGCCCAAAGACTGCTGGGAAAGGCTCCAGCTTCCCCGCGACCCTGAATTGGATTAAGAGGTTAGGAGAATGAATGAATGAATGAATTACTCATCTTCTTTAAATGTTCTTTTAATCCAAAAGTTGGAAATAAATTCATTCTTACTATAATAATTTACTTTACTATGTTATCTACACTGTGTTATATCTTCTGGTTGTTCATTTATTTATTCATCCGTTTTGCTGGATATAACAATGTAGATTTGTTGTTTAATTAAAGTTAACAGAAAGACATTATTTACTTGTTTAAGCACCTAGAACTGTGTAAAACTGTAAGGTGATAGTACATGAAAATTTTTGACTGAGACAACACTTTGACAAGAAGTCAAATTTAAACAAGGTTAAAAAAAAGCTTGTGCCCTTCTTTAACAAAGGTATGACGCTAAAAACACAGATGGCATCCTGAGCTGGTACCATGCCCCAAATGTCCTAGCCCTGGTATCCAGATAGGTTATACAGAGCCTCAGATCTCATAGGACTGGAGTTCTAGCTCAGCGTCAATCAAAGTAATGTAAGCTGACACACTGGTGAGGGTGGTGACAGGGCAAGGTTATGTGTCACTGCATGCTCATGGACTACATGGAGACCGGAGCTGCCAGAGCTTTGTCTCTTGCAATGGGTCACCCTTAGGGTCTGGGAGCCAAACTGATACATCCAGCTACAGTGCCATTGCACCTATCAGCAATTTTTTCCATTAGTTCCCTGGATGGAGCACTTTCATCATCTAAAACTATTCCCAGAGCATCATGCAATATGCAAGGACACTTTCTTTCTCAGCTGCCATGTTTGTATTAGATATCATTATAATGCTGCATTTTAACCTTGTTTTTCTTTCTATAGTCATCCTTTACCTTGTGAAGCTTGTCAAGTTGCCTAAGTCCTGTACCTTCTCTTCTCTGAACAGCATCTATGGAGGACTGGCTTTATGAAGTCTGGTTATCTCCCAGCTGTGTCATGGTTTCCTCAAAACCATTCAGCACTTCCACAGAGCAAACAGGTTGAGCAGGCACTGAGCGGCATATGAAATCTTTTCTTTTTCGGTGTGAGACTGTGTCCACCTCCAGTCATTCATTTCAGTCATTTATGTTTTACTAGGGCGGGACACATTTAACTTACCCAAAACCTCCCTTCTCATCAGTTTAAAATCATCATTCATGGCAAACTTTGAACACTGAATCCTTTGACTTGAGCAATATCGAACGAGGCAGAATTAGCTTTAAGGTGGTGTAGCGCTGCTAAGTGTAGCTGTAAAGCATAATAGCGAAAAAAGTATATATAGTGCTCAAGACCTGCCCAGCCCAGCTATTCTTAACTTTACAGTTCTATGCAGTTCTGTTACTGCATGAGAACAAAGCAAACTGTGATGATGTGATGGTTTGAATGTTTCTCCAGTGGTGATGGATTGGTGAATTAGGTCCCTCTGAGTTGTGAATCACATTCACCTGGGCAGCTGACATTTAATCAATATACATCTGAACTGTGCCATGACCCTGAGCCAAACAGATTCAATTTGGTTTCCGCACAGTGACTGCTGCAGGACCCCCCACAGATATCCAGGACAAAATCCCATTGGGTCATTTCAACATACACCCAGCACATGAAAACAAAAATCTCATGCTCTAATTTTTACATGACAAACAATCAATGTTGTCGATGTATTTCACAGTGCATAGCAAGTGGATGTAATCAGGCCTGTATCAACACTTCAATAACCCTGAAAACAATAACTAAACACCACATCACTACGACTTCAAAAACTCTAATGGGTTCTGTAAATACTCGTTAAATAAGTGAAATTAAAGAGAAAAACAAATAGAGCTCCACTTATGGGCTTGAAGCCTAAAACTGAAAGTAAATAAAGATAAACAACTATTTCCCATTTCAATATTTAGCTGTAATAACTTGTGAAAATTCCATTTACAATGTGAAAAAAAATCATTTGAAAAGGTTTAAACTGTTGTTTCCATTTATATAAAAATCTTTCTTCGTCACCTTCCTTCCAAAATGACCAGTTACCAGGCAACCAGAAGCAACTCCATGCTCGAACCAACACCCAAATTACCAAATTATATTAAACCTGAAAAACTAAAAAAAAAAAAAGCAAGTTAAATTTTTATTTACAATAGCATACAATATTTTACTAACTTAAATCACTGCGTTGACTGCTGATGATGTTGATAACAACAAGGGTGGAATAATATTTTTATTTATAAAAACAGCAAACCGAAGAAATGGAACAAACAAAACCATACTAGGTAGTACTCCTTTATTACAGTAAAGTAATAGATTACAAACCACAATGTCACCATGCATGACAAAAACAACATTAAAAAAGAAACATAATGATAGAAATTGAAAGCACAACAAAAGCCCTGCTTGGTCTGGCTGCTCCCTAGGGACCCTAAGGTGACTCTACCAGCCCCCCAACAACAACATAGCTTAATCTGCTTAGACATACTTTATTGCACACGTCTGAGTGACTTCTCCAAGTTTCTGTATCCTCACAGAATATGAATCTCAGCCAGACAAAGGCTGGCTTCATGTTCTGAGGTGCATGAAGTCAGCAAGAGAGACCCAAGTGAACCCCTTTTACAGAATTATGTTATTGATCCCTGTTTTTATATATCTTTGGTTGCTTTATCAGTTAAGAAGTTGGTAAAAAAAAAAAAAAAAAAAATACAACAACAAAGTAGGACAAAAACAGCAGTAAGTTAAACTGGTGGCTTTAACCTAAAAAAGAAGATATCTGTAAAGCACTGTGCAGACCTTGCATTCACTAACTACATACACAACATGAAGCATTTGTTCAACATGCAAGCAGTGCTATTCTTACTAAAGAAGCTTACAGTCATCCTTTTTTATTTCAGATTTTTTTACTTAGCAACATATAATAGAAAGTCTGGTCGTGATAAAGTTTTAAAACTGAGTAAATATAATCTCATTTCAAGCAAAAATCATACATTGGCTTACATACAGCGTGGGAAGGAAGGGTCAAGTTCTTTAAAGCTTCTTTTTATGCCAACCAATGCACCAAAACCTGCACACTCTTTAGGCAAAACTTCACTCACATTTGCTTCACTCCCATCCATGTATTTTACCATTTTGGATTTAACTTTCAATCTACAACACAAAAAACATTGTTCACATTTAACCCTGAATAAAGACTAAAAAAGAAAAAAACAGGGAAAACTTTAAATGGTCTGCTGGTTTTTCCTGCCAAAAAGCAGGAAGACTGGAAGTGGGTACTATTCAAAAACTGATCTTATTTGTTTTTATAAAGACTTATTATATTCAACTGTTCACTTTCTGAAGTCAAATCAAAAAGCTACCTCTGAAGTAAAATCATACCGAAATGTTCTCCAGGGAAAAACAATTACGAAAAAGATTTTCTTTTGTTTTTGTTTTTTAATTCCAGGTTTTATTTAACCCATGTTCCCTGTGATGGACCGGTGACCTGTTCAGGATGGACCAATGACTGCTGGGATAGGCTCCAGCTCAAGACAATGGATGGATTAAGCCCATGTATTATTTGAAAGCACTGCTTGTTTTGTAACATGATGAATTGCAGGATATGCTAATAATAATAATAATAATAATAATAATAATAATAATAATAATAATAATAATAATAATAATAATAATAATAATAATAATACAAGTGAACTGGTTGCAATCAGTCTTAATTTATACAAAGAACAGGTAAGTAAATAAACATAAGAATTTAACTCTCTTTGCTTTTCTTCACAATTAAATAAATAAATATACTGATTGCAGTTAGAATACTGAAATAATTTAAAGTATTTCTAGGAGTATTATTAATACGAACAATTTACAAAAAAGATGCAGATACCTTAATCAAAGGAGTTGTGCATTTCCCAGAATGTGAATTCAAACTGGATTTAACAGTGTAGACACTACAGTGGTAATCACTAAAAAACACTTTTTACACAGTGAACCTCTGCAGTACCTCCAAATGCTGTTTTTTCTCTCGAACGTATTTATTTTTGACTTTGATGCAACAATTTAGTGCCTCGGCTTCAGAAATATTTGTCAACTAAATCCAAAACTGATCAAACGATGAAATATTTATCTTTTTACACAAGCTAGGAGATAATGTGGCCATATAGCAATGAGTTCATAGATGTGGCATACATGAATGTTTCACCTCAATGAATATTTCATCTTTGTCCTGAATGATTTAAAACAAAGTCCTTTCTGGTGTTCTGTGGGCAACACGGTTTTATCCCCACTTCTCCCACCCCTCTCTATCTCTCTCTTTCCATTTCCTCTCTCTTTCTGTGCGTGTCTCCCTCTCTCTCTCTCTTGTTTTAGTCTTCCTCTCCGTCAGTTGGACAAGCTGCTCAGTGGCCCTGAAATATGGCACATCATGCTGCTCCGTTGCTCATCGCTCAGTGTTACACCCTGAATCCGAATGCAATGTAAATGATATGATGATGCCCTCTGAGGCAACATTAACTTTACCAACATTTGGCTTTTTCAAGTGCAAAGGTTCACGTCATGAGACGATGAAGTCAACAGTAAGGTTCAATTGAGTGGAATGCAAAGGCTGTGCAGGCGGAGCTAAAATAAATGCATAAATTCAACAAAAGTAATGTGCCAACAACACACAACTACAGATGTTGGAAATTACTATTAAGTCATTATTATAATTAAGGAAATTTTTATGCTTCTAAATTTCTAAATTTCAAAATTCATTGAGTTTGTAAAGGGGTCAACTGGAAGTCACATGAGGTTTCCAGCTGAACTGGTTTCCACAAGTGGAAAGTAAAACTAGAATATGCATGAATGCTGATAACTACGTGTTTAACCAGTCTTGTTTTATGCTACTTCAAATGTAATAAGTGATATAAACATTTATTTTAGAGACATTAATATAACTAAGTCCACACTGCTGGAACAAACGGACTAAAGCTGATTTTTTTTAGTCATATGTCAACAATATCTGATTTTCTAATGAGTCTGAAGAACCTAATCTGATTTTTTTCCAATTCAGACTTTCTGTGGTCTTCAGTCTGATGTTTCTCAATGTGACTTTTTTCTAAACAGCCATGTCACATTTCATTCAGCTTTTACTTCACTGAAGTGAGCCAGACATATAATTCTGCAGGGGGAGGAGGCAGGACGTTGTGAGATCAAAATGCAAACGATGAGTGAAAAGGCCATGTTGAAAACTTGTTCTCCCTTTTATCCTCCTCTTTTTCACTTTTTTATTTACTCTGAATTTTGTTGAAACTGATTCCACTGCAACTTCTAAGGACATCAAATATTTAAAATATATATATATATATATATATATATAGGTATGTAACAATCTGAGCAGAGATCAAATGTTCAGTTCACATGATCTAGGATATTCTATTCATATTCACATGTTATGAAGTAATAATGATGAGTATCCACCTCTCACTATCACTGTCATGTTTCCGTGCAGCCAAAATATCCACTTCCCTCAAGGCCACAAAGCTTTATGGGGTTTCTTCTTCGCCCTGAAGTGGAACTTTGGGGTAGCAGCAGCAAGATAGATAGATAGATAGATAGATAGATAGATAGATAGATAGATAGATAGATAGATAGATAGATAGATAGATAGA
>NC_136620.1:30093456-30298456 GCF_933228915.1 Telmatherina bonti | reverse complement strand
TCAGAGAGCATAACAGTACAGTACGAGAAAAATGCATGCTACTGCAGATATTAGGTGCAAAGAAAAACAGAACTACCAAGGAAATGAGGATTCGCTTAATACTCTTTTCTGCACAGTGGAAACTGGAGCTGAATGTGACAATGAGTTTTACAGGGATAGCGTTAAGACGTGCATCAGGTCATGCAGAAATAAAGTGTTCTTATTACCACTGGGAGTCAAGCAACTAAAAGTTACAGACCTGTTTAAGACACAATAATAAAAGCTGGCAGATCAGTTTTTTTAAGAGTGAAGTATTTCTGTGTGTTCTGACACAGATTAAATTTGCTTTTGCTTTGAGTCTGGTTTTGGAAGAGCAGTATCGTGTGCAACAGATTATTTTACTGGAACTATAAAAAACAAGCAGCATTTTTATGCTTATTCATTAATCTAAAGTTTTCGATACAGTGAATCATACAATGCCAAGGCATAGTCTAATCAGTGTATCTAAATATGCTAAATAAACTCAATAAAAAGCTAAACTCAAACCCAGGATTAACAATTTTCTTTTTCTTTTTACGTATATACTATCTTCAGAATGTCTACTGAAATGTGTTACATGCCAAATGACTTTTTTATGCTGGTAATGCTCTGATTTATTGTTCTGTTTCAAATTAGGCTCTCTGTTATATACAAAATTTTAAACAATTAACCAACACGACACTAAGATGACAGAGACTCTAATTACTTAATATGATATATAAATATTATGATTGACTATTTTTCTCTTATTTGACCCTGTGATGAGCATGGTGGATAAATTGATTGAATTTAATGTTTAAAGTTATGAACTTGGTGTTTATTCCATCTTTTTTATGTCATCTTTGCATTCATTAATTTGTGTTGAGTGTTTGAGGATTTTTGGACTTCTTGATGCTGATTTGAGTTGCTGCATTATTTTGACAGGACACTCTGGAAAATTAAATTTAAAAGTTGCAGTGTGTAAGAAATACTGACATACTTACCGAATCATGACTGACTAAAGATGGGCATGTAAATTTCTTCTATGACGGAATCCAGTGGATGCCATAATAAAAATGATGGCACAGATATGGCAACTTTCATGTATGAGGATTCATGGCAAATAGATAGAAATTCATCTGAGACAAAAAGATAAAGTCTTTTTAGTTAAATGATTAAATAAAAATAATTAAAAATATAACATTAATTGGAAAACCCACTTACATTGTTATATGTATAATCCTTGTAAATTCCATCGGTAATATGGTTATAATATTTAGGTTTTGTAGATAATATAGTTTTGGTTTGGCTGATATTATTGTAAATGTGTAAATTCAATATATATGAGGTGCCCAAAGTCGGTCCTCAAAGACTGCTGTCTCGCAGGTTATGAATAGCTGCTGCTGCAGCACTGCTGAATCAGATTAATAAGTCAACATGAATCTAATTCTTGGGCAGTACATGAAAACAAGCTGTTGAGGAGAGCAATTTCATTTGACATCTGAAACTTGCAGGATTGAGGCCGTCGAAGACCAGAGCTGGAGATCCTTTACGTAGGCTATCTGTTGTAATATTACAGACATAAAAAACCATCAGAATAAAATGTAATCACACTGTGGTTAATTGCATTTTTGTTATGATGTTTTTTTAGTTAGTTTGCTTGTTTTTAATCCCTTAACTACATGGATTACAAAAAAGTTAAAAAAAAAAAAAAAGCCACATCAAGTACAGTCTGCTGCAGCAGCTCTGGTAATATCTGGTAATGTCTTTCTTTTTAGCTTAACTAGATTTTCTGCTTAGTTTTCTTGTTTTTAAATGCAAACACTGATTTCGGAAACATTTTTCTTTTCTGTTTTGGTTGTTATTACTGTTTAATGGATTCCCTTTGTCAGCTCGAGCACTTTTTAATATCAGAAGAGTAACCATGACAACAGGAAGATGTTTACAAATGGGAGAAGCTGGTTGAACTTTGGATAGCTCCAGAAACGGTCAGAATAAGATCTTATCTCTAAATGAGTTTGAAAAGACACCAATGGCGCAGGACAGGAAAGAAAAATAGAGTAAGGGGTTGAATGTTTAAATAATTCTTTCCATGACTGAAATGGGAAAAGAGAGATCACTGGAAATCACAACAAATCAACTGGGAGCACTGACAAAAACTCAGCTGGAATATCTGGGATGCAGTTTTGTGTATTTCTCTGAGACGTCGATGGAGGAGCATTTTTCATACCCTCTTTTCAACGATGTCAGACACCGCCGCAGACAGACTGCAAACTGTTCTGCAAAAAGAAAGCAGAGATTGCAGGGACTGATGGTGTGATCCTGGACGTGACACTGTGTCGGGTTATCTCTGCACTGCTGGCTGCACATTTTCTTCCATGTTACATGCAAAGTTCACCTGCATTACCTGCTAATGTTGCATGTGGCGTCATCAGTTCAGCTGTTGCCAAGCTACACATCCACAGCAATCTCCAGAGATTTAATCCCTCCTCTATTTTTTCCTCAATAATTCCTATTTGTATAATACATTTTCCCTTTTATAGATTGAAGAGGAAAGGGAATGTAAGGTTATTAAGAATTGTCCGTTTAACATATTCATCGTTTCTCATCTCCACCAAGGAGGTGGCAGAGATCATGTTTTGGCAGTGTATATTTGTCTAGTTTGTCTCTTTGTCTGTTGGTTAGCAACTTTACACAAAAACTACTGGTAGGATTTTCCTGTTTTGTTTTGTTTTTTGTTTTGTTTTTTTTAATTTGGATCTTGGTCTAACTAACTTGGTCTAACCATTCCATTTTGGGAGATCCAGCTCAGCATGTTATTAAGTATTCTTTGTCATGACAAGATAAGCCAGTTTTCAGTATATATGCACATAACTCCACAATAAATGGTCAGGGTGCTCGGCTAAAAGAGAAGGTCTCAAGAAGTTTTTCAAGAGATTAAAGATAAATACTGTGATCCAGAGCAGGAAAAAATAGGGGATCTTTGGAACTTTTATCACTGTAAGACAACAAATTAAGATAAAAACATGCAACAAAAACTACAATATGGCAGTGTGGATTCATTGTCACTAACTTGTCTTGGAACCTAGTGTATAAATGAATGTAAGACTATACTATAGGGTGAAAATCACAATATTGCTGGACATGAGCTGCATGGCAGGGGTTTGTGTTCTCTGAATGCTTTTTATTTAGCATTTCTGCCGTTATTTAATGTAACATTAGTTTATTTTAGCTTGATAACGCACATATCCTGTAAGTGTGAGGAAAAGTGGTTAATTATTCATTCATTCTTTTTTTTTTTTACCGCCTAATCCAATGAAGGGTTACGGGGAAGCTGGAGCCAATCCCAGCAGTGGTTAATTGATTATATAAAAATTAATATCATTAATTGTGAATTAATATCATTAATTTTTAACCTGAATAATAATCTTTTTTTGCCTTGATTGAAATCCAAAATGACTAGTTGAGATAAGACTCATATAGTAGGTAAATATATTTTGTGTTTTATTTTTCACAATTGAGAAAATCCCTCACAAATTATTAGAATAGGCTATTTCAGAAAAAGAGACTTCTTATCTTGTCACTATTTAATATTACTCGTTACAGTTCAAAAGGAAAAATTGTGAACTTTAGATCTGCAAACAGTTATTTGGTGTGTGGAGATCTAAACAAGATGTTCTTATTAAGAGGCTGAATTCTGTTTCCTTCTTTGTGCACCATCAATTGATTTATTGCCCTCTGTTTTAGCAACCAGCTACAAACTGACTGTTTTTTCTGTTTTTTCTCAACTAAGTGTTTTTAGCTGAAACAAAAAAAATGTATATAGTCATACACAAAGAGGGAATAAACCACTATTCATCTTGGTCTGCTTTTAAAGGGATCTTTTTGCAGCACAAATTAAATTTCATCTTCAAATTTTATCTATTGGTCTAATATCATTTGGCACATGGTGAGTAAATATCTTTGGGTGTGTACTTTATTACTTTTCACTACACTTCTTATACAGATGTTGTAGCTGAGGCTTGGCAGCATACTTCCACATCACATACAATTTACACTACTATGTAAATAAACTTTGCCCTGCTTGCAAATATTATTTGTGTATTTTTCTTTTAAAACTAACACAGTTGAAATGATATTTTTGACATTTCTGTGATTCCTTCCTGGATTTGGTCACAGCTTGAAACCCCGCCCCCCCACCTCCCCCCTGTGCTGTGTATGCATGTGCAGACAAAAAGGTGAATTGATTCATGCTTCGAGCTTCTGAAAGGTCAATATGGTAAATGGCAAGGCCTGAAAGAGATGGTTTTCTCAGGCTTGTGAGAAATCTTTTTTTCTTTGCTTTGTAACTTTACTGACTGTTGCTGCAAAATTCAAAATTTTGCAAAATTCAAAATTTTACAAAATTTGGAGAACTTCACATGCATTGATAGAATTTTCTTAGACTTCCCATAGAAGCAGATGTGTGAAGATGACTCGTGTCCTTCCACACCAGCACATGATGCCATATCATATGAGTACATGAAGGAAAAAAAAAAACAAACACTGTATCAAAGCCGCTGGGAAACATTTGTTTCGAGGGAGCAAACTAAAATGACACCCTTTTCAAAATATGGGAGTGCAGGTAATAAATTAGACATACTAGCTGATTTATAGCCTTGTATTGATCATTCTCATTATTTACACAACATTTACACAAAGAATCAGCTCACCGGGTGATTTTTATTCAGCATAATATTTCCTCCTGTGAGTAAGACCTTGACGTCAGACTCACAGCAATTAGTGTCAACAGTCGCTTCCTCATATGTCAAGCCACAGTAACTGCCGAGCTGCATATGAAGCACATGGTTACATTTGTGTCCCAACGTGCACAGTGTGTTGGGCTCCTGCCCCGAACCCACTTTCTGTCAATAAAGCCCATCAGTCAGATATTCCTCTGTGGTTGGCTTGTGCGCAGATGATGCAGATCTGACAAGACTGGCTTTGTGGCACAATATCTGAGGCAGTTAATGTCTTAGTAAACACTTAACACGTGGTAGCAGATGGTGGCATGGAGCTCCAAGCACCAGTGTGTGGTCTGCTGTGAGTTTGAGATAATGGGGGTGCGCTACCCTTTTGATTTAAGGTGCGCCTCATCTCTCCCTTCTTTTTCTCCATAATAGAATTATGAGCAGGCCATTTGTCATCTCTTGAATATCCTGGACATAATCATATCTCATTAGGTGTTCTATATTTTGACCAGTGGAAAGCTGCCATCTACTCAAAGGCACATGGTTTGTGTCACAATGTGGTCTCAGTTGATCTGAAGACTGCGTCTAAATAAATTAGTAGCGGTAATTAAAAAGGAGCCGAGATTGTATCACAAAATTAAAGCCAAATGTGTGGTGATATGCAATGCCCTCTCTGCTTCCCACAGATGCAGACCAACCCATCTTCCTTTGCTTCTATCTTTTTTATTGTGTCGTCATGGTGATGGGTTTTCATCTTTGAGTCTAATTAAAGAGGGCGCTTTGGACGTATTGACTATTTCAGTTCACAGAATACCTCTCTTCCAATACCTTTCCTCATATCGTCATCAAAAGGTTAATCTTTAATTAGAAGCTACAACATGCAGAGTACATGTGGATAGAAACATGCTGTATGAAGGCTGCCACACACTGTTGTGTATCCAAACTGGTGTTGTTTCATTTTGCTTTGAGAAAAAAAAAATCCTGGTGATAAACTCTGAAACATGTCTGACACTTAATGTCAAATAACAGGCATCAGCAAACAAGTGGATTTTTTTTTTAGGAATAGACATTTCTGAAAGTGTGGAAAAGGATAAATGCATGCTGTAACAATCACAAATGAAGTTCTTGATTAAAACACATAGTTTCCATAGTTACCAGGAGAATAGGGAATGATGACAAACCGTCTCAGTTTCAACATGGCTTCTCACCTCATGTTTTCCATGGCTCTTATGAAGAATTAATCTTGGAACACAAAATTATTAATCATTACTATATCATTTAGATCAGCTTTTAAAAGCTGAGTTTACTTTACTGGGATATTTACTGACAATTTATGGCAACTACTCTGTCCAAGGTGCCAGAAGGAGAAGAGGCTTAGACATGAGAGGAAGGACAACAATGAGAGAAATGAACTTTCTATTCTTATGCAAATGTAAACACAGTCATAACTGCCTCCAAACTAAAACATGTAACGGCTTTATAATGACAGCAGAGTTACAAGACTTCAAAGGCACATCATTTTTTTATCACTGACTTTTGTGTGATCTTGAAATAAAATATGCTTTATGTTTCCTGTTAGAAAAGTATTACACCTTAATCTTCTAGAGCTCATTATGGCAATAAACTAACATCACAACATGGTACTGTATTAAAGAACAAATAAATAAATAAATAACCATCTAATATTCTTCCAACTGGCTTCAAAGTAAAGAAGTGACATTAGAAAAACTGCTCCAAAAGCTTTGGCTTGCCCCCATCAAGCTGTTAAACAGTTCCTTCCTAGATGTTTTCCAAAAAAAGAAAAAAAAAAGAAAAGTAAAATAAATTTTTTAAAAAAGAAAAGAAAGAAATCTTGTCTCTGTAACTTGATGATTGGGAATGTTTGATGTACAGGCATATTATCTGCACATAAAGTCTGCCATTCCAAAGATTAGTTTGATTGGCTGAATCAGCAACCATTCAACATGGTTTGTTGTCGTTGTATTGGATTAAACTGATCGCATTCACTCTTATTGGAGATATTAGTCTTTGTAATGTTCATAAAGCTTATGGCACATCATTGTTATGTTCTGTGTGTAAGACATTCTCTCCATTTTTCTCCATATACTGATGAGAGGCATTGCAAAAGTAGTAAAACAATACCACCTTGTGTTGACTGACACAGCTGCACTCACTATCTACATCTCAGAATCATGCCGTTTTGTTTTTTCTACTATTACTGGTTACAATATTATTGTTATTAGACTCTTTGTACTGCTTAATTTTAATTTATGCTAGGGGCGATACTATAAATATGCATATAATTGACCCAAAACCAAATGTTACTGGCTAAAATAGTCTGTAAATCTGCATTAGATTTCTCTTAGTGTGGCTGCAAAAGATCCAAGTTTTTGAGATTGTATGCTTAAACTGTATAATGAAATAAACTATACATTATTTTTATATCACAAAAACAATTAGTAAAATTTAGATAGACATAAAACCAACTCACATTCATTCAACTTTCACTTTGTGATTGTAATAAAGAAGGACAAACTCATTCATATAGTCTAACAGTTACACATGTTTCTCAAAAACTACCTACTAATATCTTAGAAATTATTAATACATTTTTTTTTATCATGCTGCTGTTAACATGTATTATGTATTTTCAAGAATTATGTATATAGTATTCTGTATAGTGAATTTGTTAAAAAGCATCCTTTATAGTTGTCTGAAAGCTGTGAGCAGGATTTGTACTCATGTCGTGCAGTGTCTGATAAGAGTAGCGCAGGTCCTTTTTTTATCAATATATTTTCTCATGTCGCTAGGAGTGAGTCTGAGAGTGGGATGGCGACCTTCCCAGGGTGTGCCCCCCCTCTTACTCAATAATTGCTGGCATAGGCTAAAGCTTTAATTGGACTCAGAAAATTAATAAATGAATGGATGTTTTCTAGTGTTCAAAAGATTAAAACAAATATCTGGATATTTTTTTTGCTTTTTATTCAGTTTTGTATTGTTCTGTTTTTAATTTGCAGAGTTCATGGTAATTTAGTTTTAATTACACTTTACTTATTACAGTTCAGTGCAGTACCATAGAAGTTAATACTGTTGCATTTCTATGCATTTAAAAGTGATCAAAACTGACTTATTTTCTTCACACCATACTAGCATAAACATTAACATCACAGCATCTCTCAGGTGGTTTTTCTACTAGTTTTTTCCATTCAAAATGATCTCAAAACAAAGTTTTGTTTGTAATTTCATTTGCAAAATAAATTTTATCTGGTAGTTAGATTCAGTCAAGACCGAATTTCAATGATTTCAAAAGGGGATCAAATTGGAGATTTATTTTGTTTAAGAAAACATTTCCCAGCTTTCTTGTTGATGAGTTTTCTTTTAGATGGAGTTGTTTTTGTTGCTGTTTCCCCTTCGGCATGTCCCTCTGAAGAGGTCGCCACAGAGAATGATTGCATGGGTGAATTTGTGCAAGTTTTACGCTGGATGCCTTCCTGACGCAACCCTCTGCATTTATCCGGGCTTGGGACCGGCGCTTACAGAACATTCTTGTCCCCCTTTGGGCTGGAACAGCATAGGGGAGAAGCACTGGAACCACAGACTGTCAGGTAGCGGATTTACCACCTGAGCCCCATTAATATTAGATTAAGAAATAACTTCATATATGGATGACATTTCAAATTAATTGAAACTTTTCCCACGCTTGTTACAACTGTTGGGTGTTTGTCTGATGAGAGTTTTACTAATGAACTCTGGCCTCCTGAAACTGTTCCCACAGTGATCACAGCAGTGTGGTTTTTCTCAGTGTTTCATCTGATCTTGTCATCATCCCTACAAATCACAAGTTTCCTCTTGAGTGCACTTTGATCTGTTTCTACAGTGCAAAAACAAATATGAACCATATGAAAGTACTGAAAAGTATGTGTTTCTAAGCACAGGGATAGGAGTCTGGAAAAATAAAGTGAACAACAGAGCATCTATTTTAAGCTAAAATGCTTTTTTCTAACATTTTCTTGGACACATTTTTCTTGGGCACATGTTCTCATCATGACAAAAACAACATGGCCTCACAATCAATGGCCATTATTAATTAACACATTCAATAGAAATGCAAATAGTGAAACTTCTTTACTTCATGCAGATACACAGTTTAGCAACGTGAACATTACATCATTGAATGTGTACCAGGTATGCAGACTTCTAACCAATTTGCCATTTTGTGCATCCATAGCAATAACAAAGACATTGATAAACTTTATTCAAGAATGTTTCTTTTAACTACAGACAATGGATGAAACTGCAGGATACCACTGGATAATTTTTTTAGTTATTATGTATGAGTTAACTATAATTATAAGTCTCTGCAGGTTTATGGGCGACTTCACTCAAACCAGAGTTTCTGAGCTTATGACAGATGCTGCTATTCATAATAATAATATTTATTTAAGTAGGGCATTCACAATTAGGTTTGAGAAAGTTGCTTTCAGTATATTCAATGTTTATAAATCTAAGCTTATTTTCAGATTGTTTCAGTGCAGCAAAAGCACAACACTGAAAATGCTAATTCAATTTAACTTTCAATTAAATTCAATTCAACTTTATTTATATAGCATCAAATCACAGCAATGCCATCTCAAGACACTTTACAGCCAAAAAAAAAAAAAGCCAGTAAAAGGCCCCATAAATGACTCATTGATGAAGCAACAGGCAGGCAGCTGAAGTTGCTGTGTTGCATCCAATGTGATCTGCTTCAAAGGCTCATGCTACATATTAAACATACCCATCAATAATACTTGCTTACTGACACAAATGAATAAATATCACTGCCAAACTTTGAATGAGTTTGTATTAAAAATTAGCCTTTTTTTGGTCCTTAGAATTTATTTTAAGGTCCAATGGCTGGGCTTCAACAGGGTTCAACATCTGGCAAAAAAAATTGTGAAAAAGTAAAATCACATATACATAAAGGACTTTTATTTAATGGCTAAAAATGATTACTTTGTAAAACAAACCAATAAAGCTATTTTTAATTAACAAATGTTTAGTAAGGTTTAAATGAAGAGGTCTTTAATAAAGTGTGGCATCATTTATAAACAAATAGTATGAGGTAATACAAACTTTCACACAAATGACGTGATTGTTAGTCTGCAGTTAAAGAAAGATGCGGAAGCTAAAATTTAACCCCATATTTACAGATTAGTTGTTCTGAATGGGAGATAAGATACTACGGGGTGAGACAGACAGCATAAAGGAAGCGGGGCAAATGTTTTTAAGTTGCTGATCTCATTTGTCATCACAATTGCTTGTAAACCATAAAGTATCACGTTTCAAATATTTGCTTTGGTCTGCCGCCTTTCTTAGTAAGTAAAAAACAAAAAATAACGCATACATTCAAGACAAATGTAAAACATGTAAAAGACATAAGATATTTAATTTCTGTAAATATGGGGTTCAGCTCTATCCTTCTAAGTCTGATAAACTGGGTGGTTTGACAATATGCAATCACAAGGTTATGCATAATTTTATTGAAGATGTTATTGAACAGTTTATGAGCAATTTCGATGCAGAAAAGAAAACTGCAGTTTTTTTTTCTCTTTAAGCTTCAAAGGCCTGTGCTGCCACCCACAGCTGAAATCTATCCTTCTAAACAATGTCAGTCTTTAAGGTAAAAAAAAAAAACCTCCTCACAAATAGAAGATAAAAAAAAACAAAAAAAAACAGTATAAACTATTCAGATCTTGTAGAAGTATGTTACAATCACAGACCTCAACAAGGATACAAAGTTGTTTTTTTTGTCAATTTTTTTGACAATTTCAGTTGTCATATACAAAAAACCTTGATGTAAATAAATCCTCATATTAAAAGTATTTTGATATTCATAAAAAAGGTTTAAATGTACTTACGTTTAAACAGCATAAATATTACGTATTAAGTATTAATACTTACTTAATAACAAAAATCTAAAACAGACATGAAAGTTAAAGTAAAAAGACGTGCCCAAAAGATATTTAAGATTCTTTTTGATTAAGAAATAACCTGGTTTCCTAATTTCTGGTTCATATAATTAACTTTTCTCCCTCATAGTGGCAGCATATTGTGTCCAGTTATCAGTGATGGTAAATGCCAGACACATACCCTTATCAGTTCTCCGTCCAACAAACATTTGATAAATAGCTGGGCTGGAAAAGTGATAAGGAGATGTGCTTGACAACATATTAACCTGAACAGCATTTTGTACCAAAATAACAGTAAATAATGAAATAATAGCATGATGACTAAAGCAGAGATAACCTTAGCAAGGACTTACAAAATACTGAAATATTCTGTGTCCACATTTTAATGCTGATAAGCACAAACATCCTCAGAGGAAGCTGATCACAGAAACTTGTTGTCATTAAATAAAAAAAACGCCATCCATTTGTCCAGTCATATGTCCGTCCAGCATTCATCAGCATCCAACAGGCAAACTAACTTTGTGGACAAATGGCATGGTTTTATGTCACCGTGGCCCCTCCTCATCCCCAATGTTGTCTTTCCTCTGACTGGTTCAATGTGAATACCCTGATTATCTTCTCGCTCCCTAATTATTGTTCTGTCTCAGTCATTTCTCAGCTAGGGATGTAGCCTCAAAGAACAATGATTTCAGAGGAGAATCAAAATATTTCATTTTATTTTAAATGTTAACTTTTATGTTTCATTAAACAGAAACAAAATATGTAATGTCTCACGACTGACTGAATGTAAAAAAGAAATTCCTTTCAAAGCTGAAGATTTAAAGCTGCATAAACAAACCCATGCAATCCAGCTTTTCATTATTTTTACATAATAAACAGACTAAATGAGAAGTTTTTAACAACTGATTTGGTACTTGCCAATGTGCAGAAGCTGCAGTCCTCTGCATGACTGCTTTAGGGTTCAAATCCTTGCCTAGAGGCTTTTGCTGCATGCCTTCCCCCTCTTTCTGACCTCTTTCCTGTTGACCTAATGTCAAATAAAGGCCACTAGAGCCTCCACAGGAGACAATAAGATAGATAATTAACAAAGGTAAACTATACGACAGTTGTCAATCTTTCCTGAAACGGCAAAAAAGTCCAAATCCTACATCTTAGTCTCGACAAGCCACAGTCAGCATGTTAAACATTAAAACTCATTAACCCTTATGTTTATCTGGGATGGGAATGTTTTCTCTCAAAACATTTTGACAGCAAGGCTCCGGTTTGCACATTTGTGTGGATAAACTCCTATTCCCTTCAACAGTTGTGACCAAGGTGAAGATTTTTAGCCATAATATGATTTGGCGAAAATGAAACTGAGCAAATCAACAGAAAAATCTCACAGCAGTAATGAAGCATTGTGATTGAAAGGTGATAATGTGGTATTGTTGTGCAGCTCAATGGTCTGCACACTTTGCAGTCACTGAGTCAACCATGACTTTGTAAATCTAAGTATTCTAGATGTGAGTCTATCTGTCAAACAGCTAAAATTAAACTTAAACTGGATCATCTAACAGGACAATGACTACAAACTACTAAAGGATGTCTGAAAAAGTCCAAACTTCAACCTGACTAAAATGATGTGGTGACACTTTAACCCTTTAAAGCCTGACCCAAGAACTGGGGGAGAAAAATACCATTTTTTTTTTATCTAAAATCTTCATTGGCCCTTTGACAAAATGTGAAAAGAACATTTCTTCTCTTTTTTTGTATTTTTTTTTCCAAATTTATTCTAAACATTTAGTATCATTTCATAGTTTAAAATTACTGTAGTGTCTTCTGTTTCCTGGTATCTATTAGGGAACAGGAGACAAGTACTATGATTGTATATAACAGAGATTGGAGCAAAGCTTCCGCCATAAAGTGATGCAAAAGGTCTCAGAAACTGCATGTATTGAATATGAAATGTTTTGGCTTGTAGGGTTAAATGAGCCGTTTGTAATGTTAAATGAGCACGTACAAACACCAATGAAGTTCCAAAATTCCTTCACAACAATCTGTAAGACTGACAGTGTCATGCAGAAAACAATTGTTTTAGTCTATTAGTGACGCTTTAGGTGCCTTGCTCTACTGTTTGATGGAGCAAGTTTGTCAAGAACTTTGAATTTCTCGTTAAAGATTTGTGGAAGTAAACCTGCCTGAGTTACCTTTACCGTTCACTATGTTTTACTAATTATTCTTTCAAGTTTTGTCAAGTTTACCATTGTTACTCTTCTAATAACTGTTATTTTAACCAATGTGTAAAAACAAAAAACAAACTAACAAAATAAAATTATTTTTGTCCCTGGAAAAAAAATGCAAAGTAACATTATTTTAGTACTAAAATTAAGAGGATAAACTGTTAAATTATGAGGCAATTATTGGCTCATATGAACAGACTAATGTGGATCATAGCATTTGCATTAATTGGATTAGAATTGAACTATTATTTTTAAATTATTTTCTTGTGAATTTGTGCTATATAAATAAAGCTAAAACTGAACTGAAATGACAGCTCAAATATCCCTGAGTGGGTACATTGGATTATTTTAAGTGTCTCACAATGATCCCAAAGATTACATCATACGTTGAAATGTTATGATTTTGTCACAAGATGATTTTAGTTCATATCTGGGTATTAAAGAGCATAATACATATGCTGACCATTAAAAACAGTGTCCCACAGACACAAAAATGGCTTCTTCTGCTTTACTTTATACATTTAAAGAAGAGAGGAATGTACTGTAGAAAGGAAGTTAAAGGTAATAAAGGGAAAACAATAAAGGTTCAATTTTGCAAAGAGACTCTTTAAAGTTGGCACATAGTCTGTCCCTGCAACACAGTCCTTTAAATCAGCATCAGTAAGGCTGAATGAACAAAAATTTGACACGCTCTGACCCCTTCTGATTGTTATCTATATTCACTCCTGGGGCTTCCAGTTGGCAGAGGAAGGACAGCGGACGTCTCTGTGTGCTTTCGTACTGGTTATCTCTGCCTCCCCTCAGCGTGAAAAGTCCCGCACAAATTAAACACGGCTGACTCGCTTTCTGATCCTGTTCCGGATTTCTTTTCCACACCAGCCGCCAACATCAGTCACACGGATGAGGGGAGATCTGCTAAGCATCTCCTCTGCAGTGCCCTGCTCTCCTCTGGGATTAGCTGCACTGCATTCCCACTGTCAGCAGCACCATCATACCAACACACACAATTCAGCGCAGGCAGGGGCAGGGCTGTCTACACAAACAAATACAGGCACATGCAGACAAATTCACTTTCTGTCTCTTTGTCTCTGTCTCTCACACACTCACACATGTCTGGTTTTATTTTTTCTGTTTCACACAAAGTCTCCAGCTTTAATTCTCTTGCACACAAACCTGCCCCTTACCTTCCCTAGGCCTACACTGACATCCGTTCTAGTCTAATCACTAGAATGCAAATGCATTTCTTCACAGAGACAGGATCGTAGTTGCAGATAATAAAACTTTCTAAAGGTTGTCGTTTCGTTAAGCCAACACAAACAGACCCCCTCTGGCCTCCTCGTACCTGATCCGATTATTAGAACAGGAGGTCATTGCACTCATTATGAGATGCTGGAGGGCTGTAGTACCATGTTTTTCATTACTGGTGACAAACTACAAAATCACTTCTGAATTATTTAAACTTTTTTTAGACAAAGACACAAAAAGAGTCAGTGCATGTGTCACAGTTTTCTGTGGTGAACTTTGGAAATCCCATTAATCTTTGAAAAAGTTTTTTTATTTTTTTTATTTTACTATTTTAGCTCCAATCTTTTGTAAGATTATCAATATAAGGCTTTTACTTGTAGGAAGTGACATAAAGATGATTTATGTCATAAACCATAATTACATGCCAACCTGTTTTGTTAGGTATTTAGGTATTAGGTATTACATTCTTCTGTCTGTTTATGTGAAAAGAAATTTGGATTGTTAGATTATATCATTTCAGTCATCTAAATAGCTTGACTTCCCCCACATGGCTTCTTCTCTTTTCTCATTATACCCTTCAAAAAAGAAAACTTACAACTTTGTGACACCAATCACATGTCTAAGTTAATCATTTTACAATTAGTTTCTTCTATTCTTCAATGTCCTAACTGTACTATCTATTGATAGTTTTATTTACTGTTTTTACCCTACCACAAAAGCTGCATTACAATGAAAGGCCCTAGCTGCACCCTTCTGGCTCATTTAGCAAAATAACCAAAGATGATCAGGGCCAGAAACAGTAGGCGAATTACAACAGTCCAAACAAAACAGGTACTCAGTTTAATAGATGTTTTATTAAGATTTCTGGAGCAACCAGCAAGTTTCCACTAATAAAACCGTGTGAGAGAGCAAGAGGAGCTGCCTGACAGCTGGATTATACAGGCAAGGATGGCTGAAAATGTATTCTCAGTAAAATATACAACATTAATATACAAAAATAGTGTCTTCTATGTGAAATCCAGCACACACTTGTCTGGGAACAACCTTGCAAGGTTGCTTGATGCTCCAGCATACAGCACAGTACATACCGGCGGCTCCAATTAATCTCCAGCAGAGGGCACCAAATGATGCTTGCTATTTATAGTAGTTGACTAAGATTTCTAAAGGGGATTAGAGGCTTCCTGAGGATGCTTTGCTCTGGTTGCATGAAAAGAGGCCTATTTTCTGTGACTGAGCGCTAACAGAAGACTGCACATCCAACATGTAATCATTTCTCAGTATTAAACATCAGTAATCATTTTAATCTTCCATAACATCTTGTCATCTGATGGACTTTGCTGTGGCTTTGCTATAGAACTTACTTTACTCACATCACCAAAATAATGTTGTGTAATTACGTTAGATCTTCTCCGTTTGTTATGTTAAATGTGAAACGCCTTGATTACGGTGATTTTGTAGCATTTAAATGTGTTTGATTTGTTTACTGGCAGCTGGATGTGTCATGCAAGATGCACACACACATGCGCCCTCACACAAACACACACACGCGCACACATTCACACACAATCGCACATCTCTGAGAAGACTTTTGCCTAAACCATTTTTGGCAGCACTAAACTTGACTCAGTTGCTATGGACACAGATGATGTTTTCCTTTTTTTTTTTTCCCCTACTTTTTTCTGTCTGTGTCCATGACAACAAAATGGCTTTTACAGGAAATGGTATGCATTTTAAGATTCCATGAGGAGGACGAGACTAATGTCTTTACCTGTTCCAGTATATAAGGTCAACATTAAAATGTAACATTCAAATTAAGTTGTGGCATACTTATAAAGGTATTCTCCAGAAACACAACCCTATTGAGGCTAATGGAATAAAAAAAAAAAAAAGAAGAAGCATAATTGGTAATTCTTAAAGAAATAAGGCTTCTCCTGAAGATATATAATGGTTAAGGTATCAGGATTTACCAGACAAAACAATATAAGACGTGATATTTAAGTGTTTGATTATATAACCACTCATTACTTTGCATTAATGATCATGACTGTAGAGTTTTCTGTTGTTTACGGTTTTTTACACACTCAGTGACTCATCAAACATTTTAAAAAAAGTAAACCCCTTTACCTTTAACAAAGAGGAAATAATTATAGTTATGTAGCTATCAGCGAACACAAGAACACACAGACTATACTTATGCCTCTTTAATTCTTCCATTATGCATATATATTGTGTGTATCGGGCAACGCTTAACATAACATATTACAAGCATAAACATATAAACACTTCATTAAATTACCTGATTATACACATTTACAAATTACTCACAAGGTCATCCAGCTCATAAATGTGGCCAGCATTCTCAGAAATGTAGCATTAATGCAGTTAATGGATGCTTGTAAAGGTTGTTATACCAGCTTTCAGTATTATAGTGGTATAATGGCAGTCGTCAACAAAAAGGTACTGATCTAAAACAAAAATAAACTCTTTCAATGCTGAATTCGCATCAGTTTGCCTAACCAGTAGATGGCAGCATCAAGTTGACCATCATCATGTTGCGACTGTGACCACCAGGCTCATTATTAGCACATGATGAAGCTGCACTTCTTGAGGGAATCAAACGCAGACTACAGCATGAATATTTACAAATAATCTAGAAAATAAACTGGATGATAACAAATTCAACACCAGGGGAATATTCAAGGTCAATGGTGCTCAGCACTGGAGGAGTGGCTTTATTTTTATTCTTCATGGTATAACATCTACCATGTGCATATGGTGAATGTTGTTTTTATTGTAATGTCATTTGTAAGCTTTAACGCTGAAAATCTATTTTGTCAGTGATCTCTGTGGTTATTCAGATGGAAGTGTCAACAGTTTTGAGCATGATTGCAAAAGAGAAAAATAAAATCCATGCCATAATTATGCTGAAATTATGCTTTCATTTACATAACATCGCAAAAAGAAAAAAAAGAAAAAAAAAAAAACTCCATTTTTCAATTTCCATACCAAAAAAGGCATTGCAATTTCACACTTTTAAAATGTTTTTCTTTAAAATGTTTATCTAGCAATATCACAAAGAGAAAGTTTAGAGCATTATTTCTCCAAAACCAACAAAAATAAAAAGAGTCTTTTAAAAGACTTCAGTAGACTTCCGTTCTTTTAACTGCATCATCATGTATACTTCTAAAAACACTAAAAACTGGTAAGCTAAAATCTCTGAGGTTGATTAAGTGATCAGAGAACATTTTATTTGTGAGCGTTGATGCCACAATGGCATTAACTGAATGCCATATATTACACAAAATGTACATAAAATTAAATTAAACATTACTGGCTCGGAGACTGCCAGAAGACTAAAAAGTGTGGACAAATAGATTTATAGTGGTTTGTTCCCGGGTGTGAGCTTGATTTGGGATGATTCTTCCACTCTAATGAACACTTCCAGATGAAAGATTGATGATTCAGCAGAGGGCTTATTTCTTGGTTGAAAACATTCAGATTAAAGATGAATATAAAGGGGAAGTGGGTCTGGTGAAAAAAAAAAAAGAGGAGAAATGCGTTTCCACAACATACTGCAGAAAAATGGGAGGAAAAAAGGGGTATTAGAGATCACAACCTCAAATATCAACTCTGCACAATGTTACCAAGTCTTGTTGCTATGGAGATTGCATCCTACTGCAGGTGTGAGTAATGACAGAGGAAGTCAACTGTGCTTCCCTCTCTGTATGTTTTTACTTGCTCATCTGTATCTGAGATGGTCTCTACTGCATGTGTCATTGTGAGTGTGAGAGTTTCCGCCTCAGACATGCTAATACTCAGACCTGAGTTTTGTGCAAAATACTTTTTCATCTATCAAAACTCACTACTTATTATAGAGACCAGTAGATGACAGTTAGATTCTTAACTGTTTCCAAATCCTGAGTGTTTTCTGTACAGTGTCGGAGGGGTCTTTCAAGAGGTGACGAAGGAGGACTTCTTGACTTGACTTCTAAATGTAATTAGACCTCAGGCAAGGTGTGCACAGTGTGGGATGAAATCAAATAGATGCATGCATCCAAATAGTGCCATAAGATATCCAGTGAACAAAGCTAGTGTTGCTTTCTTTCATCACAGTTGGAAAAAATCCCAGTTTGAATCCCTAAAAATGTGTGGATTGTTTATGGGATTCAAAAAACAGCTTTTGTTCATCACCTTAAGCAATGCAAGCACAGTCCTAGAGAGCGTCTTTCATGCAGGTTTCAGATGTTTTCCAGCTCTAACACACTAGATTCTAATTGAATGGATCCACCAGCTTATTGAGTTCTGCTAAGACTCATTCATTTGAATAAAGTGTGCTAGAACAGGGGAAAAGTGAAAGCTTGCAGGCCTGTTGGCTTACCTGCATGCTTTAAAGTATAAAAAGTCACATTTTAACATTTATTCATCAAAATGGCTCAACTCTGGATAAACCTTAGATTCCATGATTCCATATTGGTTTGCAATCCTGCACCAATATATCTTCTCTTGTGCTTTGTTGCATGTTTGCTTTTGGTTTTTATTGAAGATCTGTGAATGTAAGAATATAATAAAGTTATACAGCTTCACTTTGACTTGTCCATTTCTATCAGATTAGGAACTGTTGTTATGCACTGCAGGCAGCAACTGCTCAGCTTCCTCAGCTTTGAGTCTAACTGAGGGAGACTGCGAGAGGCTTATTAATCCTGGCGCTGCAGCTTCACTCTGAAGGCCACAATCAGGGGGGGAAAAAACATGCGCTCGCTGTGCGACATAAATAGACTTATAATGCTGACCATCCACATATACAGCATGAAGTGCAACCATTGAGCTCGGGCATGCTTGAGCCAGCATTGTTATTAACAGGAGCTGACATTTTCATGGTTCATGACTCCATCACTCTACGCAAGCCTTGGTGAGCCTGCACATTTACATGAAGACACATAAAAGCTCCCCCAAGTGTCCAACCATGTTCATAACTGCATTTTGAAAGGAAGATGACGGCTAAAGATATCCACCATCTGTTCTCTTTTTCCACATTTACATCAGTTATAAATAAAAAAGGAAAATTATGAGTAAGTCTCCTATCGCCATGTTACCAACGATGCTTTTGCCAACACTACAAACTGAGCAAGTGATCATCAATGACAACACGGTGATTGAGGAGTTCAGAACTGTGCTGCTCAGCATGTAACATTACCAGCTCCAACAATGGTCGACAGCAGTAGACATGGGGGGAGAAGGGGGGTGGATTGATAAGAAACAACTGTACACACTAGACAAAAAAAATTAACAATAATACGTTAGCAAAATTTACTGTTTAGTTTTCTAATTTAATTAATTTTATTAATGAAATTATCCAAGCCAAACTAACAACTAATTCTTGATATTTAACAGCAAAGAAGGTTGAAAACAGCTTCATGGTGGATGTCCCAGTTGGGTTGAATGTGCTGTTGATACACTGCAACAGTTGATTTTATAGTTTTTTTATTGAGGGGACTCATCATCAGTTGTGTAACCTGCCTAGGCTGGGTGAGCACAGCGCGGTAGTGTGAGTGATGGCAGTCTGCTGGGATCAGACCATTAAGACTCATTAGTTCCTATTGATAGCCCTGATGATAAGCACTCTGAAAGCGGGCAGCATAGGAAAAGGTCTGCGTTTGGATCATAATTTGACCTCGGTAACCCATCAATGATTGGCGGCATCTGTCATCCTTAGATTTAATTTATCAGTAACCTCTTGTGGGTTTCCTCTTGTGTCTTTTATGACAACAGTTTTCTGTAGTTATTTTATTTAAGCTGTGAATCCAAACTCATTCACAGTTTCTGATGTAATTCTTTACCCCTTAAGTAGGTTTCTTGTCACTGTTTATGCGTGTTAAAAACGTGTAAACACTATTCCTGTCATTATCAGTGCACATGAACTATATTGATTAAAGCATTTCACACAGTCTTCCGCAGTGGGAACTTTTGGGCCATCCCTGTGGTCAACCCATTTCTAATCAATGACATAAGGTGACAATTTATTTTAAATGTGTTTGTTTTATAGAACAAATGTTAATCACGGCTAACCAGCATATCAGGGTTGTAGGATTTTGAAAGTTTGAATTAAAAAAACATAAGATGTCAGAAGGTTTCAGGAGCTACATAACATCTGAATTTGGGTTCATTGTTGTTTTTTTTGTGTAATTCCTCATCATTACGATTAGACTTTAAAGCCTTTCTTTCCTCTGAGACTTTTTGTCTTTTTAATGTGAATGAGCTTACTTTTAAAGTTCTAATCTTCTACAGTCTTTCAAGTCTGTAATCAGACTTTTGTTTATAAATTTGAAAGAGCTTAAGCCTTTGTCAGGCAAGTTACTATTTTTGATCAATTTGTTTTCTTTCATTTTCAGCATAAAACAAAATTAAAAAAAAAAAAATTGTAACAACAAACTGGAGGTCTTTGTACATACCAGAAGGACAATTTTGGGTTAAAATATCTAATTTCAGGCTATTTCATTGAGTGCCATATTAAGGGTTAAAGCTGTTTTTAAGGGTTTTTAGACACTAAATATCACACACTGATTCTAATCAAAGTCAGCAAAGATCTTGCTTTACATTAGAGTTCCTAGAACAAACTTATTTTGAAAATTTCCTGGACATGTCACTGGTATATAGGCATAATTGGGTGTACAAAGCACAAGTAAAGAACAGATTTGAGCCCCGTGATGACACAACATTGTAATATTTAAAGCACTATAACATGCTGAAGGTTGATGATTGGTTAAAGGTTGAACGTGTGGTTGATGTTTTCTTCATTCAAAATGGTACGTTTGTAAAAACCTTGGCATCATCTTTGTTCCAGAACTTTCTTTTCTTCCTCATATCAGCCTCTCATAGTTTAGCACCATATGTTATTTTAACATTCATTATCCAAACCACTTTGTCCTATTAAGGGTTGCGGGGGAGCTGGAGCCTATCCCAGCAGTCTTCGGGTGAGAGGCGGGGTACACCCTGGCCAGTCCATCACTAGGCTCACACTCACTCCTATGGGCAATTTAGAGTTACCAGTTAACCTAACATGCATGTCTTTGGATGGTGGGAGGAAGCCAAAGTACACACCGAGAACCTACATAGGTAGACCATGCGAACTCCACACAGAAAGGCCACTGTTCAAGCTTCCTCCCAAGCCAAGTATCGAACCAGCGACCTTCTTGCTTTGAAGGTGACTAACCACTGTGTCACTGTGTAGTTTAACATATCAGTCAAAAGATACCGTTATAAAAGCGGTCTTCTGGTGGTTTCTGAGGACCGGAAAGGGTTTCATGAAGAAGGCCCTTCTTTTATGGACCCAGCTGCCGGTTTGTGTGCAGGAATCAGAAACTCCCATCAGTTTTCAAATCAAGACCTAAAACCTTTCTTTTTAAGAAAGCCTTTTATGACAGTAATTCCTTTTTGCTTCTGATATTGTGACACATAATCCACCTCTCATTTTAATCTTATTTGATTTTACATCATTGTTTTATTATTATTCATATTACAATAGTACTCTATCATTTTATCTTGATCGTCCTGCTTTTAGAGTTTTAGTGTGGCAATTGTTTAAATCTATTAACTTTTATTTGTCTTTGGGGTTTTTTTTCCTCTGTAAAGCATGTAGGGTTGCTTGTTAAACATCATTCAGAGTTCATCTGAATGATACTACCTCTGGGGACCATGTCAAAAGGTCCATAAGGCCAGTGGGCCTGCAAAGCCGTGAGGTATTTTTACATTGTGAATGGCAGAGGAAATAGAAAATGTTAACAATCTAAAGTATCTGCACTGGTCAGTTTTGAGGTGGGAGACTTGATAAACGACAGGTAAGGAAATTCAGAGAAAATGTTCCTTTGAGGGAGGGGCTGATTATGTAATACAGAGACTTGTTTACATGTCCCCTCTGAGTTCACATTAACTGTAGAAAGACACCCTGCCTTTGCTTCTCAGGCTCTGCCACGTTGCATTAATGTCTGTACACATAGTGACTGGCAATTAGCCTACATTGAGGAGAGTTTGTCTCCAGTGTGGAACTGTACGGTATGGAAAGGGAATGGCAGCTGCTGTTGTGAAATTCAGTATTTGAACAATAATTTAGATGTTACATACTTACTTATTATGTAAGCTACTTGAACCCATACAGCATGAAGTGTTAGATTAGAAACAGCAGTAGAAATGTCCTTGCCGAGCTGGGGTGGAATTGTCGGAGTGACCAGAGTGAAACTGGCCACTTCTACAATCTGATTGGACACAGAAGTTGTCACCTCAGGTGACTGACAGGTAATTGGAAGAGAGCAGAAAAGCATTTGCAGACACACATTGATTACTAGTGAAACAACATCAATTTGAAGTTTAAAGTAATTTCCTAATTAGTCATCTGATAAAAAATATTGACATTTGGCTGCAGATTTCTTGATGAGATTCTGTCCCTGTGAATGTTCAACAACCAATGTGAAGAAATGCAATTAGCCTAACGTTAGCCTGAAGCTATGCTATGCTAATCTAGTCATATAGTATTACTAGATTAGCTTTAAGATAAGGTGGGGAAACCATGTCATATTTACTTTTCAGTAAGATATTTAGAGACTACATATCAATTTAGTTAATCAAGATTTTCATTGAAGCTGAAAATTAACTATAAAAAATGTGTACATCAGTAACCAAGTTACAGCCATCTGATTAAACGGCTAAATGATAATCATTCAAACAGGAGTCTATCAAGGCTGCCAGTTGATTTTACCGTTAACTATGTCATGTAAATGTGGACAAATAAAGCTTGTAGCCAATGTTACTTTGTACAGGAATACAAGAATGAAAACAAAGCCAGATATTTCTCTCTTTTATGTTAAAAGAAAAGACATAGAAAGGATGGGGTAGACCCCAGCCCCACTGTCGGCGGCCCCTAAAAAGGATATAACTGCGTTCCTTTCACTAACACACGGACATTCACATCAACTGCTGTGATAACTGGTCACTTTAACAAGACATGAGAAATAAAGCATGTTCACAATAATAATAATTTAAAACCAAGTGGGAATGTTTACAAGTACAAAAAGTTCCATAGAAAAGTAAGTTTGCTGGTGGGGAGTTTGCAGCATGTGGCACTTGATGTGAAAGTATGGACCAATGAATTCTGCCTTAAGTCTTGCCCACCCTTTGCCCACCCCACAAATTAAAGTCTCACTCTGCTACTGTTGCATGTTGTTAAAAGTTGTTACATCATAAAGCTTGGTAAGTGAAAAAGCAGCAAGAAAACACAAACAAATCCAGTGGTTCTGCAAAATAAAACGTTTTGGGTGTATGAGATGAAGTAAAAGGTGTAAAGAGGAGCTGAAACTCCCTCATGAGAATCCACATATCAAGTAAAGATTTTTTTAAAACGCAGTCCCACAGTTAAGCTAGTGGTGACATGTGAAATTCAATTACAGGCCTGCTGTGAATGCACTGTGTATAACCGAAGGAGACTGGAAGAAGCAGCAACCAGGTGGTGACCCTGTAGGCAGCAGCGAGCACAACTCACAAAAGCCTGGACTGGTGCCAAGAGCTGGGATCCTGCCATCACACAGCCCACCAACACTCCAAGAGCTGCTCATGGTCACTCATCACAGACACTCTTCCAGACTCCATTTCTGTGTTCACTCAGGTCAGCAGAAAGGGTTTTCAATACACATTGTTTGCTACTCTCTCTATAATTCATGGCTGATTCCTAAAATAGAGCACTCAAACAGTCTGCACTGTTTCATCTGCGCCTGCGAAAATAGAAGCATGCATGTGGAGTAAAAAGCTGCATAAATTCAGATATGACAGACGTGACTGGAGCTTGTGCTTGAAGTGTATACTGTACATGCTTCAGTAGGCTCACTGTGTTGGATGTTAACTAGACAGTGTGTTGTTTGTTTGTGGTCTTTACACAACGTAACACTGATCTCAGGCCAACGCCTAAAAAAATTTTTAAAATTTTTTTAAAATGACATACATTTGGTACACATGAAATCTGCACATAAACCCAGACTTTCTGCATATGACTAAGACTCAAAGATCGTAGGAGATACTGTAATATTGCAGTACTGTTACACAACATTTGTTAATTATGGGAGTGTCAGCATGCAACATATAACATCAGTGATTAACAACAGGAAAAAAAAACAAATCAATATTCCATGCAGCATTATAAATATTTGTATTGTGGGTGCCGTGACCAGTAATATCCACTGTCTCACAGGTCCAGTATCACCCACTTCCCCACTCATGAGCTGTGAGTGGCAGGTGGGCTAACTGGCCTTGACATAGGAGAATCAGTCTGAGTTGAGAGGGAGCAGCCGTGGGAGCAATGCTTGCCTGCCAGATTGGAGACCATCAGTGATACATGCCAGCCTCCATTCTAGTTAAAGTCCCAAAAACATGTTGAGATGTACAGCAACCTGACGAGGTCTGTTGACAGAAAATGACCACCTTTTTTCAGATGCATTCATTTGACAGCAGAACAATAAATGCAGAGGTTTTAACGTCTTCAGTGTTATTAGTCACGACAATCAGCATTTATGCAAACACTTGATTTTTCTGAACCCTTTAAATAATCATTTGAGCACATCAAATGTTCCAAAGGCCTATTGGTTTGTCTAAATGTCATTTAATGCAGCTTGAAGCATGAAAGACCCACAAGTGGTTTCAATAAAGTCATATTAGAATGCATTTAATAAACTACTAGTCCTTCATTGATAACTTTTTTACCTTTTTTCCTGTCCTTTCCAGCATCTTAACATACAGAATGGCTGTCTGTCTGCCATATTTTGCACACAGACAGATTTGCTTCACCAAGAGTGACATGTCGTATAAATGGCAGCTCTTGGTTTTCTGAATATTTTTATGATCATTTTAATTGTAATCTTTGGTCCTGATGTGACCATACTAAACCTGAAAGGGGAAACAACAAAGGAAGAAAAAACTAAGATAAGAAAGAAAGGAATGGAGAGAAGGGGGCAGACTTATAATAGATAACATTTTTGAGCTGTTTATAAAACTAGAAGCAGATAACCAGGTTATGTCATGCTGCTGTCTTGACACAAGATTGATCAAATGAGAACCGAGCTGACTAACCTTCAGGGGGTAAAATCTGCAGCAAGGACTGAACTGACTTTGTTTACATTATTTTTACATTAGCATGTGCCTGCTTCAGGGGCAACTGCAAAGATGCTCAATATGTAATAATAAGGGACATAAATAACAACAAACGCATTTTTTTAAAGTTAATTTAACAATAACAGCTAACAGTATTAACTCATTATAACAAAGACACATTTAGACCTGTACATGTTAGTTTCTGAAGAATTCCCAAGCATGCAATGAGCAGAAAGCATGGACACTACTCAGAAAAATCCATAATCTATCACAGGTGAGTTCAAATGAGTCATTTACATGTGTTTTCCTTTTTTCATCCAGTGATACACATGGCACTGTTGTGGGTTTTCTGGAAATGTGGGAATGTTTTTGCATGTGTGTAATGAAAGCTTATGCTCCTGCTTCTCCTTGTAGATTTGTAATTTATTTAATTACTTGCTAATCCAGATTGTTTCATACAACATTGTGCTATAAAGGGATTTACGAGGTTTGTATGTTTGCTTACTCACTTTCAGTCAAATAGGATGTGACCGCCACCACAGCCAAGTTGCTTGTTCCAACATGACAATAAGCATGGGGTAGAGGGGCTAAAATCCAGAAAGCTGTTTCTAAAAAAAGGAAGGAGTCATTAGTAAATGTCATTTGAGAGGAGTATGGCGAATTAGAAGCCGTGTGGATCATGTAATTAGGACTGGAGCCTTTATAGACAACGACACCACAGCAGCATCCTCTGCTGAATGCTGACAGCACTGCGAGTCATTACAGAAAGCCCTATCTGCACACACACACGCACACACAAGAGTACACTAATCACAGTGTCAAACAAGGTTGACTGTTGCAGAGGTCATGAATGTCACCAAGTAGTTTGACAACATTTCATTTGAATTTTTAAAGTTTAATTGATAATCAATCAAATTATTCAGATTATCATCGAACTGAAAATTTATCTTGTAACATGTATTTCCTTATGTTGCTCTACACACACACACACACACACACACACACACACACACACACGCGCACACATACGAGCTTCTCCCCTTTTACTATAAGTTCTCTTTGACTTGATCAATGTTGCTCTTTCGTCAATGTTGTTCTCTGTAGGTTTTTTTTTTTTTTTTTTTTTACTGCTGCTGGGATGAAAACTGTAAGAATAGAGTCAAACATCTAAAAACACTATGATTTACTATTAACATTCTACATGTTATTATCATCATTTTGATGAAAGCTGTGTCGACATGAATGCAGTTTTTAGTTCTTGCATCCATTTGGGAATATACATTAGCCAAGGAAGTGCTTTTCTTCACACAAACAGCAACACATGACAGAAAATGTTAACAGATGGAGCAGTTTTCCTTTCTAAAAACTCTGCACCGTTTTTCTGCACCAACATACCAAAGTTTTCATCACCACATCGAACATTTTCTAGATGCTCATTTTGTTGAGTTTTGTATTTATTTTGTGATGATCTGTTTATGACCAAAACAACTTTGTTGAACAGCCATCAACCTCTACTGGCACGTGTCTGGGTCTAAACAACTCAAACTTAACAGCGACTCTGGCTTCTATTCTCTGAGGTACATGCACTTCCCAAACTGCTTTGTGTGTGTGATAGAGCAATGTGCCATTCACACAGGTGCTGTGTGAATGGGTGAATGTGACATTTAAGGTTAAAGTGCTTTGAGTAGTCAAGATGGCCAGAAAAGTGCTATTTAAGTACAGTCCATACCATCACTTCAGACTGGAAATAATAGTTACAATTCTGTTTTCAGAATATGAGGCCTTGTTGTATGCCTCTGGAATAGTATTAAGAGGTTTTTATAAAGAAAATGATGCTTTGTTTTGTTTTTTTCTAAACCTATTTAAACAATATTTTTACAAAATCCAGTTAGGAAGTGACCAAATTTTGTTATTTTGTTGCCAGTTGTCACATCTTGATATGAATATCAAGTCCTTTGGTTGACAACATTGTGTGTAACGGTGCCATCTTCCCCCACACGGTCCACCTCCTCAATGTGACTTTTTGGCTTCTAAACTGAAACACTTGAATGGCATTTGCTCAGACGAGAGATCATTTAGCTCTAACTACTCACCAATTTGTCTTCCTGCCAGGTGTGGGAACCGCATTTTAAAGAATACACTCATGGCTGTTGTGTAAGACAATAAACAAACAATGGTTTGGAAGATCTGTTAATGGTTTGACTAAGGTCATCTTATTGGTTTAGGGTTGCTTGTGACCTTTGATGGACCTTTTATTCATTCAGTTAGCTGTGAAGTCTTTCCTTGTCTGCACTGCTTTGAAGGCTGTGTAGTTCTGTACTACAGACAAGCTGACATCAGATTTGATTTGTCAAACTTTAAAACAACCTACAAGCATATCAATCCATTTCAGTGACTTCTTAAACCAACCCACCGAAGGTTGCTGCTGACTACAATGTCATCATTTAAACACTGACAACAAGAAGGGACAACTGACCTGAGGTTATTTGTTGTCTTGCCTAATTTTTTATATTTTATTTTTTTGCCGAGTCAGATTTTCTGCACAGCTAGAGAAGCCTTGGTTGTAATTAACAAGCTATAGCCCAGACAAGCTCTTCTACTAAGCCTGTGTAACTTTTATACAACCTTTACATGTGCACAATATCTCCTGAATTAACTAAATGCCGATTCAAATTCTAAAAAGAACGTTTTGTGTTTGATTTTATGCTTTATAGAACAATCTGTTACACATTACTTTCACTAAAAGAAAGCTTACCCAGCCGTGGCAAATGATCATGCAGGAAATGTGATCAGTACAGACATCACCTTATTTCCCCAAACAGAAATACTGCACACCCTTATCAGTTGTTATTGACACTCATAAACAGCCACTCTCGCCCCCTCTTCACACAGACCTTTTCTCCTGCAAAGGTGCTGAGTCTCAGTTTTACAAAATCCACTGAAGCACTGCTGATTCAAATCACTTCAAATGCAAACAAATTCATTTAAGCAGCCAGAAGGCGTCACTTTCAGACAAATGGTTTTCAAGAAATACATTTGCTACTTTGTCGAGATTCAGTAAACCAGAGAGCAGCATGACTGCATATATATTTCCACGTTCGACACAGCAGTCTTGTTGTGTTGCAGCTTGGCTCACACAGCAAACACAACAACAATAACCACAGTGTTACGAGTCTCTGACATGGATGTCTATGCAAATCTATTCAAAACTACATCTGTAATTGCCTGTATTGAACACTGGATCGGTTTTGACCTAACTGATTCACACGCTGATCTGGAGCCAAAGTTTCAACAATCACAGATATATTCTGTTAATATTTAATCAACGACTAACAAAGTGAAGAAAACTGGGGTCTTGTTGAAGAAGATGCTACAAAGCCAGTGGGTGACATGATAGATCAGAAAATAATGGAGATAAAGTAAAAATAGCTGTATGATGGAAAAAGAAATACATAAATCCCCTTCCTGAACAGTCATTTGAGAACTTACAGTTGCATGTAAAAGCGTGTACCTTAAAATAAAAGTGACCAAACATATAGTTATAGTTAGTTACATATAGCTGTGCAACATGTGTGTTTAAAAAGGTCACCATAGTGCAACTATAACAAGCTCACACTGAAAATTTAGTATATTTCCTGTAGTTTACTCTTTTTTTTTTTAAAAAAAACAAACAACTCAGAATAACCCAATGAAACATTATTATACACCAGAGGCTGGATTCAGTGTTAGGAGCCAAGTTTAAGAGCATAAACAAGTTTAGTGGGATACATTTTAAAGGAAAATAAATCTGAATAAAGTTCTGGTTTGGTGGTGTGCTTCTGGGAGCATTTTTAATCAGAAATAAGCACAATATGTAAAAGTAGGTGATACTTTGATATGTAACAAGCAATATTTACATGGCGTTAAAATAATTTTTTTTTAAAAATTAAGAAACTCAACTTTAAAACTTAACTGTATATGTTTGATGCAATTCATTAACCATGTTTTTTATTTATTTATTATTTTAAACCTTAATCATATATGTTTGAGAACTAAATCCAACCTGAGTAAAACGTGTATCTGGAAAGTCAAAGCACTTAGTGCTCAAACTTCATAACAATCCGTTTCATCCATGGTACAACACACTCATTGTACCTTTATACAAAAGTTCTTCTATAAGTTGTAAACATGGATGTTGTGATTTTCAGATTCTTTATATCTGAGCAATTTCATGTTTGTGAGCATTATAGCAGCAAATAAACACGTCTTTTACAGACTTTGAAATGTCATAACAGGAAAACAGAATATTTAGTGAAGCTACAGGGAGAGGTAAAAAGTTCAAGTCAAAAGTTCAATCTATAAACTAGGGGAGGATGTGTAATAACTGAATGTAAATAATCTCATAAAGCCACACCATATTCCCAGTAGAATGTAAATAACACATCAGATGTTGACTGAACAATTAACCATTTCATGGGCAGCACGGCGGTGTAGTGGTTAGCACTGCAGCTTCACAGTCAAAAGGTCGAGGATAACCACAACCCTCTGTTGGGGGGAGATTTTAACAGTGGCGTGTTTTCCTCATGTATACGTGGGTTCTCACCAGGTACTCTAGCTTCCTCCCACACAGAAGACTTGCACGTGAAGTTAATTGCTATGGTTAATTGATCCCTCATCACATGTAAGTCACTCTGGATAAAATCATCTGCTAAATGACTGTGGAATAGAATTTTTTTCCCTTTTGAATTTGATGCCAATAAAGGGCAAAACAGGGTTTTGTTTACTTTTGTACCATGTTTACCTTTGTGGAGCATCCATCTTTACAACTGCGTGTCAATACATAGGAAGCGAGAAGAACGCTTTGACTGCAGGACGCCAGTTCAGCAGACCTGAAGTGTTCTGCTGTGAAGCCGTACTGTTACGATGCAAACATGTGGTTTAGCATTATTTTGCTGAAAGAAATGTTGTCTCAATGGGAGTGAATGTTGCTGTAAAAGCATTATGTACTTTCCAGCATTGATGGTGACTTCACTCATGTGTTGGTTGCCCATTTGCAACCCCATACCATCAGAAATACAGGACAAGCTATGGTCCCTCTCCTCTGCCAATCTTTATCTGACAGCATTTAATCTGATGTGTTGAAGCAGTTTCACCAGAAACAAATTACCTTATAGTTAAATGTTCCTCCAGTTGTTTTTGATTTGTGTCAGCTAATTTTCAGCCTTGTGTTGCTGCCATCAAATAAAAAATGTGCAAATATTATCAATAAAATTCTTAATTTCAGTATCTGCCATGTTGTTTATGTTTATTTGCATATTACATTCTATTATATTTACATTTTACACATCATTACTTTTTGAAAATTTGAGTTCTAAGTAATTTTCCTCTTGGGGAGGAGGACAAAAAAAAAAACAAGGAAAAACAAAAACAACCATAATATTTTCAAATCTGAGAGATTCTGATCATCATTATTATTTTATTGTGTAATGTCATGATAAAATTTGAAATATAATCAAATGCACATGATTTTTCATCTGTGCTTTCTTGTGTTTTCAATATAGCGAAAGACAAGGGGTATAGATAACCAGCATCCATTATCTGTAGAAAGTTAGTTTTGCTGCCGTTGTGTTGAAACGTCTACAACAATAGAGTGAGCCATTGAGAATTTTTCTATGTACTTTTTTTTCTCAGATTGTTAGGCCAACTACAAAAGATTGCTTACAGTTTAATAGGGGTTCAACTGATGTGAGGTCTCCCTGCAGACGTGCATTTGGAAAGGCTGGAATGTCATCGCCTACAGTTGAAAAGAGGCTGTGCAATGCTTTGCCAGGATGTCTGACTGGGCCTTCCAGTTTGCTTGTTGTTATTATCTTTGTTGGTTTGTGTTTAGTGTATGTTATTGTCTTTTGGGTTTGTTTCAGATACAGCGATTTGTGTTTGAAGTGAAATTTGGGGTTGTTGGACATTGCATGAAAGAGTAGCTGTCAATTGAAACAGTTTAATCTTGTTTCCAATCTTGAAATGGTCCACTGATTTTATCGAGTTTCTATCAAGTGTAAATAGCTTTTTTCAAATAATCAATTTTTTTCTTTTTTTTTACTCCTTTATTTCAAGGTGAGAAAGGGGATCTGTTATTGATAATGCTTAGCAATCATAGACCTATTATATATCTATTCAGTAACTATATAGGCTTCGGGCATCAAAACATACACGTGTTTATTATGCAGTATAAGGTTTTCCAAAGTTATTGGATGTTTTTCAGGGATTCTGTTTAGTAAATGAGAGGGAAGAGCTTTGACAACTTGGTGCTTTCCATTCCATTGTTTTCTGCATTTCTACCTTTTTACTGCCCACACATGCCTATTTTTTTTTTTTTTTTAATGTTCACTGATGTTGTATTCTTTTATTATCAGTAGCTTTAAATTGAATTTTGTTTCAACATAAATCAATCCTAAAGGTATGTCTGCATTAATTGTTTACGAAAAATAAATTATACTTTAAGGAACAAAAGAAAGTCACTAAACTATATTCACATAAATTCATGTGAAATTAAAGATGAGGTCAGAGCTACTCCAGGAAGCCAAAGTGAAATAATCAGAGTCAGCATTTTTCTGAAAAGATAATGCTCATCAAAGCTGATCTTACGTCAGAATCCTGTGTTTTCAGGTTTACTCTTACATGTTGGCTCGACAGGAAAAGTCAACTTCTGCAGCGTCTTGAGACGTCCCTCTCAATCTGCCCCCCCCCCCAGCATGCGTCACGTGACTTCCCCCAGCTCTGCCTAGCTCAGCACCAAGCCTACTGGTTTCAGGAGATTTCATAAGAGAAACGGACCTCGAACCCTCTTTTCCTCCCGTCTTGCGTTTGCTTTTCGGTTCTCTTCTTTTTTTTTCTCTCTTCTCTTTTTTTTCCTCTGTCTCTCGTATTCGGATAATGAGGACATTTAATGTGCTCGGAGTATGACAAAAGATTTTTAGGATGCTGCACATGTGTTCTTCGGTTTGCTCCTCTCTTTCTACTTAAATGCCAGTGCGGTGAATGCGTCGGGCAGACTGGACGAGCCTGCTGCCAGAGGTCCGCATTCAGAAAGTCAGCGTCTTGTCCTTCTTTTTTTTTTTTTTTTTACTTCAGAAGGATGTAAGGACCGATCCGTCTCGTGCGGCTGAAGCTTCCTCATAAAAATGCAGAAGGGAATAAGACTTAATGATGGTCATGTCACCTACCTGGGGCTTTTGGCAAAGAAGGATGGTACAAGACGAGGGTGCTTGAGCAAAAAAAGCTCAGACAACACCAAATGGCATACAAAGTGGTTTGCTCTGTTGCAGAATATGCTGTTTTATTTTGAGAACGAGTCCAGCTCTCGACCCTCGGGATTATACCTGTTGGAGGGATGCATATGCGACAGGGCGCCTTCACCGAAACCCTCACTGACAGCCAAGGAGTGTTTGGAAAAGCAGGTAGGGAGAAAGTGTGCGTGTGCTCACACACAAGCACACACATGCATATGCACCAATATGCAGAGGCTCCGCTCCCTATCCGATCTCCTTTGTTTGTTTGTTTTTTGGTTTGTTTGTTTTGTTAGAGACCCTGCTAAAGTACTGAAGATGCAGGAGATGAAGTGTAAAATCAGCTATCGTGTCTCTGAAGTGTAATTCTCAACAAGGGCTTGTTATATGCCATCCCATGACGACCTCAAATCCAGTGCAGAAGGTTTCAGTGTGTTCCATTGCACGTTATGTAATCCATGCATAGCTTTAATGATGAGGTGCCAATATCAACACCTAATGATATTACAGCAGCTCTGGCAATGAGCTGCAGTGTCTTTTATGTTGCACCAATTTTTCTTCGTCCTCCTCTTTTTCCCTTTAACTGATAGGGTAGTTTTCAGTGGAGCGTGGAAATGAAATGGATTTCTGGATCTGTCGAAGTGATGCATTTGCATTGGTTGGACACATATTTTGCCTTTAACTTCCAATCATCATATTTCTAACGTTTTGGGGCGGAGAATGACAGAGCCTACCTACCTGCCACCACCAATAAAATACGGAGGAAAAAAAGTTAAGGCCTCAAGGTTGCCATCTTGTGGCGAAATTGTACAATTACACGTGAGCCTCGGGAAGCAGCAGGGGGGAATGATCAGTCAGCTCTAATCTAGATGACCTGGTTCAAATTATTCAGTTTACTGGAGGTTACACTTATATTATTGTCTACATGTTAACTACTATCAGAGTTCTGTCAGAGATGCCAGAGCCAAATGTAGTTAGAGCATTGTAAGCAATTAAGAACACTTTTTTTTTTAAATTGAGATGATGAATTTAAATAGCTGTAAATGGTGCATTGCCATAATCTAGTTTAATTCCACTAACTCATTATTCAGTGACAAACACAACAGTTTGGAGAAGAAAGGATAACAAGCTTGTAAACACTGTTATTATGTCTACAGAACATAATGCTCCAAAAGCCCTCCTCTGCTCTGTTCCTGACTCTGTAGGGTCCAAACTGCAGCCAGGTTCTTCCTGTGAACAGCTGCCCCTTTGCTGACAAAGCAGAATGCAACATGATGGCTAATGTGATCTCACCGTTGCTTTAAAGGCACCCAAAACAAATCGCACTGAAAGAGGCTTTTTTTTTCCCCAAGTGTTTCTTGCCACGGAGCTGTTACCTCTGCCATGATCGATTTTTAACAGTGGAAGTATGAGCAAGTTGAAAAGGATGATCTACAGATCCACAATAGTCAATCTTTAACACTTATTCTTTGTCCAGTGAAATAAGTTTGCAGAATATAAGCAGTAAAAATGCACAGATACATGTCATATGAACTGCTGCTGAAGATTCACTTCTCAATATCTCAAAAAGCACGATTAAGAAAAAGAAAATATCTCCCTCTCTTATATCCTTACTGCTATTTATGGCTTTGTGGCAAATTTTAGAAATAGCAATTCACCAACGTATCCTCAAATGCAGTTTATGGGAAAATTATAGCGCTTGAGCCTAAAGGTTTCTATGGCAACTGTTATTTGCATCCAAAAGAATGATGCAGTTGGGAGAGGCCGGGCAACATAAAGGAGAGAGGCCGTGTGTTGCATCTTTCCTTTTAATGTGAGCACTATCCGAGCTAAATTTGTTGTTTGAGGTACCTTGGAAGGGTCAGAGTCCAATAATAGAAAACGGAGCTTGCTCTCATCAGGGTAACGGCAGCAATTCAGTCAGTTACACAACAGGCTGCCCACAAGATGAACTGCAAATCAAAAGATCTGAGTAATATGTTCCAGTAAAACAAAGCACTTTCAGGGCAGAGATGTTGGCAAGGTGAAAACTGACCACAAAATAAGAATATAAGCATCAAACACAATCCCAATGTGAAGCTCTACATATTTTTGAAGGCTTCACAAGGAGAATTTTGTTGCCATAAACCAGAGCTTTTTATCTGTCAGTGGCAATTATGTACCGAGAATTATCCTGCTCATGGAACAATGAATCAAAGCATGCCTAATCGGTTATTCACCACTCACTCACATGCATTGCACAGGAAGGTTAACAAAAAGAGCTTCGTTTGTGCAAATTAGGGCAAATAAACTATATGTAAGAACATGACATGATTAATTATCGTGGTATCTATTTTAGGAATGATTCTGAAAGATGCGTGATTTGGCCATGAAGCAAGAAGCAGACAGTGTGCTTAACATCACCTTACACCAGACATTCACAGTGCTTGCAGTGAAATCGTGGGGGAAAACTTCGACAACATGCATGCCTCTCTGCCAGAAATAGATTTTCTTTGACGGTAGAATGAATACCTAATGAATGTGAAGATGCAGGAGCAGTAAGCCATGAATAATGATCAGTTGCAGGTTGGTAGGTGCCTGTTGAACATCTACAGGCCAAATATTGGTCTCACTTAACATGACTGGAGAAGTAATGGAAGTTGTAGGGAGACATGATGCAATCCTTTTCAAGATTCACTCATTGCAATTCTTGTTTGTTGTCATCCGGCTTCGCATGGATAATATGCTGTTTAAATCAAAGGAATGCTTCTGTCATGCTTGACGTGAGAAAATCCTTCAAGACATCTAATTTGTTCACATAATTTTTGAAGCATTTTGACGCTTGACTATGGAAAAACATAGAAGCAGAGATGGAAAGTGGTATTTATACTTTATCTGAATTATTTTCTTTACTTTGTTGTCATGATATTTTAGAGGTAAAGTCATTATGATTATAATCACCAAAGTTTGGTATATTACAATCCAAGGAGAAGGTGATGTATCCCAGGGCTGTTGTGTCACATTGAGCAGCTCCCAGGACATGTAAGGAATAATGAAGCTTGACTATAAATAAGCGTAAGCCGTAACCAAACAGATTTTTTTTAATGTATTTTGTAACATGTCAGCCTGAACATGGAAATGGAAATCAAAGCCTATTACAAGCTTTGACATTATGCCACCTCTGACAGCTTAGTGAAAGCAGCCCATAAACAACGTCAGATTTGAGGGTTGGAAACAGCTCAACCTCTTAAACATCTGATGTTGGTTTTGTGTCAATAAATATCCAAATGAGCCAACATCTCATCAAAGATGAAGAAGTAGGAAAAACTGACTGCATGTGTGTGTTTTACAATGTATTTTTCTCCTTTATTGCCCTGTAAATCATCTTATCAACAGTCAAATATTATTTTATTATTTATTTTTATTTTAACTTTATTTAATCAGGAACGTCACTTGAGAAAAAGTTGTCATTCATTCTTTAAGTAAATGTTGCTGCTTATTACAAAATTATTGATCATGTACTTTTTAGAAATATGTGGCTTTCACGTGTAACTAAGTAGATTTTCAGTGCTGCAACTACTTTCATTACATTTCAAAGTTTATTGTATCTTAATACTTTGTGCGATTTTAGCTTCAAGTGTAACCAACATATTTGTTGTATGTTTTGTGTGTTATTCTTTTTAGCTTTGATGTGGTAAAACACGTCTTTACGTGAATTTTATACACATTGTCATTTCCTGATGCTCTTTGTTCTTGTTTCATGTTCAAGCCTTTAGGTTAATATAGATTGATAAATGTAAAGACAGTGTTGTAGGTTTAGGTGTTGTAATTTTGCTCTACCGATGCACTTTAAATTTTTTCTTTATTAATTATAAACAAGTTAGGCAATTCTTTTATTGCTGGATTTAAAGGACAGCAATTAAGTATCGTATGAAAGCTACTTAAAAATGACCCATGTTTATTTTCTAACTCTGTTTTCTTCATCAAAAGATGATTCGTTAGGGAACTCAAATGTTTGAGACTGTTCCAAAGTCTCCATTTGAGGAAACTTGAGTGGATTTGTTTGACATTACATATCATCTATGGGTTGGTTACACTTAATAATATTGCGTAAAATGTAATAAAAATCACCTCTTCATTCAGAACAGAGTTTAAGAGTATATGATTCTGCAATGTTGGATGTTAATTCGGTCTTTTTAAACAAAATAAAGCATCTAGAGGAATGAATCCTATGCAGGAGATTTAGAGTTGCATTAGTTTAAAATAAGAAAAGTACAATTTGTCCGGTATAAAGAGAGAAAAACAGCTGTGAACAGCTGTTCACCATGATCATGAGTTGCTAGGAAACAGGTTTCACATAGTTTTGTATTTGGCTCCAGGTTCCAAGTCTTATGACATTTTCTCCTGGGAACAAGAGACTTCCCAGGATCTGAGCTGGGGGAGGCCTTCCTGACTGTTCTCTTTCAATTGCACTGGTGGGCGAGGGAAATGTGGCTTCCCCAGTCTCTGTGCGGCTTTAAATCACCCGCTTGATGTCTGTAGCAGTGAGGCAGCAGAAGAAACACAATGTCCAAAGCAGCGGCGAAGCCTCAGTCAAACTGCTGTCTTACTAATACATCTGGATGAATGTCAGACATTTCTCTCTGTGTAGATCATACACAGGTCATACCTGAAACTCATCACGCTTTCTTTCCTGTTTGTTGCAGTACTACTTCACTGTCAGCTTTACGCATGAAAACCAAAAGGCACTTGAGTTGCGGTCAGAAGATGTAAAAGACTGCGATGAATGGGTGGCTGCAATATCACACGCCAGGTAAAAGACATGGCAGTTTTATGTGCAGACATGACAAATATACACTGAAAAGGTTGGTAGAGGGCAAGAAATCTTTAAATAGTGTGCATTGGTGTTGGTATGGTTTCAAAATTGGGGATAAAACATTATTTAAAAATTTTTTTTTTTAAAAAGACAGCAATTGCTTTAATGGAAGATTAAACTACTATTATAAAGTTGAGTCTGGTAATGATACGGTGTTCTGTCTACATTCTGTCATGTGTTACAGTTACAGAAACTTGGCTAATGAGCATGAGACTCTCATGCAGAAGTACCTTCATCTGCTTCAGATTGTCGAGACTGAAAAAACAGTTGCCAAGCAACTTCGACAACAGATAGAGGATGGGGAAATAGAGATTGAAAGGCTGAAGTCAGAGGTAATGTTCACTGCAATCTTCTTTTATGCTTAAAACGGGTTATTTTAAACAAATAAACTGTAGTGTTCAAACCTTTCCCATCACAGATGAACACAATGTACCACAAACACCAGACGGCTGCTTCAGTGAATCCTTAGATCATATATTTATAACTTGCGTTTAGACTCATTTGGTGTGAATCACAAAGATTTGGAGATACCAGCCGCAGCCAGCTGCCTTGTGTTTCAAAATAAATATCAAAATATGTGTTCTGTTAAATGCATGAAGCAACTTTATGCTTTCTACCAAATCAAAATGTCTAATTTGATAGCATGATATATGTAAAATGTGCGGCGTTTGATATTATTTGAGTGACTGAAGGAAACGAAAATACCATCCTCCTTGTAAGCTGTGATTTTAACTTGTGCAACTAATCTAGCAATGTTTCATTGTATACAGAATGGACTGAGCTATAAATTTATGCTAAATAAATTCAATTATAAAATATAAATGATGTAAAAATAGCACTATGTCCCAACTAAAATAGATAAAACCTCTTGTTCTTTTACCAATAAGTAACATTCTATAAAAAAAAAAAGCCCCAACCTTTATTTTAACTTTCTAAAAAATTTCTCATGTTTGTCACTAAAAATATATCATTTAGATATATTCAGTATCAGGGGGCAAAATACTGTTATTTTCTATGCAATCTTGAAAGTTAAAATTTTAATGAATAGGTATTAAAGAAGTTCAGATATATAAACTTTTGAACTCATGGCTCAGATTTCTGCAATACAGCTTTAAGAGGATGTCCAGGGTTTTGTCCCCTCTCCTAGCACTACTGCAGCCAAGGAATAAAGTATTTTCCACATAAAGTATAAGCAAATGTTATGTAGCCACACACACTATCAGTCTCACCTACAATAAATAGGCTCTGCAGATTAAGGCTATATTACCACCTCAGCTTCCACTGCACTCTCACGCCTTTTAAGATTTGTCCACATCCCTTCCATGTCTCAATCTGCTAGCATTACAATTAAATGCATGAACAGCAGGGATTATGCTGAGTGTTACTGTGCTTGTCTCATGTGTAGAAACTAGTGTGAGAAGACAGAAATGAAAGCCCAGCTCCATCACACAGTCATGTTCAGGCCATCCACTCTCCACTTTGCATTTTCTGTCAGAAACAATGGCTCCAGTAGGCCTGTGTTCCCAGCCTTCAGATCAAATAGTCATTTTACTTTAATGTGCAAATATAATGCTTGAAATCAAAATAAGTTGTGAATATGCATGAGTTCTGTTTTTTGTCATTTCTCATCTATGAACTGCGATGACAAGCCCTCTGTGGTTACAAGATGAATGGAGACTCTTTAGATTTCTTTTTTTCCCTTTTAGCACACATGTAGGAATATTTAACTGCTTCATTTCTCTTTATAAAAATGAGTGTGTACGGTCAGAAATGTGTATTATATGACCAGCTAAGTGAACACAGCAAGTTTTGTCAAGCGGTTTCTGATGACAGTGAGTACTCACAGGTCCTGTCCTGTTTGACTTACTCACTTTGTTTACGTGCTGCTACAGTAAGTGAGAGAAAGACAAGTGTGGAAGTGGGAATGACTGGCCTTTCTTGCGGTTGCTTCCCTGTCAGATCGCTGGGCTGCTCAAAGACAACGAGAAGATCCATGCCAGCCCTGCAGCTGCCCCTACTGAAGATGATTCAGAAATCAAGAAGATCAAAAAGGTAGAGTGTGTAGTCTCAGTTTGTTACTCCAGTTGACATATTTAGAGGCTAACAATGCATGGTCCACTGCAGGTCCAGAGCTTTCTGCGAGGTTGGATTTGCAGGAGGAAGTGGAAGACCATCATCCAGGATTACATTCGCTCACCTCATGCAGAGAGCATGAGGAAGAGGAACCAGGTGGTGTTCAGCATGTTGGATTCAGAGGCAGAGTATGTGCAACAGCTTCATATCCTGGTGAACAACTTCCTGAGACCGCTACGCATGGCTGCCAGCTCCAAGAAGCCACCCATCACCCACGATGACGTCAGCAGCATATTCCTTAACAGGTTGGCTCAGCTTCTAATTCCTCGAAAGACCATAATCATTTTGAAGGTTCACGACCGTCAGTAAAGCTTTGGAGAAGCACTCCTGTGGGCAGAACCTTGATTCAATTCTATTTTGTGTACCCACAGGGATGTGTAAAATTTTAGTTAATGATATCGGTGTTTTAACTGTTTTAACTCCAGAACATTTGCATGTGAAGAGGCAAATCATGCAATAAAACCACTGTCAAAAGCTTAGTTTGGATGTGTAACACAGTCAAAGATCTGTGCAATGCTTCATAGTAAATTATTAGCTAGATTATTATCTAAAGTAAGCATACTGTTTCATTTGCAATGACAGACACAATAAAAGTACATTTTTTGTAAAAAAAAAAAAAAAAAAAACACAAAACCACACTAAATGTTGGGTTTACCACAAATACTTTGTGAAATGGTATAAAAAAATAGCTGAACATGGTATATTCATACTTTTTGTGTCTCCTACATCATTACTTAATTCTTTAATAATTCCTGCTTACGACAAACTAACAGTAGAATAAAGTTGCTCGTCTCAAACGTGCAAAACTTGATGCATGCGTTACCTTTCAGTGATGATAACGTTCAGCGGTAATAAAGAAACATAAACAAAACAGATGTGGGCAGGTTGCAGATGTTGAAGCCCCTTTCCTGGTTTGACTGGATTTTTTTCCATGACTCAAACCTCTTGAGACACTTGAATATTTAATGTACACCTGAATCAGACACCGGTGTTTAATAATTACAGACACATTGCAGCCTTTTTCAAATTCATATGATCTGCATATTTGTTGTTCTTTGAAGACATGAACCAGTTTATTCAAACATGTAGAATAAAGGAAGATTGTTGATATAAATCACCTCTTAATTTGTTCAAAACATAACGTGCTCATGTGCTTTTTCGTCTTTGTAAAATCCTCATATATTTTGGCTTGAAAAGAAAAAGATGCCAAAAATTGAACTACATTGGCAAACTATTAATATAAGCTCATTTAAAGATTTTTAAAATCTGAATTTGTTTTTATGTTTTCTGTTCCAGTGAAACCATTATGTTCCTACATCAGATATTTTACCAGGGTCTGAAAGCCAGAATAGCAAGTTGGCCAACATTAGTTCTGGGTGAGGATCGTCTTTTATATTTCATTAACTCCATGTATCAAATCATTTTCAGCAATACATCACAGTTTACCAATATCTTCTGTCCTCATGGTTTTTGGGACTTTCTCGCTCCGCAGCTGATCTCTTTGACATCTTGCTGCCCATGCTGAACATCTACCAGGAGTTTGTGAGAAACCACCAATACAGCCTGCAGATCCTGGCTCACTGCAAACAGAACCGGGACTTTGACAAGCTGCTGAAGCAGTATGAAGCTAAGCCTGACTGTGAGGAGAGGACTTTGGAGACCTTCCTCACTTACCCTATGTTCCAGGTTAGACAAACTAATTTTCCTGCTGCGGAAGTTGCAGCCCAGATCCATATTTTGTGGTTAATTTTATGCTCTCACAGCCTGAAGAAAATTCTTCCCTCTATACATAGATGTTCCTTTTGGGATGAATATTTCTCCTACGTAACACTAGATGTCTCTTTACCGACCTGTAACTATTGAACAATGGGACGATACTGTTCTACTTTTTATTCTGCTTTTGTTCATGTGGTGTACATTTGTAACTGCATGTGGATGTGACGTCCCTGTTGCACTCTGTTCTGTTTTGCCAGATTCCCCGCTACATTCTCACTCTACATGAGCTTCTCGCTCACACACCCCATGAACATATCGAAAGAAACAGTCTGGACTATGCCAAATCAAAACTGGAGGAGCTTTCCAGGTATATCACCTCAACCAACACAGAGATTTTATGAGAGCATATAATATTATTTTTCTCTTTTTTTTTTTTTAATAAACAATGATGCAAGGCCATGACTATGCTGTTTGTAAGCAAAAGCTGCACACAAGAACTATTCTAAATTCACTTGCTTATTAAAGAGGAGACTTGTGAAAAATATGGGACAAATGAAAATAATCAAATGTCTTCTTTCTTAGAATAATGCACGATGAGGTGAGCGAGACTGAGAACATCAGGAAGAATTTGGCAATAGAGCGCATGATCATAGAGGGCTGTGAAGTACTCCTGGACACCAGTCAGACGTTTGTAAGACAAGGTAAGTCCCACCTCCAAGTGTTGAACTTTAGATCACAACAAGTAGGGATTTCCTGTCCCTCAACATCACATGTCTGATCTTGCGGCTGAAAGGATGGGGGAGGGTGGTAGAGGGAGGAGAGGGTACTGGAGAGGGTTGACGCCCTCAGGCTAACACTACACACTACTCACACAGAAGAGTCTGATTTCCAAATGTAATTAGACTATTCTGAAGCCATCTGATGATGAATCTGGAACTGTAAATGTCAGCTGTCCCCTACAGGCTCTGGTGGGTGAAGAGAGGGTAAACAGACATGGTAGCTTATTTAATCCTGAGTATCTCATGTGACTTACATGAACTACATATGAATAGGTAGTTCACTACATGAACTACCTATTCGCTGCTCTTTTTGTTCTTACTTCTTTTTGATTCAGTATATGGTTCTATCTGTCATGCTGTTTGAACACGTCATAATTTTATTTGCAAATTTTCTGCATACAGGATCTCTTATCCAGGTGCCAATGAGTGAGAAGGGCAAGATCACCCGTGGAAGACTGGGCTCTCTGTCTCTGAAGAAGGAAGGGGAGAGGCAATGTTTTCTCTTCTCCAAGCATTTAATCATCTGCACCAGGGGTTCTGGAGGAAAACTTCATCTCACCAAGGTGAACCTGAGCTGCTGAGTTGGCAGCGCAGCTGCTCATCATTTTCAACGTCATCACTTCTCAAGAGGAGATTTTATTGTCTGTAGCAAAGTCTTTTATTCTCACACTAGATCCAAATTGATCTTACAACTGCTCCACTGGGTTTGATCCATATAATTCATGCAGTAATGCAAGTTTAAACCACTCAGCAGAGATGATAGACGGCACATTTATTTTTACTGTCGCTATTTTAAAAATCAATATTTTTTCATTCTAAAATTCAGTTTGTGGCTGGACTTTGTTATGTAAATGTATGGGATATCATGGATGGATACATCATGTTCAGTCAAATGATGATAGTGTAAGAAAACTAAATGTACATTGTGCCCTATTTTCAGAATGGAGTGGTCTCACTCATAGACTGCACACTTATGGAGGACCCTGAGGGGACAGATGATGAGTGTGAGTGGTTAATTCATATTTTTGCACCAAAATGCATAATATGCACTAGATATGATGTGTTACCTATTTTTTTTTTCTTACAGTGTATCACAGATTCATTACAATTAAGTCAGAAAGGTAGAAACAATAAAAAAAAAAAAATGCTAAAAGGGCCCTCAGAGATTGTATTCTGCGAACAGCGTGATAAATTAAAGAGTTCACTGGGTTCTTACTCTTTCCATGTTCAAACTCTTTATCAAGGTTAATTAAATTTTCTCTGTAATTAATCAATATTGTGTAGAAAAAAACAACAAGCCTACAAACAGCACTGACAAGCGAAACGCTCACCTTGGAGGAGAAATATTATTAATGATTACGCAATAATTACCCTGTTTTCAACAAAAGATGTGTTGTTTATTAAAAAAAAAAAAAAGCAAAAGCTTACATCATCATCATGCCCTCAAATAATAATGTCTATGTCACATTTTTATGTTTGATGAAGGCTATGGAGAAAATGACATGTAGTTTATGTGCTCACCTCAAAGCTAAAACAGACAAGAGTGGCCAGGACATGGAGCACCTGGACTTCAAGATTGTTGTGGAGCCAAAGGACAGTCAGTCATTCACAGTCATCCTGGTGGCCTCCTCCAGGCAGGAGAAGTCTGCTTGGACCAGTGACATCAGCCAGGCACGTCAACACACATCACAATCTCCAGCTGTCAGACAAGAAGCTGAGGATGTCGGCCGAAAGCTTTAACAAACCAACCAACCAAACCAAACCAACATTTCCTTTGTCTTATTGTTTTTTATCTCTCTCTTCTTATCTCCTGCGTCCTGCAGTGCATCGACAACATCCGCTGTAATGGCCTGATGATGAACGCATTTGAAGACAACTCCAAAGTCACAGTGCCACAAATGATTAAGTAAGCTGCATTGTATTTCTGATGCTGTGCAGCTTACTTTGCTTTCAAGGTTTTTTTTCCCCCCATGATTTCTGTGTTTTTATACGCGCAGGTCAGATTCAAGTCTGTACTGTGATGATGTGGATATCCGATTCAGTAAGATGATGAACTCCTGCAAAGTGCTGCAAATCCGCTACGCCAGTGTTGAGCGCCTTCTGGAACGATTGACTGATCTCCGTTTTCTTTCAATTGACTTCCTCAACACCTTCCTGCACTCCTATCGCGTGTTCACCACAGCTGATGTGGTGCTAGATAAACTCATCACTATCTACAAGAAGCCCATCAGTGCCATCCCTGCTCGGTGAGTCATATTACATTAAGACTTGAATGTTGCAACGTTGTTGACAGCACTTTCCAAAGATAACAAATCATACCTGGCGTTTCTGGCATTCCTCCATCTCTTGCCGTACTGCATAAATATGAGACCGATTTATAAGGATGGGAAATGTACTTATTGCTTCTTAGGTATGACAGCAACCATATGCAGTATACCTATAGGTATATGCATGTATTTCAATATCTGTTTTTAACATGTATTATTAATTCAATAAGTGTTTTTTACAGATTATTCTATCATAGCCAATAAGATTTCCATAATTTGTAAACAAAATAATAGATAATTATTTAAACATAATCAATAATTTGACCAAACAGGTGCAGTACTTACAATAAACTTTCTCCTGAAAGAAAAGACAATCAATTGTAAAATTATTTGCATTCATCATGTTTTCTTCAGGCTATGTGTACTTCACTGACTCTGGACTCTAACACTTTAAAAAATCCAAATAAAATCCTTCAGTACATTTGAAAAATTATCAAATGTTAAAAATTCAATACATCAATAGACAAAAGAAGTCTTTTTTTTTTTTTTTTTTTTTTTTTTTACTTAAACATCAACAACATGCAAAAACTTTTAAAAAGATGTAAATAAATGCATGACTGCATGTTTTTGGGAATTTTCTCAGGAGTCACATATTTCACATATTTCCCAACATTTTGAGAACTCTTTAAGAAAAACTGTTTTCTCTCAGGTGTCCTTAAACTTGATTTAAGATTAGCCCTTTCTAACACAGAGATAGGAATATTTGTTGTTTATGCACAATGACTAAATCAATCCAAATATACAGCAGAAACAAACTGATTTACGGCATTATTTTTATTTTTACTTTTTCTTTTTTGCAATTAAAGCTAACTGACATTTTTCTGCCAATATTGATGCTTGTAACAATTATTATAATTTTCATAATTATCCCACTAGTTTATATGTATGCATAGGATGCAGTCGAGTCTTACAGGCAAGTGATCTTTTGGCCAAGTAAATTCTGTTCTCGGGTTCTTCAGATCATCCCTTTCAGCTCATCACATCAGCACACTGGGTGCCACTTTCTGTTTATCACTTTTTGACTCACAAGGAGCTCTTTTAAAGATGTTCCCATTGATCTCTCTGTGGTGACGGTGTGAGTAAAGCCTGACTGGAAAACACCATTCTATAGTGATCACTTCTGTACAAGTAACCAGTGATTGAAATCAGTGTAAGCGCAACTATTTTTTAATTCTGTGTTTATATTTAGCTTGATATCAGCTGATTACAATGACATTGTTACAAGTAAAAGAAAAAAAAAAGTTACTGATGTGATAATAATCAGCTTAGTTAAGGTTAGGAGAACATTATAATTACATTAATCTAATATGTACAGTCTGTGGTATAAGAGTTAAACCAAATTATCTTTTCAGTCTTAACTGTATGTGTTTAAGGGCTTTGTTTTGTTAGTTAATGCAAGTAAAACAAAAGAGCATATGAGGCAGATCTCTGTAATACTTCAGATCCCAGCTGATATAACAGACTGTAACACATTCAAAATGTTCAAAATAAAGCTCCAACTTTCGCGAAAGTTTGGCGAACCAGACATGTGACCATCGATGAAGGTTTTATCAAGTATTTTCATTCCTCTAAGTGTTGGGTTGTGAGGGTGATTATGTCCTTGACTTTGTTATAATTTTTGCATATTCTTTCCAATTTTCCTGATCTGATCTCCTTGATTTGTTTTAATTTTGCTTGATCTGTGTGAATAATCTTTGTCATGATGGTTGTATACTGTTTTATTGTTGATCTATTTGATCTGTAAGGGATTACAGAAGCAAATTAACCTTCAGATAATTTTGGCATATATACATTTTTTATTGTCCATTAATGTGCATTTTCCCTTTTAAATGAATTAATTGAGATCATTGTTTGTAGAAGGTGCAAATGTGATGCTCTACAAAAACCACTACAGGACCCTGCCCTCCCCTCATTTAGTTTTCTCCTTGTCTGCACGAGATCCATCGTGGGAACTATTGATAATGTCGCATTGGGGACTGACTCACTGCATCCCATGCTTGGAGTGATAACCTAACTGCGGAGCTCAGATCACTGAGAGCTCTTGATGTCCACGCCCTGCAGTATGCTCTCCCGTGGTGCTTGTCATGTCACTGCAAGGCACCTACACTTGGCTGCTAATGTCAGCAGTGGCCATGCGCACGATCACTCGCTGAGCTATTTATGGGAACCCGTGAGGTCGACAGGAGGGTGGCAGGGAGTGGGAGAGGTTTACTGAAATGCTGCAGTCTGTATCCGGCTCTAAAATTTCGAGACGTGTTGTAAGAGGATTTCTAATGGATAGGTTGATGTGTTTTGCATGTGTTACCATGAATTATTCAAGAGGTGCTGTTTGTTCAGCTAAGCTCTTTCTTAAAACGTAATGTATACTTTCCATAATATCAAAGAAACACATCCCTTTCTCCTAACATCAAATGTATATATCCACTCTTGATGCAGGTCCCTGGAGTTATTCTTTGCCAGCAGTCAGAACAATAAACTCCTGTATGGAGAGCCTCCCAGCTCCCCCAGAGCTAGCAGAAAGTTCTCCTCCCCTCCTCCTCTTGCTATTGCCAAGAACTCATCCCCCAACCGCCGCCGCAAGCTCTCTCTCAACATCCCGATCATCACCGGGGGCAAAGCCCTTGACCTGGCTGCCCTCAGCTGCTCCTCAAATGGCTATGCAAGCATGTATTCCTCCATGTCCCCATTCAGCAAGACCACTCTGGACATCAACAAACTCTACGTTTCAAGTCCTATCACGAGCAAAATCTCTGATGAAGGTGAGGACAAAAAGGACAAAGTAGAAGATACCTCAGTGTGCAAACAAGGTAGGTCTGCTGAAGGCGTTCTAAGTAATGACCTCCAATTTTTTTTTTTTTTTTTTTTACTGTAATAAATTCTTAAAGACCTTAATGTTCACAAACTTATATTTGCTATTTTCCAGATCTCTCAGTACGAGAAGAAAGTGATAATGATCAAAACCAGAGTGATGACGGTGACCCAGAGGCATCTCCTACCAAGTCTCCAACCACACCAAAAAACATCAAATGCAAAAACTCTTCAGGTACATTACGTCCTGAACTTGTAGAGCAACATGATCACAAACTGATTGTTCCATCCATGTTTGGTTTCTGTCAACAGTAATTCATTGTTTTTACAAGATGAAATAATACTTAGCCATGGATGGTAAAGGCTAGTAATAAATAAACAAGGCACTGTGAAGTAACATGTCGGTCCTTGGTGATGAGCATGTTGGGAAAGCCAAAGCTTGGCTTCAGTAGGTGTTAGGGAAACTTGTGTCATAGCAACTACATCAAGAGCGTGCTTTCCCTGACACCCCCAGCAATGAAGCTTTTTCAGTCGTGCCAAGATTATCTATGCCTTCTAAATCTTTGAAAAAAAATTTGTACAATTGACTATAAAAGCAAAGCTAGCTCAGGAATATGTGAATTCACTGGAATTGTGATGCAGCATGACATATTCATGTCTGCTTATGCTCTGTCTGTGTTCCCAGGATTCAAACACAGCAGAGTCCAGAAAATCTGTTGATTCCTCTGTTATGCTGATATTTGGTGGCTATATTTAGCTGCAACCATCTTGAATATCAAAGCCTGTTGTAGAGGAAAAAATGGAGGGAAACTGATGAGCGGGTCTGTAGTGCTCTCTAGTGGAGGCAATGGCAAAAAAAAAACCAAAACAAACTGAGCATCCATAACATTTATATTCAGTAATACTCGGTAATATGCAGTTGATTTACAATGTTCTCGGTATTTTTGGTTTCTTTCTCTCATCAAAATTTATGCCATATATAAGACAGAAAATGTTTCCTGTTTAGCCCATTAAGCTTTAGCACCACCGTATGTGTGGGTTTTTTGTTTTTTTTTTGTAGAGTTCTCTCTGTTCTCCTACAACAACGGCATGGTCATGTCCTCATGCCGAGAGCTCGACAACAACCGCAGTGCCCTGTCTGCAGCCTCCGCCTTTGCTATTGCCACAGCTGGAGCCAATGAGGGCACCCCTACTAAGGAAAAATATCGAAGGATGTCCCTCGCCAGTACAGGTAAACAACTATCATCCTTAATCAATATCAGGTTGCTGAGAGTGATGATTTCAGACTTGTATTGTTTTTGGTTTTTTTTTGTTTTTTTTCTTGTCGCCACTCATTTTATTGTTTTTCTAAAGGTTTCCCAACAGATCAGAGAAATGGAGACAAAGAGTTTGTCATTAGACGAGCAGCAACCAACAGAGTCCTGAATGTGCTGAGGCACTGGGTGTCCAAACACTCTCCGGTAAACACAGTTCAGGACACATCCAGATGCACGATTTATCACTTCACTTTAGATGCATTGCTTTTGTTGAGATAATTACATCTTATTTCACCCCACCATTCATCCATATACATATAACAGAGGTGGATCTTTAGGAAAACACTTTTGGAGCCATTTGGTTACTGAAAAGTAAATAAAGTATGTCAAGGACATCATTTAAACAAATCACCGCGAATATTAGTTATAAGCTTTACTCTTTAATTAGTGAACAGAGGCATAAATAAACATGCAGTCCGTATTAAGCCCTCTGTATTTGTAATTTTTTTGGTCTTTTCAGGACTTTGAGTGTAATAATGAGCTGAAGACAAAGGTTATTGCCTTTCTTGAAGAGGTGATGCATGACCCTGAGCTGTTGACCCAGGAGAGGAAAGCAGCAGCCAACATCATCAGGTACTGCTGTGTGCTGTTTGGATATGAGATTAAAATGTATTACTCTTTACTTAGAGAGTGTTTTCTCTTAGAATAGCCTCTCTCGAACTTGAGTTGGGAAACCCCACAGGGTCCCAAAATAATTTTGAGGTTGCCATTTTGTAAAGGTTTTTTTGATAGATTATTTAAAAATATATGTAATTTATCATTTTTTCAAATAAATGAAGTGTTTCTTTTAGAACTTTTAACATGAACATGTTGCAAAGACAATTATCAGTGGGACCAACATGTTATTTTTTAAAGACATTAATGCATAGACAACAGGTATGACTCACAGCAAATTAAAAATCCAGATTCAGGCATTATGTTGGTGAGAGAAGCTGATTTTAGGTATGTTGTGGGTTCATCACAGTGAAGAACTGAGTCCACCAAACTATACTTTATCCTCCTTATTTATGAATATTCTAGCAGCTTTCCAGCTTTACATGTAGAAGACAGTCGCAGGATGACCCGTTTGATGTCATCACTTAGTCGATGCATCTGAAATGTGGGGTTGCAGACGGTGAACATGCGTTTAACCATTTGTTGAGCTTTTGAGTCATTTATGATGTTCATATGTTAGGAAAACAAAAAGCAATTTTTGATCATAACTTCAGAAAAAAAATCCGCAACTAAACAAAAAACACACTTTTTAAACATAAATTGTAAATTTCTCAAACCATCTTGTTTCTGCAACATGATTTTCTAAGACTTTATGTGTTTTACTTTTTGCCTCTGTGGGTTTTGTTTTTTTGTTTTTTTTTGTTTGTTTTTGAATACCGTTTGACTTATTGGTTACTTTATATGCTTGACACACAAACTGTTGATGTTATAATAAAACTGAATGATTCATTGATATGTTTGAATAGTTACCCTTCGTCAGATAGTCATCAAATTGTTATCACTCTCAACTTGGACTAATTCTTTGTACTTTTTAAGAAAATAATAACATGCTAACAATGCGATCCCATTTTAGCTGGTTGAGATTAAGACAAAGAGCTTTTGGATGTAAAGATTAAAGATCATCAACGGTTTAAACACAAATTCATGTTGAAATCCTTCTTGATGTTCACTAAAGCTCTTCATTTTTCAGACATTGATCTTTCTTTTTCTTTCTGTCAGAACGTTAACTCAGGAAGATCATGGCGATAACCAGATCATCTTAGAAGATGTGACACAACTGGTGGGTGAAGTCTGCAGCAGCAGCTGTGTGCGTTGTGGCCTCTCTTTGTTCAGTAACTCAGAGACAGAGTACATGCAGTAGTTTTTAATCCAATGAAAACTGTGTTCACCCCCAAATGAGTTTTGTCCGGTGATATTAGTATTTTAAGAGAATGAGACTGAATTAAATTGAATTAAGTTTATTTTATTAACCGCTTATGGAATTTAAAGAAATAAATGCCTTTAAACAAAATCAATATCCACCGTGGAGCAGCTTCAAATGAAGTCTTGTCTGTTTAGTTCATGTCTGTATGAGCTCTGCAGTCATATGTCATGTCATGGTCATGCCAAATTGACTTTAGGGTAACATTACACACAATAACGAGAAACAAGGTTATGCAAATGTGTCCACCTTTATCCATATCCATGTAGCAGAATAACACAAAGTGTATCAAAATTACTGGTAGAAAGCACCTGGCACAGATGATATAATAACACAATTATTTATTCCTGTTTTCCTTTCAGTATTTCATTTGGCCATCATACACCTGCTAAGTCATGGCCTTTTTTTCCGAAAAAAAACATCTAAAAAGATTTATCCATAGACATCCATGTTCTAGGGATCTGACATCTAGGGCCCCAGAGAATGCATTCACTGGGTTAAAAAAAAGTGCATCCATTATCTTGTATAAGTAAATTGCAATAAAACAGAGAAGGAATTTGAAATTTCAACATTTGCCTGTTTTATATCCACTATATGACACAGGATAACACAATGCTAACAATGATTCCATGTACACAGATGCCAGTCTTTAGATGTGTATGCCAGGTTTTACATGCAACTTTTATTCATAATTGTCTCCCAGGATAGTTATAGCTTATTACATTTTAAACTCCAGCCTTATTAGAATTAAAAGTCACCTAATTAAGCTAGCATTTCAAAACTACACAGTTAAAATTAGATGTTTATGACCCAACAAGAGGTTAATCTAACCTTTAATCATCCAATTAAAACCAAAAATAAGTCCAGTTGTATTATGAGATTACTGTGACCTGGATCACATATTTTACACAGACATCAATTTCATTGTATTTTTTCAGGTATACTCTTAATGATTTTGGGGCTTTTTAAATCTGTTAGGTTGGAGGAGGGAAGGCTGAACCTTTTGAGAACCATTCTGCATTGGAGATTGCAGAGCAGCTCACTCTGCTGGACCACCTGGTGTTCAAAGACATCCCATATGAGTGAGTGGCATGAAACTTCTGCCGTACATATCTGTACATATGCAGTCTGACAGTGGCTCGCTTTCTTTCCTGCTTTATAGAGAATTTTTTGGTCAAGGCTGGATGAAGAACGACAAAAATGAGAAGACACCGTACATCATGAGAACAACAAAGCACTTCAATGATGTATGTTGGATAAAGATAGACAACTCAACTTGTTTAACTGATTATGTAACACAATCAATGTCTAAACCACTCTATCCTCTCAAAGATAAGCAACCTGATTGCCACGGAGATCCTGCGCTGTGATGATATAGTCACTCGGGTAGCAGTCATAGAGAAATGGGTGGCTGTGGCTGACATCTGCCGCTGTTTGCATAACTACAATGCTGTGTTAGAGATTACCTCCTCCTTGAACCGCAGCTCTGTTTTCCGCCTCAAAAAAACCTGGCTCAAGGTTTCCAAGCAGGTGCCGACTTCTATTTTATACTCTATATCAGGGGTCACCAACTCCAGTCCTTGAGGGCTTCCAACCTGCAGGTTTTAGTGTTTCCCTTGTGCAACACATTTGATCCAAGTGAAAATGTTCTCCAAGAACTTGTCATCTTCTGCACCTGTCTGTTAATGAGCCATTGGTTTGGGTCAGGTGTGTTTACCTGGAAAACACTAAAACCTGCAGGATGGTAGCCCTTCAGGACCAGAGTTGGTGACCCCTGCTCTATATGTTGTTTTTGTGGAGTTGCACAGTATTGTCATTAAAACAGGCTCACAAGCACTAATTTTTTTTCCCCAGACAAAAGCATTGATTGACAAGCTGCAAAAGCTGGTGTCTTCAGAGGGGAGGTTTAAAAATCTGAGAGAGGCTTTGAAGAAGTAAGCTAAGTTCAGGGACACACTTTTGAATGAATATCTAAAAGCAGAATTGTGCCATACAGATGAATAACATCTCTGTGTTCCCTCCCATCAGCTGTGATCCTCCCTGTGTGCCCTACCTGGGGATGTACCTCACTGACTTGGCTTTCATTGAGGAAGGAACACCAAACTACACTGAAGACAACTTGGTCAACTTCTCAAAGATGAGGATGGTGAGATACTTTATCACCAGTCATATGAGAAAACTTGTGCAAGTAGTAACATCCTGTTTCTCCTTTTCTTTTAGATTTCTCACATCATTAGAGAAATTAGGCAGTTCCAACAAACAGCATACAAGATTGACCTGCAACCAAAGGTAAAGCAATGCTGAGAGTAAAAATCACATTCTGGCTTGTGACCCCTTGATACGAGTTATGTCATAAACAGAAGCAAAGTCCAAGTAAATAATGTGAATGATCTGAATCATATGAAATTAAATGAAGTCTTGCAACTCTGTTGTCATGACAGAACTAATAAGAATTCCATTGCCTCTATCGTGACATTGCATCTTCAAATCAGGTGTCATGGGGTGTTCTTGGTTTCCAGTACCCACAAAAAATTATCAAAAAGCACGTAAGGGGAACCAGCTACAAGGACAGGTTGCAAATATTTAGTCAAGTATTTAGGGAGCAACAACAGTCTCACAGCAAAAACAAACAAACAAAACAGAATTTCTATTGTTTTTCACATGCTATCAGACATGAAAAGTTCCATCTCACACATTACAAACTATTTGGATTAGGTTAGACACAATAAAATTAGGTTTTAGAGATCAAACAGACTCTTAACTCACCTCATTTCCAAATCCTCATCGCCTTGCGCTGCCATCCATGTGAAATGGTTCACAGTCAAATACTGGTCCCAGAGGCTTTCAAATTAAAGAGGCTTGCAGTAGGAGATATATGGAGATACACCTTTTTGAGTGTTTGTTGTTATTTTTTTTTATGTTTGTTTTTTTTTGGCAAGCATGACATTTGAAGAGGACATTACATGCTAATCATACACAATTAAAAACAAATTAATTCAATTAAAAATTAAATTCCCTAATCTTTCCTTATGTTTTATCCATGTCAGGTAGCCCAGTATCTACTGGACAACAGCTCTGTTCTGGATGAAGAAAGCATGTACGAGGCCTCGCTCAGAATGGAGCCTAAAGTGCCCAACTGATGGAAAGAGTGGTCCCACACACACATTTTCCCTGTTAATATTACACAAGGGTTAACATACGCATTATTTGTATAGCTGTACATGTTTCAGATGTTTGCTCTTCTGTACAGTAGATGTTTAAGATTGTTTGTTGACAGAGAACATTTTAGTGTTTCGTTTGTTTTTTTGTTGTTAATATTGTTTGGGGGTTTTTTTTTTCTGTTTTTTGACATTACGACACCTGCTTAAATAATGTTTCCTTTTAGGACTTTGGAGTAATTTAAATATAATAATAGAGGTCACTTTAGTTGCATGCAACTGTGTTTTCTCAGTGACCAATGACATTATTTTGCATCATGTAATACTGTGTCGAATTTGCACTTTCTGAGCACTCGTACTGCTGACCCGTGTTCCCTTGGCTTGAATTTTATTGATCAGTGATGTTCTCTGCAACCAATGTAGCAATGTATAAATGAACTGCATAAAATCAGGTAAAAGAGCACGGACAATATGGTCTAAATGTATTTTAAAGGAGGGAACAGTGATCAATGAAGATGACAGCACGGTATCCAAAGCATACGTGTCTCTGTGCTTTCCAAACCAAAAGAAGAAGAATCCTTTTCTTCATTCTGCTCATATCTCTAAAGACGGGGGTTCCCAATCATTTGGCATCAGTTTCTGTTTTTGTGATGGCAGTGTGAAGCAGCTCGATGGGACAAACCAGACATGAAACTCGATGGAAAGCCAACCACTGTGTACTGTTGTGGTTATTTAAAAATGTTCAGCTACACCAATTTGGCTTCACTAATGTAGAAAGTGGTGTCTACATTTGTCCCCATTCTTCTAAAATTATTGATCAGCTACTTGGTTTTGATGACATGGAGACATGTGTTGACTGAGCATTTTAACTAAAGATTGTTTATATATTCACGTAATTTAGTTTCATCATTGTTAACACAACTACTGATGATAGGGACCCCACAAAAGAGGCTTCTTTTGTGGCTAAAGATGGAGTCATAGGTGCACAGATACCCATTTTTAAGATAAGGTTAGCTCTAAAAAGACAGTTTGCTTTTGATATTCCACAGCCAGAGAGCAACCCTGGAGCCACGGTGAACATTACATCGAATATCTCTTCTTATACATCAGAACTAAAGCACCAGTGCAGGGAAATGGTTTGCAATGCAAGCATCTTTTTTACTAAAACTCCCATCAATATGTGCTGAAGCTGCAAATTTAGCTGAAATAGGTAACTCTAAATGCAGCACATTGGATTATTTTCCCAAAAATGGCAATATTACAACATTTAACATGCGAAAATAAGCAGAACACTGAGCTCATGTTCCCCTACATGGACATAGACTTCATGTATGCATGGATTTGGACTTAATGTCCATGTTAAAGCTCAGTTGTTGTTTTTTCTGTCTTGAATTAAGAAAACTAGATGCTATGCTGGCCCTTAAGTATTAAATGTAAAGGGTAAAGTGTTCTAACTGATTTGGTTAAGCTAAGAGTATTGTACTCCATCCTACACATAGGGAGTCATTTGCTTTGGCACAGCACTGAGTTAATGCAGTCATTGCACTGGTTTTTCCAGGCTGAAGGCTGGTTTGGTTTGGCAACTAGAACAGAAAGAACTGGTTTAAAGTTAAACTTTGACTCCAAACCAGTTCTGAAACTGCACTGGTGGGAAACCCCTAAAGTGAACAGGAGAGGGTTGAATACTTGTGGGGTTTTAGTGGTTTTGTGTAACAAAATGACTCATCCAAAATGTCTTAAGTCGGATTTTTAAGAGCTCCAAGAGTTTAATACTCAAATACAGATCCCAGTTTGCCAAAAATAGCAACACTTTATGAATAAAAGCAGCAAATGTTTACAAGCAGAGACCAAATGCAACAGGGCATGAAGGAAAATGACAAATTGCAGATAAGGTTTTACAATTGTTATGCTCCTTTCTGATTCACACAGTTTGCTCTTGTCTATTAGAAGTTATAACCAGAGTCTGGGAACCTCTGCTCTGAGATAAATGTTTACATTTAAGCTAAAATGATCAGACCTATAAATGTATTTCATTTTATTGGAAAGCATTTCCTTCCTTTTGTTGCCTGCTGACACGAGGTGCCTAAAGCCACCAGTGACAACGAAGCTTAAAGAATCAGTTGTGTTACAAGTCAGTGATTTAAAAAGGGTTACATCTTATGAATCCAGTGAAATTTAAGGTGACACTGAGGGTCATCTCATCTCTTTTTTTTTTTTTTCCACAATTTAAAAACACCACCACTTCATTTGAATTTCTTCTTTGTTCATATTTGTTTTTGTTTTAATTAACTCATGGGGGGAAAAAAAGATCACATGCAATTATCAGTGTTGTACCTTCAGGTTTGGGTTCTACTTCCGTAGACTAAAAAGGTTGTTGCTCTGCTGTAATTAAAAGACAATCTGTCCTTCTTGCTGTTCCAGTGATTGTGGAACGTGACTGTATATCACTCTGTTATATGCATTGCTGTTAAAATTATGATAAAATGTATGTGAATGACCTCTGCCTGCAGCATTCAAACACTATTTTTGTAGTAGTATAAGAGAGAGTGACCTGCCCTTTATATGAAAATGGGAAAGTATTTTGTACTTCGTTGTTAATTCACTTCACGGAGATGTGCTGTACATTTTGTACATGCAACCTGGCATATTTCTCAATGTGGAACAGTGTAATCCTTTCAAAAAGTATTTCAAGCTTAACACAAAATGCTAAAACAGTGTGATCTTGAAACCATGATTTAGAGCTAGGACACAACTTCAAAGTGTTTTGCATTTATACTGTAATCCTGTCTATAATAATTTCTGTTAGCAGGAATATAGTAACGTAGTGCTTATTCTGTGAATATTTGTATGTATTTTTACTATGTATGTACAGTACACTTTTAAAGCTCATGTGGTAGGCATGCAACACTTTCACAGACAGAATAATATATACTTATACTGTATACACTTATACATGCACATACTCTTAAAAGGTATTTAAACAAATAAACATTTTGCTGTTAGCAATACCCAGTGGTATGAAAATTATCTTTCAGCCCTCATGTTTCCACATCTTAAGAAATATTCCCATTTTTGTATGAAAAGAAAAAACGGAAAAAGAAAACACATGAAGATGAAAATAACAAGTTAACAACAATATGTTTCCCAATTACCTCTTGCTAATAAATCCATTTTATCTCAGGGGCATTTTGTCTCAAGTGTTTTTGTAGATCAATGAATTGACATCTTGCTCATTTAAAGTGATAAAATTCAATTTAATCTGAAAATATTCAATATTGTGAGCAATGCTCTGTTTTTGGACCACACTGTAGCAACCTACAGGCAGAGAAGTGGGAAATAAAAATGCAGAAACATAGATTCAGATTTTACAACATTTCGTTTGTCAAAACGAGTCTTTAAAACATAAAAAGTTTTTTTAGGTAACATTATGTCTCTTGTGCAGCAAGAAACAACTACCTATACACAACTTATTTGTATATTGTAATGTCAATATTAAAAGCTGTACTATATGTAATATATTAATGTAAAACATGAATGTCATTAGAAGTTAAAAACGCACTGCGTATGCCTCTTATGAGTTTGTTAAACATGGAGGATACATCCAATAAAACATTGTTAAACTATCTCTGATGTAAGTTCCGAGGTTTAGCACCTTATTGTTAAACCTTTTACACCTGTCCTGTTTAATAGAGCAGCTTTTCAGTGTTGCAACTGTATCTTATTCTTATCTATGAATCATTGAAGCAGATTTGCATAAATTATGTATGCTATTTAGTTTAATTAGTGCTAAGAGTAAGTACATTTTATGCTATTAGTTTGTCAAATTGTTATATTTCTGCTGCGACATATTAACCATCAACCTGAAAAAAGCACCCTTGTCAAAGAGGTGTAGGCCAACTTGCAGATGGTGTGTGTCCATGCTTACTACAGCCTCCACAAGCTTGTTTTTAAAAGAAAAATTAATTGTCTAACAGTAATACACAGATGGTATGTAATTACATGTTCTGAGTGTACTTAAAAGTTATTAATGCTGAGGAAGGGATCCCTCAGAATATGTCAGAATATGAACCCCCCTTATTTCTGAACCCAAATAACTTACAGCTACCATATTCACATCATTTGTGGTCTGTGTGTATTCAGAACAGTTAAAAATGCTGTCACCAGCAGGAACAGATTCTGAATGTGCCGATATCCTGAATACTTTCATGCAGGCTTATCATTTCAGAGGTACAGCTGTCATGCTGGTAGTTTGTAGGCCTAATACTTTCTTTTAAAACATCTTTAGATGAAAGATCACCTCATCACAACTTTGTATGGCTTGTATAGATGTATTAGCAACCACAGACACTTGGTTTATTTACAGGTCACAGCATTATTTAGAAGTCTGAAGATGTTGCTTTGGTTTTTTTTTTTCTTCTCATTGTCAATAATAAGGATAGTCTATATTAGTTGAACAGTAATGCATATGAAAATATTGCATGTTGTTCACGCACATACAATAACACACTGTTGCAATCCCTTCGCCACCCTAGTGAAACATTATGAAATTCCCAGAACCAGCACTGGAAAAAGCCATGAGTCAAACCAGGAAACCACCACACCACCATAAAGGTCGCCTATCTTATTATTTCCTAAGAAAGTTGTTGGTTTTTTTTTTTTTGTTTTTTTTATCTCTCTACTTGTTTTATTTATAAGGTGCACGAAATAAATGAATTTAATAGACAAATTCCATAGTGATTACATGAATAACAATTAGCTTACATATCGTTGATCGTTTTTCATTTAAGGAAACAATAACAATGGACGACTACAGAGGTTTACACTTTCAAGTTCATTCTGCTCCAGCGAATGCACAACCAGCCTGGCTTTTATAAACCCTTTACACTAATCCTCTGTCCAGGCGGACGACTTTTCTTGGTGACAGGCTTCCACAACGACATGAAACTGCTGGTGGCGCTTTACATGTTAGGCAGTGGTGCTTTGAAAAGGCAGCGTTTCGTCTCGTGACCGTCTATATTTTCACTTCACCTTCAGCGTCGCAGTCCCACAGCTCCCAGTCTGAGCTCACCACCGGCTGCAAACGTTTACAAGTGAAAAATGACGCGTCTTTGGCTTGTTTTGGCTTTGGCGTCTGTAACTTCAGCTTTTTACTTGTCCGAACAAGGTAAGTTACTGTCATTTTTACACAATAACAGGCTACATATGCGGCTTTATTGTTTGCTTTCGCGCAGTGTTTCACTTTCACATAGTATTTCTCTGGCTTCTCCTTTCTTTATGTTTCATGCTCTGAACCTTTTAATCTGCTGAATCGTTTGCAGATGAGTTTCACTTCAAGTCCTGGATGGCACAGGTGGGTCTCGTATATCTGCCTCATATATCATTAATGTTATTGTACTGTGGGTTATGTGCAACAAGTCGTCTTAAGTTAAAGAGAAAAAAAATCACAGCAGCATTACATGACGACATTGTGAGCTGCACAATCATAAAAGCTGTTAATTCCAGAAATCAAGAAATCAAATTTAAAGAAAAGTTAATAAAAACCTTCTGTGTGTTCAGTACAACAAAGTGTACGGCACAAAGGAGTATTACCAGAGACTGCAGATATTCTTAGAGAACAAGAAGACGGTTGACAAGCACAATGCAGGAAATCACTCCTTTACAAGTAGGAACTCTGTATTGCCTCTGTTTTCATGTGACTCTTACAGTATTCCGGTTTTTTGAGCTGTGTTTTATCTCTCCATGCAGTGGCACTGAACCAGTTTTCAGACATGACATTCAGCGAGTTTCGAAGGTCTTTCCTGTGGTCTGAGCCACAGGTAATGTCATCTGTGCAAGTTAACAGCTGCTTATACATAATTTTTCCACACTGACTCTTTTGTTTACAAAGTTATATACACTCTACCTTTTGCAGAACTGCTCTGCTACAAAGGGAAGCTACTTTGGTAGTAACGGACCCTATCCAGACTCCATTGACTGGAGAAAGAAAGGAAATTATGTGACACCTGTGAAGAATCAGGTGAGATTTAGCACAAACAACAGTGTCATATCATTTTATGGATCTCAAAGGTCATGGCTCATGGTTTCAAGCTGGTGAAATATTGAATTCATATAAAAACTGCACTGAAATTTATAGTGGTATAAAGCAAGATAATATGTATTCTGAGACACCGAGAAGGTCAAGAGCAAATGAAACTGTTAGGTAAACCCCTCAGTTGCATTGCAATGATTGTTGCTCCGGTGTCATCTATAAACCCATCTTTTTGCTAATTTAACATCTGGACATGTCTGCTACAATAAAGCATTATAGACATGTATGGGGCACACTGGCAGTTCTTTGAATTTCCCCATGGGTTATTTAAATATTCATTTCCCTGTTATGTGTCACAAAACATTCTCAAAATGTCCCTCTAAGTTTTTGTTTCTCTTTTCGCACCAAAGGGAAACTGCGGTAGCTGCTGGACTTTTTCCACAACTGGCTGCTTGGAGTCTGTTACTGCAATTGCCACTGGGAAGCTTGTACCACTGGTGGCATACTTTTACTTCTCTAATAAATCTTTTTTTTTTGTTGTTGTTGTTGTTGTTTTTTTTAAACCTAAGGCAAAGAATATTTATAGTAAAATTGAACCAGTCCCACTATTTTTCAGTCAGAGCAACAGCTGGTAGACTGCGCCCAAGATTTCAACAACCATGGATGTTATGGGTGAGAGCCAGATGTGTTTTTGTTCTGTCTATAACGGTCTGTAACAACAGCGGTCAGGTTTTTTTTTTTTAAACCTTGATTTGTCTTCAGCGGTCTTCCAAGTCAGGCATTTGAGTACATCATGTACAACAAGGGCCTGATGACAGAGAAAGACTACCCATATACAGCTGTGGTAAGCTAAATTACAGCATTTAATAAATATTTAACCAAGTTAACTATTAAAATATGGAATAAGTAATTTTAACTTTTGCTTTTTATTTACATTAGGAAGGTATCTGTGTCTATAAGCCACCACTGGCTGCTGCTTTTGTAAAGGATGTAGTGAATGTAACAGCGGTGAGTGACTTCATCCAGATTCAGTAAATTTTGAGTAAAAAAACAAAACAAAACAAAACATATATACATATATATATATATATATATATATATATATAGACATTAAAGAGAATAGTGTTTACAAGTGCATTTACATTATTACACAATAAAGTGTATCAATAAAATGCACAATGCTAACATATTATAGCATTGTCATCAGACAATCTTCTGATGACTGTTTTGCTTTACAAAGAAGTCTTTATTGAAGTAAATGAGGAGAAAAAAATTCTGTCACCATGCAGTATGACGAGATGGGGATGCTTGATGCCGTCGCCACACACAATCCGGTCAGCTTTGCCTTTGAGGTGACCTCAGATTTCATGCACTACCACCAGGGTGTGTATACCAGGTGAGAGGGGAAATTACTTTCTTTTAGAGCTCTTTTTTTTAAAAAAAAAACAGTTTAAATGGAGCTAATATACAAATACTCAATCCAGATGTTTTAAAGGGCTTTATGTTTAAAGACAAAGATTTCTGTTAAGTACTGAGATTATATCTGTTTTATATTCATTTGCATTTGTAGCATAGCCCTGTGTGAAAGAACAGTTATTTCCATCAGTGACTGCTCTTGTTTTTTTTACTTAGGCTCAGTTCCTCATTCTTCATCAAAAAGTCATGTGTCTAAATAGAGATGTAATTGACCTTGGGTGACATCTGGTTTCAGCACTGAATGCCACAACACGACAGACAAGGTGAACCATGCCGTGCTAGCTGTCGGCTATGGACAAGAGAACGGTACACCTTACTGGATCGTTAAGAACTCATGGGGAATCACCTGGGGCATTGATGGGTAATTTTTTTATTTAGTTATGTAAAGGAATGAGTCAACAAATGCATACAACTCCAAGAAAGCTAATCATTTCTGTCTTCTCCCAGATATTTCCTCATTGAACGTGGAAAGAACATGTGTGGACTAGCTGCCTGCTCATCTTTTCCAGTGGTGTGACTTTTATTTGTTTGCATGATGTGGCCTTCAGTGAGAATGAATTGAAGCGTTTAACTTTTATCACATAGGATTATGTTTTTGTTGCATCCATTGCCTGTTTGATTGCAGCAGAATCGTGTTCTTGGTTTTAAGTTTCTATAAAAATTACTTTGAAATGACAGATCAAGTCATATCGCTATGTATTTTAACTAAAAATTATTACTTTCTACTTTCATGCCAAATTATTGTGATGACATTTTTACAAATAAAACATTTTCATTATTAATGTGTGAATTTGCAGTCACAGTATATCATATATGCCTGCAAAATCCCATAATAAGACAACAGAATATGTTAAAATTTTAACATCTTCAACCATATTAAAATTTAACAGAACTACATTATGAAGTTGGTACACTGTTCCAGTAATTTTAGGTGCTTTCCCTTTTTAAATTTTATACCTTGAATCCATAGCAATGTGTTAAGATAGCTCATTTTGCTGAAATGAAAACTCAGGGGCTCCATAAAATAGCATAATCTGGGACCCCTCATCTCACAGCTTTGCACTGCAAAAGCCCCTTAAAGAATCTGAAAATTGTTATAAAATTATCGCCAATTACTTATGAGACTTCACCAAGTGATGAGTTACACAATAGCTCAAGTTTTCACGGTTTCATGTTTAACTGTGTTACAGGGTTATAAATTCACACTATGCCAGCTATAGCACATTTCTATTGATTTCTAGAACAGATCTTAACACTGAATAAAGATTGGTTAAAAAATAACCATTCATTTCTCCACAGAGGGAATTTTAAACATATTTATTATTTGTTAAAATCTGATGCAATAACCAGGGGAGATATCACCCAACGTTATAAATTAAATTATATTTTCAACAGTAGAGAAATTAAGCATTTCTAGTTTGAAAGTATGAGCCAATTAATTAATTAATCGATGAGAACTAAACCAAAGAGAAGTACATCGGGAGTACATGTCCTAAAACTACATTTCCCAGAATCCCCATTCCCGCTCAATATTGGCCAATAAGGAGCCCGCTTGTTGAACGGGCGCAAAATCCAGTGTTTGTGTCCAACGGAGAATTATTAATTGGTTTCACCATCTAATAAGGTTGTATAAAGGTAATGAACTTGACAGAGGGACGACTTAGCTGTGACGGGAAAACCACGAGCCTCTACATCTTGTCCTAAGAGAAATGCTGAAGACAAGACGGTCAACACTTCATAAACAGAGCTGATGTAGCTTGCAACTAACACTTGCTAGCACCCAGCTCAGTTTATCAACAATGGCAAGTCTTCCACAAAATAACCTAAAGGAACACTTGGCGAGGCACAGCAATGCCACTCAGAGCAAGCTGTCTCTGGCTAAACCAAAAACGGGGTAAGAAAATGACATTATTACCGTTACAAAAAAAACCAGCTAGCAGTTAGCTCTGATATGCTCACTGCTATTAAAGTCAGTAGCATAAGTGGATGTTTAACCAAGAATTATTTAATATGCTAAATGTTTGTAATCACTTAACCACATATCCTTGAATTTATTAATTTGCAATTAATGGTAAAGACAATAAAAGATGTAAATTGAAATCTGTTCGTGCTTCTTGAAGCTCTCAGTGCACAGTAAACTCCCCCAAGCATTAAAGTAAATTAGACATTTTTAGCATATAAAACCTAAATGTCTTACCTGAAATAATGTGTATCCATTTGCTTCATCTGCACACAAGGAGAAATGTAGCTAAATGACCTCGGAAATTAATTAGCGTTTGACCAATTTGCATATGTTATGCAAAATGGCATTATTCTTATTTTGCACTTCTATACAAAGAAAGCTCCTTGCTCTTAACTTTGATATTAAGTTTTCAATAAATTCACCCTTGTTTGTGTTTTTTAAAGGGCTTTTTCATTCAAAAAGAAGTCCTCGTCAGGTACAACAAAAGTGGAATACCCTACCAAGGTAATCAGCTCACATGTTTTGGCAAACAGGAATGTAAATATCCCCAAGAACAGTGTGGTAACCGAATCTCCTTTCACATTTTCAAACAAGCTTGAAAGACCACAAAAAAACAAAATCAACAGCTTCTTCCTTGTAAGTTCAAAATGCCAGTCAGATTCCCTCAGCCCAGCAGGAACCTCATCTTCTACATGTCAGACACCCCCCGTAGCATCTCAAAGTAAGGTGGCACAGGCTACAGCTGAATCTGACAAAAGGAATTGTCATGACGGTGGAATAAATTCCACAAATCTGGATGCATCTGGATTCCTGATGGATGACTGGGATGATTTAGATGACTTTGAAGCACCTACAATATCAAAAAATGACTCATTCAGTTCAGATATATCTGGAAAGACCACCAAGCCACTGACATCTCCAAGTGAAGAATTCACAGAATTCACAGGGAAACAAAGCCACAATGTTTGTGATGTGACATCAGAGTTAAACTACAAGAATGGTGACCAGTCTTGTATGGAAATGGATGAAAAGGAACACAGTATCAGCAAGATTGCAGTTTCACCAAGACCGAGTTTAATTCAAGAAACCACTGAAGTTGAAGCGGAGGATTCTCCTATTAAAAGACGTAAAAGATGTCCCCCTCCACATGTCACATCAGTCCTAAGTGATAGTGAAGAAGAAATCAGTGCTGTGTCTGAATGTCTTCGAGATAAAACGGGTAACTGATTTGTTACTGTATTTTATGTAAACACTACAAATTAGATACAGATTTAAAAAATATTTTTATAAGAAGTACCCAAGCTGCTATGTAATATTTATTTGCCTTTCAGATGGCAACAAAATAAGGATTGACCCAAAGGTTATACAACTTAATGACACCTCAGAGTCTGAAGACAATGATGACTACATTCCTCCCTCACCTGTCCCTGATGAGATGTCTTATCCAGCCGCGGTGGTGGAGAAAAAGTCAGCATTTTATGCTCATTATTCTTTTCTTGAATGTGCAGGGATTGTTTGCTAAATTAAAGGAAGAAATCTTTCATACAATATAAAGTTCCTTTCATTTTTATTGAAAGTGGGAGTAAGAGAATTCAGGTTCATATAAAATTATTTTTAAAAAAAAACAGAACTAAATTTGGTGATGGTCAATCTGGAGACCTCCTTGGTCAGTCAGCATGGTCTTCTCCAGCTATTGCTGGGCCTACTGATCCTCAGTCCAGAGACAAAACAAGTGAGTGTAGTCCTGTTCGTCTTGCTTCCTTTGGCTACTTATTAAGAATTTTTTTTTTTTCTCATGCCTTTCATGCTTTTTTTCTTCTGCACTTTTCACAGATGAACAGCTCTTTAGTATCATGGAGACTATTTGTGCTCTGGTTGATTCCATCCCTGAACATGAACTGATTAGTCTATCCTGTGGGGATGAACTTTTGCTGAAGAGGGCTCAGAGGTTTGTCAATTTGAGTTAAGTGGCTTTACAGTTTTATTTACTTAAATATTGCCTCAGTGCTAATGCAGGTCTTTTTTTTCTTTTTTTTTAAATATCTTACAGGAAGAGGATTCTTGCTACTGGTGGAGACTCTCTGATTAGGAAGCAACAGCCAGACAGCACAGTTATTTCAGAGGCCAGTTATGTAGAAACTCCTTCTTGCTTTGGTACATCTAGTGTATTTTCAAAGACCAAATCTGTACCTGAGGACTACAAGAAGTCTCTACAGCCAGGGAAATCTTCAGTCATCTCTTTGGACTATGACTCTGATCATTTCGATGATGCTGATTTCAACCCCAATAAAGAGGCAGGGGGATTATATGGGGAATATGACAGTATTTGTGGCTCCCCATCAGCCCACAGCCAAGTTAAACCACCTTTAAATCGCTCAGAAAAAACTAGCGGAGATCTTGATGATTTCTTCTCTTTGCCTAAGACATCTGACACTGTTTTGCCAGATAAGTCTAAAACCCTACCTTGTGCAAGTACAGATGGTGCTGAGGCAGATGACTTTTACCTAGACGACTTTGACATTGATGACTTTGATGACTCTGATATCCCCGATTATTTTGATGAACCATCAACTTCATCACTTCCAAGTCAAAACATCAACAATGTGACTGCACCAATAAAAGAAGGGGGTTCAAGCAAGTCCACATGGGAGAAGAAATCAATGACGCCCATTTCTGCACCTAAATCTTCAAAGATTTGTTCCCCAGGTAAGCCTGCACACAGTGGTGTAGTCCAGGGTATATGGAGGTATACCGAGTATACCCACTTCTTTTTCAGTCAATATTGAGTATATCCACTTCTAAACTTCATGTGACCCTGCTTTTACAATTACAAACATCCCTGCATGTGTACCTATGTCGCCCAGCAGCTCAGCTAAGGTTAGCTATGCTACACTGCTGCTGTTAGCCATCAGCTGCTTGAACTTAGCCTGAACATAGACATAATAAAGGTATTTGTATATATGTCTATAAGCCTGTCTCTCATTAGTCTGTGTTCCAGTATTGGTTTAGTAATTTCATAACTCTTCCGCTCTGAAACCAAGGAGCAGAAATTATGTGACAACAGGCAAATATACAGACGGATTTTTGGGACAAACTAAATACAGCAGTCTCACATGTCACTTTTTCCGAAACAGTGTTTTCTAGGCTACTTTTTTTCTGTTTTTAAAACAAGGGTGGAAAATTGAGGGTATATCCACTCCTTGAGGGACCACAACACCACTGCATGCACACATTTGAAATAGTAAAATGTGTATTTATCAAGTATTGGAGAAAATAAATCACTTTCTGGCCCAAACCTCTGAACGCATAACGTTCAGTGTGTTTGATCTTTACATGGCACCATGTTTAATTAGAAGTATTTTCATTCAAGTTCAGGCATCACATTTTTATTGTTTGTAAGATTTATGTTTTATTTTGCAGAGCCCACCTTCAAAAACCCAGCTCACGATCGTTTCCGAGGGTTCAACTTCCCCCACTCGCAAGAGATGATGAAGATCTTCCATAAGCGTTTTGGACTTCATCAGTTCAGGTTTAATCAGCTGGAAGCAATTAATGCTACACTTCTTGGAGAAGACTCGTTTGTTTTGATGCCCACAGGTTGGTAAAAGTTCACCACATGAACTCTGCGTCATTTAGGTGTTGAACCTCTTTCTGTCCATTGTAACATATGAGAACCAGATGAGGAGTTGTTTTGTTTTTTCTTTTAACTAAAAAAAAGTAATATTCTTGCTCAAAGCACTTTTCGTAAGATACCAAAAGCTGTAAGCATGCAAAAGAAACCAGCACAAAAGGAGTGAAGCAGAAAATAAGAGTCAAATCTCTGAACAAACGGTGTGTTTTCCTTTGTTTTAAATATTCTTAGTTTTTACATAATATGAGGGAGTCCTTCATTTTTTACAAAGCGATGTTGCATTGATGCAAACTGAACAACCATATTTTCCACTAACGGTCAAATATAATCCCTCAGAACAACAAAACATAGTTGCATGAGTTATAATAGCATCAAGTTTGCCTTTAACATTAAGTCTATCTTTTAAGTGTATTTTAAAACTATTAGTCCATGTAAAGACTCAGTGAGTTGAACAACTGTACACATTAAGGTGTTTTTTTTGTTTTGTTTTTTTCTTGAGGTGGGGGTAAAAGCTTATGCTATCAACTGCCTGCCTGTGTTTCACCTGGTGTTACTGTGGTTGTATCTCCACTCAAATCACTTATTGTTGACCAAATCCAGAAACTCACCACCCTAGATGTAAGTATGTATATGATATATATATATATACACACACACACACACACACACACACACACACACACACACACACACACACACACAAAAGAGTAAATACCACAGCCTATTATGATTTGTTCCACTTCTTAGATTCCAGCTACAAGTCTTTCTGGTGATAAAAGTGATAGTGAAGCAGGAAGGATTTACATGCAGCTTTCTAGGAAAGACCCCATAATTAAACTACTGTATGTCACACCTGAGAAGGTGAGTTTTTTGGAGTTGATCATATGCATGTATATAGCACAGTTGCCTGTAAATGGTAACATTGGGACAGCTTTGACAGGTGCATTTCGTTCTTTCTTCCTTCTAGGTGAGTGCAAGCAACAGATTAATCTCTGCCCTGCAGAACCTGTATGAGCGAGGTCTTCTGGCCCGCTTTGTCATCGATGAGGCACATTGTGTCAGTCAGGTGGGTTTCTCTGCTGTGCTTTCTACACATCAGCTGCATGATTTAACCATTTTGCAGCTGTCATTGTAAATCATCCCACCCCTTACAATCTTTCAGTGGGGTCATGATTTCCGTCCAGACTACAAGAGGTTGCACGAACTGCGTCAGAAGTTCCCCAACGTGAAAATGATAGCTCTGACAGCTACTGCTACCCCCCGCGTGCAGAAAGACATCCTCAACCAGCTGAACATGATGCAGCCACAAGTGTAAGCCTTGACTTTTAGAATGTGATTCATTTATGACCCTTAAAAAAAAAAAAAAAAATCTTGTCCTCAAGTAACCAAAAGAAACTAAGCATAATTTTCTATCTGATGTATTTTCAGTTTTACCATGAGCTTCAACAGAACTAACCTCAAGTACGCTGTACTGCCCAAGAAACCCAAAAAGGTTGACGAGGACTGCATCAGCTGGATTAAGAAGCACTACCCATGTAAATAATCAAGTACATCTTTTGGTTTTGGTGCACACTATTTTCAGTACTAAAAGTGGAAAAACAAATTCAACCGTACACCTTGACTGTCTGAATACAGTTAAAAGGTCTTAAAGTGAAGGATTATGTTGCATTTTAACTTTTGCATGGTATTAAGGTTTTTTTTTGTTTGTTTTTTTTTGTTTAATTGCTTGAAATGATCTTAATCACATTTTTCAGTGACTTACTATCACTTTCCTCTGTATGTAGGTGACTCTGGCATTGTGTACTGCCTGTCTCGCAATGACTGCGACGCCATGGCAGAGAGTCTGCAGAGAGCAGGAATACTGGCTCTGGCATATCATGCTGGGCTGAGTGACGGTGACAGAGAATATGTGCAGAGCAAGTGGATCAATCAGGATGGCTGCCAGGTCAGGTCACAGCTCATGAACTTAAGGAGCTAACGTGGCAGATGCGATACTTAAAGTGACAGCATGCTGCAGAGAAGTCGAAATGCATGCAAAGACGCTGCTCATTCTTGTTTACTTTTATCTACCAGGTCATTTGTGCAACCATAGCGTTTGGCATGGGTATTGACAAGCCTGATGTGCGCTATGTAATCCATGCTAGTTTACCTAAATCAATGGAGGGTTTCTATCAGGAGTCGGGGAGAGCTGGCAGAGATGGAGAAATCTCTCACTGCATTCTCTTCTACTCGTACACTGATGTCCACCGCATCAAGAGGATCATTGGCAGTATGTGACAGAATTATTCAATCATACATGCTAACTGATGCTAACATGCTAACTTAAATATATAGTTCATTTTAAGAATACTGAGTTAAGCAAATAAATAAATCACATTTTCTCTGCAAACATTTTGGTCTTTTCCACTAATCTCGTTCTGGTTTTTGGCTTCTGTTACAGTGGACAGGGAAGGTGACAGACACACCAAAGAAACTCATTACAACAACCTCCACAGCATGGTACACTTCTGTGAGAACGTGATGGAGTGCAGAAGAATTCAGTTACTTGCATACTTTGGAGAGCTGAAGTTCAACAGAAGCTTCTGTAAAGACCATCCAGACGTCAGCTGCGACAATTGCTCCAAACCAAACGTAGGAGTCGCTTCTCATGCAGCACTTGTTTGTAAAACTTGCCTGTCCTGTAATAGGAGTTCTTTTTTTTTTTTGCAGCAATATAAGATGAGAAATGTGACTGAAGATGTGAAGAAGATCGTGAGGTTTGTCCAAGAGAACTGTGAGAAAGTTGGAGCAAGGTTTGGCCGGACTCCCCAGCAGAACAGACTGACACTGAACATGCTCGTAGACATCTTTATAGGTGCGTGCACGTGATGTTATCTTTACAACAATGAAATTTTATTTGATGAGAATTAAAATCTTTATATTGGGAAATTTCTTTTTTTTTCTTTTATTTTTTTCTTTTTTTCTAGGTGCTAAATCTGCCAAGATACAGTCAGGAATGTTTGGGATGGGAGCTGCTTATTCTCGGCATAATGCCGACCGCCTCTTCAAAAAGCTGGTTCTGGATAAAATCCTGGTTGAAGATCTCTACATTACCAACAACGGGCAAGCTGTAGCTTACATCTCTGCTGGTGCAAAGGCTATGAACGTGCTGTCTGGGCTCATACAGGTAACATCAACCCAAATCAGGATTACACAGTTTAGATTAAGAAAAGAATTAGATTGGACACTATGAGTATGTTTATAAAATCCAGTAGTTATGAATTTTGGTTTTGAAGTTTAAAGGTGAATTTTTTTTTAGTAAATATTAAAATCCAGCAGTATAAATGAAAAGCAAATGAAGACCTTCCACCCTACTTAATGTGGCTGATTAGGTGTAAAAAACACAACTCTGATATGGTCAGCAGTTTGTTCTTTCTCTGCTGCTGAAGTAAAATAGTGGTTGTGAAATTAGGAGGCGCTGAAGAGTTTTGAGTCATGCATTTTTTTTTTGTTTTTCATACATTTTTAAACCTGATTTACCACAGCAAGTTATAAATAATATAATGCAAGCCTCATTATCACATGTTGTGCCTGTAGTGCATTTTCTGATCTTGGCTTTTAGGAAATACCCCTTTTATTCTTTAGGATTTTAGCTAAAAAAAAACACCACAATATCAAATGTGTTTTTGTTGGCTTTGCAGATAAATTTAATACCTTTTTAATGAGTCTGAACCGTCTCACTTGCAGGTAGAGTTTTATGAAACGGAGAGTGCTTCCACCATCAGGAAGCACAAAGCAGCTGTTTCCAAGAACGTCTCCCAGAGAGAAGAGATGGTTCAGCAGTGTCTGAAGGAGCTGGTAGATCTGTGCAAACAGCTGGGCAAAGCCTTCGGCCTTCACTATTACAACATTTTCTCCACAGCCACCTTAAAGAAGATATCTGGTGATTTGTGAAACTATGCTTTAAATTGTTAGACTATAATAACTGGCAGCTTTTTATTAAAATGTCATAAATGTCATTCCTCACACACAGAGAAACTTTCTTCTGACCCTGAAGTCCTCCTTCAAATTGATGGTGTGACAGAAGACAAACTGGAGAAGTATGGGGCTGAAGTCATTCAGGTGTTACAGAAATACTCTGAATGGATGCTACCTGGTAAGAAATGCAGCTATTTTGCAGCCTACTTCATAAGCTGCTTCTCTTTGGTTTGTATTATTTTAGTCATAGTATTAAAGTTTTATTGTGTGTGTGTGTGTGTGTGTGTAGCAGAGGAGCAGACTGAGAGCTCTGGAGACGGATGGATAGACACAACAAGAAGCCGCACGCACAACAGTGAGGATGACTCAGAGTCTTCCACCTACTTTCGTAATCAAGCTGCTCAGGGACAGAAGAGGAAAAAGGCTCCATTTTTTAAGTATTCCAAGAAAAGAAAAGGATACGGCAACTCCGGCTCCAGTTCTAAAGGGTGTGTAGAGTGTCTCACATCATTGTCCAGTTAGAGAAAAAAAAATGATGCTTCATAACTCTTTCCTCCTCCTTGTCATTCTGTGATGTTGCGGATCCAGTCGAGGCTACAGCGGTAATAAATCATGGTCGTCATCGAGCTCCAGAGGCGGTTCTCAAAGTGCAGGGCGGGGGTCCAGGAGTTCAGCAGGAGGTGCTCCAGCAGGCAGGCGACCTGGCTTCCTGGCTGCCCCAATGCCTCAAGGCAACCAGAGACCCTTCTTAAAGCCCACCTTTTCTCACATGAGCTGAAGGTGGATTGTTTCTGAGGATAATTAAGTTTGTTTGGTAAAAAGCTGCTCTTTTACTACATTTCCCTGCTGCTGGCTGGGAATTTCTGTAAAGTGTTAATCTGTTATACCACAGCTGAAACTGCATAAAACTGTACTTTTAAGTTGTGTACATCGTTTGCATTGTATCTGTGCAGATTATACCTGCTGTAAAATGTCAGATATATTCGCTCTTACTGGAGCATGTGGGAGCCTTTTTTTCTATTTAATATTAAAGATATTTGCATTTTCATTCATGATTAATTCTCCTGTTTGTTGGCTGTTGCTACATTAGCCAGTCATGCTGAGACAAAACCACAAGGTGGAGCCACATCACTTGTTTTTATTTCAATTTATTTCAAGTTTGAATCAATTTTGTTTTTTATTTTGTTTCTTTTTTAATGGCACCAGTTTACAAGGGACGTTTGGAGGGAAACAGTATTCCATACTAATTTGTACAGAAGGTGGCTACAGTACAAACATAGGTTTGGAATGGATCAGACTAAACATGACATGGATTTGGCACATGGATTTATATAGATAAATAGGTATGTATATATAAATATATAGACTTGTATATTTAACATAATTGAACAGCAATGTCCATTCCAGGAATTAAATCAGGCAGACTAAATAACACCATTAAACATGGATATGTGTATGCAGTGTTGTGCATGGGTCTGAATGCTGGAACCAAATGTGGAGAAAATCTAGATTAAATCAAGATGTTTTCTGTTTGGTAAAGTTTCAGCTAAGTCCGTGGTGCACAGTGCAAAACGCATTAATAATTTTTAGGTGAGGTATGAAATAAGGTAGCCAAATGAGAATAAAATACTTTATTTGGTTATGTAACGCCTTAAACTGCATTAACTGAAACCTGTGGAATTTAGTTTCCAATTGTGTAACTGGGGTTATTTTAAGTTATCTGATTATTAAAATAAAAATTAAAAACGGGTAAAGTTTTAAAAGAATTAGTCAAACTAAAGGAGAAAAAAATAAGTTAACATAACTTGAAGCTGTTTACCATCAGATTTTGTCAATGAGTCCATCCCAGTTTCTGTACTTTGAAATGTCTCATTATAAATCTTCATCTTCCAGTGTACCACATATTAAAAATATCTGGAACTGTCTCTTGCTAAGAAAGAAATAAAGAATGGAAATAAAATGTAAATGTGACAGCAAAATGTAAAGGTTTGTAACAGGAAACCTCCCGAGACAAGGTAAGCAAGAGATTTTGGAAAATGTTTCCAGACACTGTTGTCCTTCTACGCTATGGAAAATAGATGTCTGTGTTTGAAGGAGACGTCTCCATTTCTTCATCTTTGACACTTTGGTAACTGTAGGTTAGAATCCAGGCACATGGAGCAATCTGTTACGTAAATAATGAACCAGCAAAGGAAACGACAGAACAAACACCCAAACAAGAGGTCTCTGACTGATTTTCTTCTTTATAAAGAATACAGTGGTAGCTGTGGTCACATTCCTGTAAGACTCGTCACAGCAGCAAATTGGCAAGTGTTTTTCTAGAAACATAGTGGACGCTTTTGACTCTTCGAACAGTATGTGTATATATATATATATAGATATATACATATCTATATATATAGATATATATATATATCTTCATAGACAGTTAATAAGTCACATATTTTTGCTCTCATACCTTGTTATTGCTCCTTGAATAATGTTGTCTTTAAAAAACTGTTGCATGTTCAGAGAGACCGCCGAAGCTACATAATGCTGTTAAGATGTCAAACACCTTTGCAAACAGACTATTACATGTCCAGCAACGCATCCTGGCTGGGCTGATGAGTCACGCTGACCTCAGTGAAAACATAATAAGTATCAAACATGAATGAACATCAAAAATGTTCATCCACCCACCCTGCACCACCACTTGTTGGGGGAACAATGTGCTCTATCTTCACATCTGCTGCTCACTGCATGTAAATGATTCTACCCCTATGCTGTGTGGATGACAGGCTTCTTGCCAGTGTAGCTCAGATGTGTTGATATTTCTTCTAACACAGTGCTGCATCCACAACTGATAACATTGGTTTTGAAAAATGCAATGAGCTTCAGGAGTGGGTCCAGCCACAACGCCGCCGTGCGTGCTACTCTGTGGACAGGACAAAAATTTCAACTCAGATTACAGAAGAGTGGGCAGAAAAGTAGCACCATCAGGCTTTCAGTGGAGCAGCTGCAGGGAGATGTGTTGGTGCAGAAAAAAACAAAAAAAAAAAAACAAAACAAAACAGAAACCTGTCTGTGAAGCCATTAGATGAATGACTCACAAAGTGCCACCATTCCCAGGTTGCATTTCAAACCGTCCAGTCTTCAGTCCCTCATGCCATTGTCCTGATTTTAATTTCCACAAACTTTAATCTGCTTCATCTAAACATCCATCACTATCACCTGAAATCTTGTCTTTCCTACACTCAGTCACATTAAAACTTGACACCTGCACTTTGTGCAGAAGGTAGAAACGCAATACAAAAAACAGACTTCACCCAGAATCCAGCTGTTATTACTCCCTGGAGCTTCAAGGCAGAAAGATGGAAGGGCAAATATCTCAGAATCATTTCTATGTGTTGTCCTTTAGTTTGCCAACGGTCCAAAACAGTAAAGACGTTTTTAAAAAGACATAAGAAGTCTCACACTGTAGCAGCTAAACCTAGCAGCAGTCAGTTTTATGCAGTAGATAAAATGCATTTATCAAGACAGCTGCCAGTCTATTCTGTCAGCTGATCATTTCAGCCCCAAGTTTGTCTTATTTACTGTCAAATAAATTTCAGCAGGATATTAAGCCATGAGTCAGGTGTTTTTGCTGGTTTCTTAATTATATCGGTCGATCAGCTCGCTCTTCAAGTAAAATAATATTTGAAAAAGTTCAAATGAAGATGTGATTGTTTGCCTTGCTGTAATAATATCTCCACATTTTTATTTGACACAAGTACATTTTGCTGATGATCATTAACAGCTATGTGTACACTGATTGTTGGCAGAGTGATGGGAGGTGTGATCTCTGGTGGGTGAATCTGGGTAAAAGCTGTTTTTCGACCTACTTCCACATTTCTGTAAATGCTTCTGACCTCACTTAAACACAGCACTAAAAAAGGTATAATTTAATCTTCGATAACAAAATAACATCTCAGTTCTGTTAAAATATACATGGAAAACCTGTCAATATATTTTAGGAAACAAACTAATTTGTACAAAAAGTACATCATTACTCTTATTCTAGCAGTAATATTGTATGATACATAAACCTAAGAGCAAGGTTGATAGGAAACCAAAATAAATCAAGCTCTTTATAGAAAGAAATTGACATTGATCGATCTTCAATTGGATGAAGAAAATTGCAAAGTAACTTATTTGGAGATAAAACGAAACAATTTAAAAAATGAGCACATTCAAAGCAAATCGTTATTAAATCCATATCAGCATTGCACGTCTATCTAAGCTATTATCTATTGGTGCCAGTGAATCATCATGAGCTTTTCTCTAACTGCATCAGATACTACTGGGACACATAACACTACCGGTTTATTTCACTTTATCCTTATAAAATGTTAGAAAAACTATGTGATCTTCATCAGCTGACATTGTATACTGCTGTATACTGAATTTCTAACAGTCAAAACAAAACATTTCCAAGCAGTCTTCAACATTTTTTTTTTTTTTTTTTAAAAGGCATTTGGTAATCACCCTGTCTTTTTCCAGTTTTATGCACCTTCTTTACTTTTCCCTTCAGGCTTTTCTGTTTTTCTTTTAATTAATTAATAAAAAAGGTTAAATCTGCTGTTTGTCTTCTGGTTGGGATGTATAAAAAGATACTGAATCCACTCAGACTTCCTCACAGCAGTTAGCCTTTTGACTCTTACGTAACGCACTTCCATCTGTTAAATACGAATCAACTTCCTTGATTACCATTCATCCACTCATCTCCTTCTCCTAATGCAGAAACATGTCTGAAAGCAATAAATAATGAATGAAGGCAACATCTGTTGCAATAAAATCTTCTGTTATACGAACTGCGTGAAATCCTTCAGTTCTTTCATTTACACTTTTAATATGAGAACATAAAATATTTGAAAATGAAATTTAAAAAAAGGATTTAAAAAAAAAAAAGAAAGAAAAATGTCTCCAGGCTTTGTTTGAAGAAAAGCAAAAAAAAAAAAAAAAAAAAGAACGTGAGGAGGTGGTTGTTGGAGTGTGGGGTAAATCAGAGAGAGATCCTGACCCGGTGTTACCAGCAGTGGTCCAAGCTGCATGTCTGCAGGAGCAGGATGAGAGAAGCTGGTTCATAGTTGGGACGATGCTGCCCTCCATCACTCCGGAGTCCTAACTGTCTTCTCAGACCCCCAAATAGGTTTACGGACACTACTGCCACACTCTCATTTGTCAATAAGTAATCCGCCCACCCAGCGGAGTTTGCAGGCAAACCATCGCCTGAGGGGACAAAAGTATTCATAGTGGAACTGCTCAAATTCAGGGGTCTGGCGAATATCACTTAAAAATGCAATGTCAAGGTCTGACTCGGTGAGGATGATGAGAAGGAGGAGCAAGACAAAGAGGAGTCCAATGGTCACAAGGAGCAAACGGAGGACACTTAAGACAAACTTATTCACCTGTTCCACTTCACTGAGGGCTGAGTCCCCCTCTGCACCCTCCTGTGCAGCTCTACTGTCCACACCGATATCACCCCCTTCCCCGTGCATAGGCGTTCCTGCCTCTGACTCCTTCTCCTCCTCAATGCTGCAGGGCGCACCGTTGATTTGACGTGAGACAGCCAGCTCCATGCCATGCTCAGCCACAGGTGTGGGAAGTACGCTGTCAGATGGACTGTAAGCGTCGTCTGAGATAACCGCCATCCCCTCGCTGGCATCTGTAACCTGGCTCCGGGAGCGTGGTATGAAGGAATCCCCATGGGACACTGAACGCACAGGTGTAGAGTGGGCACTGTCACGTAAGGACTCCAAACCTAGAGGAGGAATTCAGATAGGAAGAAAAGGATAGCACTGTTACACACATTGTACAGCTCAATCACAGAATACCAGTAAGATCTGATGCTCTGTCAAAATACAGAGTTACATCTTCAGCCAAACATTCAAGAGAGGAGTCAAAACTTAACAGTGGTTTAACCTGTTGGTACCCAACATCCCATGGGTGGGACATGACTAATAGATATGTATTTTCTCAGTCTCCCTTTCAAGTGTTTACACGTTATACAGCAGGGATCCCCAATCCTGGTCCTTGAGGGCCGGTGTCCAGTTTTCCATGCGTCCCTGCTGGAACAAACCTGATTCAAATCAATGTATATTTAGCTGGCGTGTGCAGAGCTTGTCTGAGTCTGAGGTGTGTTCCAGCAGGGACACTAAGAAAACCTGCAAGACACTGGCCCTCAAGGACCAGGACTGAGGATCCCTGTTATGCACCATGAGAAAGATACGAGTCTTGGACTTGTTAAAAGAGATGTTAAAAGAGAGTTTTTTTCCTTTCTGCTGTCGCCTTGTGCCCCAATAAGGATGGGGAATTGGGTCGAAGTCAAGATTTGATGTGATCTGTTGGCTTCCTTAGCAAGGCTGCTTAATTTGGCTTGAACTGATGTGTCTATAAAATGGTCCGAGATGAAATTGTTGGAAAGTGGACCTGTACAAATAAAACTGACTTGAATTCTTGAGATGTGAATGATGTGTGCCGTTCTAGTCTACAATCATAACTGTAAATTCAGTGAACATGTATTTCTGACCAGTCGTAAATGGAATTGATCAGTGATGCCATGCTGTACTTCAGTAGCAGAGGATACCTCAACAAACATGATCCTGTTACATCATCAAGGGTAAACATATTTCAGTAAAATAATTGCTCCACTAGAAATCATTTATCCATAAAAAACATTTTCTGTTGAAAATGGAATAATTTCAAGGGTTCATGAAGCTTCCTTGAAACAATCATCAAAGCGAGAAGCTTTTATTTCGATAAGAGGAGTGATCAGCCCCATTTTTATCTGATAATGAGACGGAGAGTGAAAGGAGCAGGCCTCATTGCACAATGTTCTCTATTAGAGATGGAGGTAATATGAAAAGTTATGTAATATGAACTGAACATAGAGATGTCATAAATCAGCATCAAGGCTACTCAGTATGGTAAAAATGGAGGTAAGTCTGTCATTATGCATTATAATGTCCACAATTCTGCAAACATCCATACTAATCATTACTCTGCATCCTACTCAGGTTCATATCTTAATTGTAACTAATCCTTATTTAAACCTAAATATGTAAAACAGAGATATGACTCAATGAGCTTATTTAAGTAAAATTACTCTTATTGCCTTTTTCATTTATATTTTCATCTGTTTTCCCATAAATAATAAATTAATAACAGCAAGTGACTGACATCATGAACAGAGACTTTGGATCGCAGCATACAACATATATATACTGCCTAAACTTTTATTATTGCAGGTGTATTACAAATAAAACATTTAGTTTATCATGGAGGTGTTGAGTAACAGCATGGGAGAGCTGAAAGCAGATATTATAGTTCGGCCTTGAACATAAATAATGAGCTGTAATTTAAATGTAGTCTTCAGAATGTTATTTGTATTATCATGGTTCTTTTATGTGAAGATAATTTGAATACTATTATCCTCAGTATGTAAATTAATGGTGGAGAATGTCTGTTCAAAAAGTACAAAACTGATTATAGGCATGAGTCATTGATGCTGTGCTTTTGCATTGGTCATTTGCGAAATATGTATTGTGGTTGCTTTCATTTGTGGCATCGTTACATTGGGTCCAAGATGTGAGTGCATTTGTAACAACACCTCTAAATAAATATGCTCACTTAAAAAGTAGAAAAAACTCGTGAAAATTTCTTGTTTCTAGTCAGACATTTTCTCCTCCTCTTAATTATCAGTGTTATTAAAATCATCTTGTTCTCTCTGCTATTGAACTGTTCTACAAAGACAACAGTTTTCTTCAATGACTGAATCATTGTATTACAAGACTTTGATTGCATGAAAACAGCCCCTCACGTGGACAGCACAGCACTCACAGGCACAGTAAATTAGTTCTGGTAAAAAGAGGTTCATACAACTGTATGTCCAGCAAAGGTCTGTTACAAAGTGCAGACACACAGTCTCCACTTTGATAGTTGCAACCTGATCATGTTTTCCCCAGAGTCAAACAGCCATCACACAGAACACACGAGCTGATGAGAAGACTATGATCACAAATGGAAGGACACCTCCACGAACACAAGAGGCAACGTACAATACACACTGCGATCAAGAGTACTTGCTGGGTCATAAAAATCAGACTTAGCAATGAAATTATCAGCATCCTGTTTTGTTTTTTGTTTTTTTTTTAATCTACAAGTACTTTCTAGGTGCTCATCTAAAAAACCAGATATTGCATCACTTCATCCTACTGTCAGTGTTAATGTTCATTTAAAACTATGTCAAAGTTTTGTAAAAGGGGATCTCTTTAGTTTAAACTTGATCTTTTTGAAGTACATGAATGAATATTTTTCAGTAATTTGTGATGAAACTGAGCAGCATCATTCATTCATTAATCAGAAGTATAATCAGAAATGGTTTAAATGAAATAGGTAAGTGACCCTTTAGCAGATAATCTGGTGGTAGTTTTAACATTGTAAACTTGAGTAAGGTTTTATAAGATGTTGGTGCATACACCCATGTGCTCACGTACAGAAGTGAGGGCAGGATTTGAAACATCCTGACAAAACAACAGACAAAGAAGCCAAATAAATGAAAGTGTATTGTAAGCAATGTAAGACTGAGTGGAATAACAATGTGTTTAGGGGGTATCTGTGTAACTATTACACTATGTGTACATCTCCACATCAAATGATCAGATAGTCCTTTTAGTCTGACCTGCTTTTCATTTTATCTAACAAATTCTAGATGCCTAAAAAGCTAATTATCCAAGTCCATGTCTGCCTAAAACCATTCAGCAAATTTTAAAGGCACGATCGAGATACAGCTGAAAATCAATTCTGCAAAAGACAGAACAGTACAGTGCACGAGAGACACTCTAGTGTACATGTCATTGAAGATGAGCAATGGTCGAGTACATTGCTGACGGTATCACATTCTCCAGAGAGTAAAACCAGCAGCATTACACCTTCACTATAAAGAGAAAGGATAAAATTCCGTTTTTGATGAGGAAGTAAGTCATGGAAATGACTTTTTACTTTTTTTGCTGGTAAAGTTTGAGAGAATATGCTGAGCACCTAAGCTTCTGCTGACATGACACCGTATCAAGTGAAAAGAAGAAGGCATTAAGGCTGGATGGGTGTCAGCAGCCATCTCTGATGCAAACTGCTTCTGTTTATGCTGAGTTTTCAATCCAAACGTCAAACCAGAAGCAGAGAAATGTATTTAATATATTTAAATATTCTATAACCAGAGCAAAAGTGTTATTTAAAAAAAAACAAAACAAGAAAAATACAACTTTAACAGAAATGAATACATCAAATGAGCAAACTGGGCCCTTAATAATATTATATCGGGAACCAAATATAACATAAATGAATCACCCTTCAATTTAAATCAGCCAAACCAAACAAATCAAGAGTAAATTCCAGAAAACAGCTGTTCAATAATCAGGAAACAAAGACACCCACAGGCATGGCACTGTTCCTTCTCTGAACAATACGCTGATAGATAAGCAAGAAACTTATGTAAAACTGTCTGGGTCTTGGGTTTCTCTTTCTCTAGCTCTGTGATAAGTTTACCTGAAGTGCTGCTGGGCAGTGAAGCGCTAAGAGGAGGGCTGATGCTGGCTGGCTCCTGCTGCCCTGTCAGGGCAGGATAGAGAGGTAGAACGCCCAGGGCCTTGCCCAGCATGCGAGGCCCCAGGCTCAGCACGCGAACCTTCACATCCCGGTAGCAGTGATTGATCATACGCAGGTGGACGTTCACCCGAGTAGTGATGCGGATGAGACACTTCACCATGGCTGCAACATGTACGTGCCTATCCTGTCCTTATGGTCCCTTTTCAGAGTCCAGGCCACAAGTTTATGGCTTTCTTTCCAATTGCAGAGGTGAAACAGGGAGGTTTCTGCAAGCAGTGCTATGACCACCAGCACTGGCCTCCTAGTTTGGCCCCACCCAGGCCAGTGACATACATGGAGCAGAAGACCCTGGCTATTTTCAGCTCGGGTATTAATACCACTTTAAGACACCCAGTCAGCACACTTTGGGGGTGGGAAAGTCTTGTGGCTCTCCTGAACACACAGCAAAGAACTCTAAATATACACAATCCACCTGCTACTGACCTCCATTTCTCTCTCTGCACAGAGTGCAAACGTGTACAGCAGTGTTACTGGATGTTGCTGTTTTACCTGAGTCCACTGCATGCCTGCCGTGTCCACCTCACTACCAGGAGCACTGGCACCCCCTGTTTTAGGCCAGAAGCCCGGAAACAGGCTGAAGAAGTCACTTTGGCCGCCAGAATGTCCACACAACATAAACCAATACACATCTCTGAAATGACCAGTTGAAGTGAGGCAAACCGACTGACAAACCCTTCAGTCAGCCCTCCTGACACAAACTCAGTCACATGGTTCCAGTTTCAGCTCGTGTATTTCAGAGTTAGTTTGTTTTCTCAATTCTTAAAAATCTGATGCATAGCCATTTAAAATTTGGTGTCAACCAGACCACTTTTGCTGTTACGCTTTAAAAATAGGCACATCTCAGTGCAATCCTGTTTCATTTGTAGCAATAAACTGCATGAAATGCATTTTACAACTCTGAGCTTCCTGTGTGAAGGAGCTCCAGCTAATTTCTTACCCTCCATGATAGATATGTGTACAGCTCTCCGACGAGTGCGTGGTACACTGCTAAGTCGAGGCCCGTGGGTGATGGATGGACAACTTCTGCTGGGAACAAGACCAGCCCTGAAAAGACAAAAACAGTCACAAATATCACTGTACTGAGCTGTGAGCAAAGGTTAAGTCAGCAGGTACTGCTAATATACACATATCAGCAGCAGTTTGGTGCCTAAGAAAATGAAGGAAAACTAAATTCAGATCAAACATTCTGGCCTCTCCTGAGTTTACAACTCTACCTGTGTATTTCTGGAGGTTCACGTTTGATTTTGGCACTCTGCTCCATCACCTCTTTAGCCACTCGTCCACTGTTGTAAAGCACAGAGATGATGCTCAGGATGAGTTCCACATACACACACAACCACACACCATGGTCTCACCCAGTGCTATGAAATCCATCACTGCAGTGGATGAGCACAGTACACGAGCGTCATGATTGGATTAACCTGGTGAATTCAGCTCTGAGTAACTGAATTACCACCAGTCAGACAAATACAAACTCAGACTCGCGGACAAATAGCTCAAAACAATGTTCATGGTTTGCCCTTCAAAAATAAACTCAGCCGTGAGCCAACTTGGCCGATGAGATGCGACATCAGTGGATGTGTTAATAGGCTGCATCATTATTATTTGGGGGGAAAAAACTATTGTGTTGTAAAATTTGATTATATTCTTTCATTGAAAAACATTTTATTTATCTACAGAAACAAAACCCAATAACAGCTTTTCAAAAACTGAAAAATAAACTTTTTAGCAATCCCATATAAAAAGGTTGGAAGATTGTGTATAAAATAAATAAGAAAATAATTAAATGAGTTGCAAATAACCTTTAATAACTATTCTGACCCTTAAGCTTATTTTACTTAAAATATTTTTTGTTTTTTTGTTTTTTTAAGGCAAATGACTTCATCTCTGCAACCACAACATGTATTTAAATACTTTTGACATTATGATAAAGGGAAGACTTGTGAGATTTAACAAAAACTTGATTTTCCTACTCATTATGGACAAATGTAAAGAAACAAAGTCCAGTACAACACAGGCTTCTAAGGGAGGAAAACACCATGAATGTACTTGCTTTTTAGACCAATAAACATGGCAACTTTAAAGGTTATTATTAATTGGTTTTAGTTTCAATCCTCAGACTTTACAATTTGTCAAACTGATCACAATTTGCAGCATGAAAAGGTGTAGCATTCATTTCTGAGAACATATAAATGAGAGGCAGCCATGATAATTATGCATAAGTGTAGTTAAAAACAAGCATATTTTCATTCTAAAGCTGAAAATCAAGGCTGCTCCAACAAGAAAAGGACATGAACCTTAAGCAGTAAGTGAAAACTGTTTTGGACGTCAGTGTTACACTGGTCTCCACTCAGTCACAGGATAGATTTTCAAACCCCTGCTGATTGTTGACAAACCCCAGAAATGATTTAGGACCAGAATCTGTGATATGTTCAGAGAATATAAACCAAGCAGAGCTCTTTGATCCAAAGACTCAGATCAACTAGTCCAGACCAGAGTCCAGACTAAACATGGAGAAGCAGTATTTAGTTGTTATGCTGCAAACATGTGGAACAAGCTCCTAGCAGAGACTAAACTCTCAGTTTCTCATGCACCTACGCACAACATATGGACAGTAACTTTGAATTAATCTTGCTTTAAAATATTTTAAAATCATTTATTATTTTATTGTGATTTTGCTATTTGTTGTTGCCTTTTGTGCTTTTTTTTTTTTATTTTTATTTTTTACACCATCTGCTTTTAATGTGTCATGTAAAGCACTTAGTCTTGTACATGAAATGTGCTATACAAATAAACTTGCCTTGCCTTGTGTTGGCAATACGTATAAACACATTTTGCAAACATTGTGGGAATGTTAACCTGAATGACAAGGTAATTATTGATAATACATTTGTTTTCTACACAACTGAAAGTATTTACTTGTTTCAACAATCACTCAGAGACAAGCAGCTACATTTAGCGGGAGTTTGAATTTACCGTCCTCCATGCAGTTCACATTTTCTGTATGAAGAAAAGCCGGCAGCAGGTTATCTTCAGGTGCATCAGTGTACAAGTGTGTAAGTATCATTACCTTTCTAGATATTTACAGTGGGATATTTTCTGCCTTTTATCATTTTACCACACTTCCCACATCTGAGCCTATTGACACAATTTGCAGCGTTGCACCTCTACAGGGGATGGCTCTATGAATCAAACAACTGCCTGCTCTAATATTTGCGATGGGGGTTCCTTTATATTTTTTTATGTTGCCATGCTTGAAAACTTAGAGTGTTTTTCAAAGTTTTCTGTATTTAGGAGTTGTGGTAGCTTCACACCTAACAACTAGTGTCACTATCGTCATATCCCAAGCTCTTCAGCATGCCTCCAGGACTTAAACCAATCAGAATGCATTACCCCAATATTCCCTCTCTCTATGTACCAAACACTAGGATTTTAAATGACTGGGAATGCCAAGTCCATTTTAATTGAAAATAGTACAAAGATTAAAGCTATGATTTGTCACACTACAATTTTACAATAGATACAAAGTGACAGTGCCTCATGTCATCAGTCCCCTTTATTTCCCCCTCTGTGTCCTCTGTCCTGTGAAGTGTCAGTCTTCTCCTCCAGGCAGAAGTAGGCTGACATTCCAGCACAGAAGGCCAGGAGGCCAGGTCTTCTGGGAACACTTCTCTCCGCTTCCAGCTGGGGTTTTTTTTGCAGTGTCCTCCCCTCCCTTGTCATCAGTCATACTGCCTCGCCGTGTACTCTACCTGTAGCGGAAACGGCTGCCCTTGAAGAACAAGTTGCTGCTGGACACTGTGCGAACCTGGCTTGACTTCTCAAGCCTGTTGGAAGGGGAAAACAACACGATGGTGAAGTTAAAAGCATTAGAATAAAGCTCACAGGAAGAAAAATGTATTCTTTGAGCTTCTTGCAGAATATGGCCCTTATAAGATAACACTGAGTAACTGTATTTCACCTTAAGAACAAGTCAGAAACTTGGATCAAACACCCTGCAGTTAAATAATTCATGTACTCGCCTTGGACTATAGGCACTGCATCCTCAACACAACTCCATACAGTATTCAATATGTTTACACTGTCATCGTCAGTGAGATATTAAAGATTAATGTTTCATTTTGCAGGCGAGGGATACTTGTGCTTCATCATTGTCATGCACACGCTTGCATTTTAGTCTGTAAACTTTCTTCTCCAGTAAAATCTTAACAAGTAGGAAGATGATTAAATACAATAAGTTTAGTAATTTATTATAATTCTTTTTTCCCTATAATCTTGTCACTCTCTCACAGACTCTTCATTGCCTGTGCCATTATTGCTGCACCACATTCAGTCACTGAGTTCATGTCTTCTTTTTTAATCATCTTCCCCGAGCTGAAGGGAGCCGAGGAGACCTAAGTTATTATTCATAGCTGAGGCAGGGGAGCTATATCTCAGAAGGAGAGCTGAAGTGCTTGCAGTCTCGTGCCGTGTGCAGTCATTCACTAAAGGTCAGCGGCAGCTCACACCTCTTTTCCTGCTGATAAACACCCTGAAGGGAAGGGCTTTTAAGGGCACCGAGGCACCATGACGTAAGCCTGCACGACACTGCTCTGTGACGGGGAGGCACTAATACAGCATGATGTCACAGCGAGAGGAGAATTTGGTGAATGAAGATTTGGACACTCACTTGTAAAACGCTTGATTCTCCACGCCACACTTCCAGAGATGTTTGCATGCCTCCGGAGTGGGTGCAAAGTATGTCAAGATGATCTTTTTGTCCTGCACGTTGAAAATGAGAGGGCGTGCAGGACAATATAATAAACTGAGACAGAAAGCTACACTCTACAAACAGGGTCACCAGAGCAAGTGTTTACCCTACATCCACCAATTCAGTCTCTCACCTCCTTCTGATTTGCATATACGTGAAAAGTCTTGCCTTCGAACTTGAGTTTGGTCACCTCATCCCTGTGCAGGAGAAAACGCAGCAACGGTCACAGCAAAGCAGAAACAGAAAGCCACAGCCTCTTTAAATATTCATGAAAACCACTTTGAGATCACATAAACAGTCACGGTGCTCCGTGTTTAGCTGACAAAACATATTAGTGATAATATTCCCTGCAGATAGGGAATGCACAATGAGAGGAACCTTTGTACAGCTGATGGAAACAAACAAATCCATTATAAATACAGAACATATTGCATAACATGTCTGGTGTTTTACTGGTAACTGGAACCTACCGAGTTAAAAGCAAACGTGTTGAAAAGAATTGCATCATGTCATTCTTAATTACCGTGAGTCAATATAGCATTTCAATGATTTCAAATTAGTAAACATGCAATATAGGTAATTATATTGCTTGCATTAGTCACAACACCATTGTAATTAGCCATCTGTGCACATACCAGTCCCCAGATCTTGATACAGGTGGAGCCAGACTGACTTGGATGACTGTGACTTTACAGCCAGCTACACTGCATATGCTGTTTCATGTAGACTGCTATGCATTTAATACATGTATGTCTAATAAGATCAAATTTGGGTTTTGTTGCATTTTTATAACGGAGTACTGGCCCACACAAGACAAAGGTCACCTCTTGGCTTACCATTTGAGGAAATGAACTCTTTTGTTTCCTTGAAGCACCACAAAACCAAACGGCGTAAAGGCAAGAAAAGCGGGGTTCCCAGACACATCCTGGAATGTACATTTCAAGATAAACAATTCTATTTGGATACAAATTACTCATAAATCGGACATGTGTTTTAAATTGTACAGCGTTACCTGTGGGAGACATGTTAAAATGTTTACTGTCTAAAAATAGTGCAGGAGTAACTGAGAAACACCTCCCTACCTTGCACGGATGCGGATCAACACCATATGTCTCTAGCATCTGGGCTTTCTGCAGAAAATTTCGCTCTGATGTCTCAGGTGTCTGGCCACTGAGGAGGAGCAAACGCCGCTGTCAGTCCATTATGAGCATTAAAAGACAATCATGTCATATCTTATTAAGACAGATTAGTTCATTTCCAGTAAGAAGATCAATATATCTAGAAAAGCTGGAAGAAAAATATCATACCCTGCCAAAGGCAGCAAATAAAATGTATGTTGACTTTTTTTTTTCATTGTAGTGATTAATATTAGTATTCACTGTCCCTGTTTGGTGGTGAGAAAAGAATAAACCACTAGTGGGCAGCAGAGTGTCATGCTGTTTGCCATTCTGCTCCCACCACATCCAAATTACACCTGGTTGATGAAATGCTGTACCTATTGTGTCTCATTTTCACAGAAATATGTTGTTTTTTCTTGTCTGCTATATGTTCAGACTAACACGAACTACATCGCTTTTAACACAAGAAATCAAATCGGCTCATTTATAGAAGAAATTACCAGATATTTCAGGATAATTGAACACTAATCAATGCTCAGATGCATGAATGAAATGCATCTTTAATCAGTAAAAGTGGTATGATTCACTGTGGGTCTGCATAGACCTGGTCTTTTGAAGCCTGATCTAAGACTAAAACCCACTTTAATAACTGGGCAACCTCAAGTGACTGACAGGTGAATGGAAGGAAGAGAGCCTTTCTTTGTTGCCTGCTGAAATTCTTGACAATAGACTAAAAGTGCCTCATTACTCCAGTCAGTGGTGAAAAATAAGGGGTAGTCAGTTTTTTTTTTTTGTTTTTTGTTTTTTTTTGGCTTGAATGAGTGCAATATCTGCAAGTATGTGAAACAAATAGGGACTGAGAGTACAGGTGCAGCTGTGTCTCTTCTCTTACATCATCTCTGTCTTGTGTATGTCTGCAATCCGGCGTTCAAGCTTCTCCGATTGCTTTGGGAAGAACTGGAATTTAGAGCTGTAACCTTCAGGATGCTTCCCAGGGTCGTAATCACCGATCTCAGCTGCAAGAGAAAACAGAGAGAGTGAAATGTTAAAAAAAAAAAAAAAAATCATAGATCAGGGGGGAAAAAAGGCCAGAATTATCCATGGTCCTTCATGCCACACTGCACTCCCTCAGATGACCCTGACGCTGATTTGTCTCTGCAAGGAGAAGCTGACCGGGCAGCCCATCTTTAATTTATCATCTCTTCCTTCAGAGTACTCGCCCCCCTGAAACACTGTGCTCCCTCTGTTAGGCTGTGCAACCTTAAGTCATATTTGTCTATTTGTTTTCATACTTGTGTGTTGGGTGAGAGGATGGTGAAACAACAATAAAACACAACTTCTTGTTTGTTTATCAGTGTACAAGCCATTAAGTTATTTATACAAAGCAGAATAATCTTTAATGATGTGTGAGTGCTAAAAATCACAAAAAAATGTGTGAAAATCTACTTAAATGTCTTAAGAGTTAAGAGAAAATAAATACAGCTGTAAATTAGCTTGCAGTACTCATCAGCATAGAGAACTAACAAAAGAGAAGTTTAATAGAAGCAGAGTGGGACAAGTCGTTTCCACCAGTCTCTTTCAATTACCTTGAAGGATGTAAGCAGCGAGCATGGCCGCATCAGAGGTTTTACACAGGAGACGACCATGGTACAGGTCTCTTTTGATTTGCAGGAAGACAAGATATCTACAGAGGACAGAAATCATGTCAAGCTCATAGGAAAATATTTGATAAAGGTTTCTTTTCTTGATGAATCGGCCTAGGGAATAAAAGGATAAATAAATACAGAGCAGGAGCAGCAATACAACAATCCTTAAAAAGCTGCATGTTCACCTTCCCTCTGGGTGGTTTAAATATTTCCTTTTGATTTAGCTGAAATGAGGCTTTTATTTTGGACAGAGGAGGATAGGAAGGCCCTGAGGGAAAAACGGCTCCTGATGGTTTTCTTAAAGCCTCCAGCCTAGTTTCACACTCACTTGGCAACTAAGATCCTAAACCATGAATTCTATTGAGAGATTATCAACAAAGATTGTGGGAACTGCAATGACTTCTATCATTATTATTATTACAATCATTATCATTTTAGAGGTGAGGAAACTTAATAATCTGAAATGAGAGAACATCTGTTTTTCAGGGAATGAGCCATTCGGTCAGGTAGGCTCCTTCTGAGTACAACTACTGCAAAAGCTCAACATGTTGCTTTTATGCAGACATTCGTTAAAATACAGCTTTTGCATGTTGTCACAGAGCAGGAGGTTCAAAAGATTTCAAACTGCCAGAAATAAAATATGCAGCCATGTTGGACTGACAGCTGAAATTGTCAAGATCCCGTGATACTGCATATACTGCATATATATATATATATATATATATATATATATATATATATATATATATATATATATATATATATATATATATATATATATATATATATATATATACATATATATAAAATTATAAATTATTAAAATATTAAAAACTTAAAATTATTGTGATTAAAAATATTATTAATTATAATATTATATACATTATATGTAATTATAATGTATTATCATTGCAAATATTACTATGTTGATAGGAAGCTAAGTAATTAGATATCATTGATTTACTAGGATTTACCAGGAAGGGGGGCGGGATACTTCCTTCCTTGTACTTCTTCCCACCCCTGTCCAGGGTGTACTCTGCCTCTCACTCAATGATTGCTGGGATAGGCACCAGCTTCCTAACGACTCTTAATTGGACTAAGTAATTAAGAAAATGGATGGATATTTGTTCTGTAATAATATCTATATGTATATATAATTTATCATCCTCCAACACAGTTAAATAAGGTGAGCAAAAGCTGAAGGGATCCTATATGCGACTGGTTATCATCCCCCACCCTCTGTACTGTGACCTCTCCACTGTCATAATCATGTATCACTCTGTCCTCCTTCCTCCCACTCTCTCTTTCCCTTCACACTTTCAATCAGCGCCCCTTGCCCCCCATCTCCTCCATCCACTCGATTCATTATGTACTCTCTACATGTGGTGCACATAGCATCTCATTACACCTCAGACAGAGAGGACTCATCTGCCTACAGTCAGTAATAAAGGCATGAGTACTCTGAACACACATCAGGCAGCTGGCCGCACTCAGCATCATCAGGAGGAATTATCTGCTTGTGACTTTTCCCAATTCCAGCAACAATGTTGAAGCAGGTTTTACATAATTATGGCAGGACCTCATTTCAAAGGAGACATAATGGGGAGGAGAGAAAGGTGGGTAGAGGGGTGAACGGTCACTTTACACAAATCCTCCCATGATGTTGCATTTAATGTTTAACCCATTATCTTAGGGAGCTACCAAGAAAAGCTTTTACGTTCCTGTTTGCTTCAGAGCGCTTATTTAACGGTGTTCTGGTTAAACATTTTAATTATGAAACGCCCATAAATAATATTTCAGAAAGATGTTTTTTTCCATCGTCCAAAAGTTTTGCAGCGCAACTTGTGACAGTATTAATTCAGAAGGAGCAGAGCTAGATGGCAAAAGATGGCAGTCTCTCTATGGCAAGTTTGTGTTTTTCTTGTTTTAAAGTGAAACCCAAAGAGCCTTTATTTGCTCTTCTGTGGCGAACACTAGCAGACACCATACCGCGTGATTTCTTCCTTGAGAGCAGCAGGATCAGGAGGGTAGAATTTGACTCTGAGACACATGGTGAACGGAGGTTGAGCTACAGGAAACACAGAAAATATTTAGAAAGCAGACAGGAATACTCTCATTTCAAGATTACAAATCAAACAATATACAGAGTTTTCTTAATCAGCTTTCTGTCTGGATTTTAATTTAATTTTTTTTTCAAGTACAAGAGCTAAACTGAATAATAAACATTAAGACTTCATTCTCAAGGTAACTTCTTAATTAAATGCTAAATAAATTGCAGCTGGTATTTATCTTCAATTTTCACTAATTCCTACTAGTAATTGCAGATCAGATTTTATATTGTTGAAAAGCTTAAAGTTTCTCACTTTCTTTCTTATATATCAACTTCACGTGGTGTTGTATAAACAGATATATACTTCATACTATCAGTCAAAATCAGTGTTTTTCTCATGCTGAGGATGATTTAATCACATCATTTTTACAACATGCAAGAAAGACACTTACATTTCATTTGTTTTGCTATCGATTTTGTAAACTCCAACCAGTGCTGCATTAGAAAGAAAAACAAAAGCAGACAAGTCAGTTTCACAAACTTCCTCAGTTGTAAATTCACACATATCATTGATATTTTTCACTCTCAGCTGCCATGACGTTCAGCTGTTACTATCAACAGTTTTCAATGGAAACTGGTGCATACTGTACATGGTGTTATCACAGCACATGTGCAGACTGACACATTAAAGCTACATTAAGCATAAATGCTCTGTGGGACCCCTTTCATGCAATCATTAAAAATCCCATGAACATAACAGAAGGGATGTCTCCAGACACTAAAAGCAGAAAACAGACTGTTTTGGGCATAACTGCGACCTTATGGAGACTGTCACAATTTCTTCATGTCTACAACCAGAATAATATTTTTCCATCTCACAGAAGAAACCGTATTCATACCTACAGTTTTCTCACAGGTTTTGTGTTTGCTGACCCAACCCACCCACAGCAACAACTACCAAAATAGTCCTGAGCGACAGCATAAGAAATGCTGCATCAGCAGGAGTTAGCTCTCATCTGCACATCTACAACATGATCTGTGAACATGTTAATACTTCATGAATCAAGAAGAACAAATACATGCCTCACAGCAGAAGAGCCGGAAGAACATAACTTTTCACTCTGGACCACAATCTCACTCTCCGTCTTTGACTAAATCACATACATTCAGTTTTTAAAGGACAGGCTTTGATTGCTTCACTGATGCAAATGGAATCAGACGTGTGGGAATGAAGTCATTCACAGTTCATGTTTAACAGTTTCTAATCTTCCGGTTGCTCTGAAGATTATCATTTCGACTTGTCTGTTAACTGCTGAAATGCACCTGCTACTAAGCCAGAAGGTGCATATCATCCCTTCTGCGCCTAGCCGACCTTTAGCGACCACCTACATGCAAAGCATCATATTGCTAAAAATGATATCAGGGCTGTTTGCGAGGTGGAAATCATCAATCTCATTTAACCACAAAACTTGTTGAAGGTAGTAAAAGAGGGTTGATTGCATTTTAACATGTACGAAAGGCTGTCCACTTCAATCCAAGTCCAAATTCTGTTGTTTTAAACAAAGAAACAAAGATCACGAACCTGCAGACTGCAGATGCAAAACCCAACTTGTATCATGGGAACTGTGATACATGAAAACGAATACATGAAAAACTTCTTCGCTCTAACTGGTCAGCTCCACAGTTTATGTGAGTCACGTTCCATGAGCATTGGTTCTGCTGGTTCTGTCATTAGACTTTAGTCCTGGTACTGACACATACAAATCCTAGAAAAAGCTTCATTGGACACAAAATTAGCAAACATCCCTCAGTACAGAATTAGTCATAAATTTCATTAAAACCAGACTTGATACTGATGTGAAAACACTTTTATATAAAAAAAAGTCAAGGTTAAAATTCAACACCCTGTACTTCTTCAGGAGTTTTTCCACACTCTGGCTTTCCTTTCTTTAGTGTGGCCTGTTAAAAATTCAATACTTATCAAAAACAGGTTATATATGTTAAAAAAGGGTGTAAATAAAATTAACATGATTGCACAAAGTACATACGTAAATGCTTACCCGTTGCTTGTCTGGATCCACATATCTGATGCCAAAATAGTCTTTCTCTAGTAGGTTCAGGTGGTGGCAGATGAGGTCAAACAGATACTGTCCCTTTGCATCTCTCTGCAACAACAGGAAAGAAAAATAAAAAATTAGCAAACATGAATAGCAAAAATGAACGAATTACCATTCTATCTGAAAATGTGGCTTGCATTTCAAAAAGAAAAACATGGTAAAAGGTCAAGCACAAGAAATAGTTGCCTGTTCACAAAATTTACTCCAGTTTTGCCCCTTTTTTTTCTTCAGTCCACCAAGGATTTTTTCAGATTTATCTAATATTAATACACAATCAGAGCCAGTTGAAGTGTCTGAAATAAACCCTGTCACGCAGCTACAAGAGGAGCTCAGAGAGCGTGGATTAAAACTGTCTAGCTGGAACTGAGCTCTGATACAAAAAAGCAGCTTGTGCAATAATAATGCATCTAGAGATGTTTCCAGTCCCGCAGATCTCTCATACTTTCCCTTTATTTATAACAGTCTAGATTGTACTCAAGCTGCTGAAAGTAAACTTTGTAAAAATTAAATTGCTCCACATAATTTATGGCTTTCCAATTTTAAATCCCTCATAGGTTTAAAAGAGGGGTACTCAATTTGGTCCTACGACGTCTGCAATCCAGCATGTTTTCCATGTATCCCTGCTCCAACACAACTGACTCAAATTAATGACTCACTGCAGAACCTGATAGGCTGTTAGATCCATTTAATTTAATTCAGATGTGTTGAAGCAGGAATAAATGGACTGCTGGATTGCTGACCTCGTAGGACCGAACTAATATGGTTTGGAAGTAAAATACACTTCGGGAGCGTTTACAACTGCTGGGCACATCAGCTAAACGCTGTAAAGATGCTACACAGTGAAAAATTGTGACAATACAGAAAAAGCTTCATGTCAAATGTTGAAATGAATTAAAAACATGTGAGATGACGACACTAGGAACACCCATGCCACTAAAAGTTTTAAAATCTTTAATTAACAGGCAGTCAACATCTCTGAATCTTAACTTCTGTGGCTTTAATAGAATATTGATAGAATCCTGAAGTTAATAGTTTTTATTTTGGCACAAATGGACGGGGGAAGGGTTGGGTCGTGTGTGTGTGTGTGTGAAATGTGCGTGTGTGTTTGTGAAACAGTTTTTATGTTGTTAAGCACTTTGATATGGTTCTGTATTAAAAGTGCTGCATAAAGTTTGATTTGATAAACAGCACATGTGTCTTATTAATGTGATGAACCTGTGAGTCAGGTGATTAATGAGTATATGGAGACTGCAACCATTTTTCCTGTAGGGCTGTGACTGAAGTGTTGTCACTGCTTTATTGCTCCTGCTATCTGCAGGAAATATCAGGCTACATGCCACCTCCCGTGCATGTTTCACTTGGCTGATGAAGCAGTTGAATTGACAACCACCATATGGAGTTACACAACTGATGGGTATTTGACTGAAACGTTTTGGCTTTGTTTTGTTTGTTTGTTTGTTTGTTTTAAAAATCTTTTTTTGTTACTTTGTACTGGTGCATAATGGCCTGTCACAATAAATCATCAATATTCATCAAGTGTATAAACTATGTTATCTCTCTGGTTTATTAGTTGTTTTTTTTAGGTTATTGATGCTTGGCTTAATTTAAAGCAATCATTTAGTTTGTAGTTTCTATAAAATCTCTCAAACGACAACATGCAACAAGTCAACATGTTCAACCAATTAAGTCAAAATAAGCAGAAGGGTTAATTTTGATGTTTAGCAGCTTTCACGCTGCAAAGACACGTTGCCTGGGTAATAAATTCCTTGTTGTTTTAGTCTGAATAACTGATTCTCTTGCAAATGCATAATCTAAATTCAAACAATTTTAAATGTTATACATAAATTAATTTATGTATTGCATAATGTATTGCAGAAATCCATCCTTATGTTATTTAAATATTCAAATCTAATAAACAACGCCCATCCTGGGTCATGTCTATGTGTCAGAATGGGCGGTCTCATCCCTCCTTCATTCAGAGACAGTTCGTCTTGTGATGGCAAATAGTGTTCCTGACAGCATTCTCCTCCACGTCATTACTTAGCCTGCAGATAACAACTTCATTAGGACAAAGGCCTGTCAATGCTGGGCTTGTCATGTAACCATCCTGACTTTATGTGGCCAAATGCTGACTGGAGCTCTGCGACTGGAGGTAGCTGATCTTTCTGCAGCGAGGCCAAGGGGCTTTAAGGCTGCTCGCCACTGTCACTTCAAGATTATTACATCACTGTAACATTTTAACCAAGCTGACATGTCTGCTAACTAAGAAAGCTTCAAATAATGAAAGAAAGATCCTTAAGAGTGCGTATTAAAACATATACAGCTTAATACACATTTTCTGCACTGATTCATGTTCAAATCAGACATTTAGACACATAAGAAATAAAACTACATGCTAAAAAATATAAAGAGTAACATAAAAATGGCAGCAACCCTGACTTCTTTGTTTCTAAAAGAAACCCAATTCCCAGGTTGGGAATAAAATATATAATTTTACCTAGCTGGAGTTCTGCAAAACAAATTCTGTTTCCTTTGCGGCAGTGTCTTACAATCCATTCACCAATTCTGCTGAATGAAAAGTAATTCACATGAGATATATATATATATATACATATATGTATATATATGTATGATATTATATTATATTATATTATATTATATTATATTATATTATATTATATTATATTATATTATATTATATTATATTATATTATATATAAATAAAAACGTGAATTCTTTGGTTTTATCATTGGATTTAAAACAGATGTAAGATAGATAGCAATAAAGCTAAGTGCATTACAAGCAGTTGTTCTGCAGAGGAGTCAGAAAGGACATCTGTTCTTTTGTTACACAGCAAGAGCGAGTTTGTTAGTATTCAGCAGCACTCGCATCAACCTAAACCCCCCATCCTCCTCCTCTCCCTTGCTTTCTTACTCCCTAATACCCCCCACACCTCACAGTTGCATTATTCCCAGCTACTCTCTCTAATTACAAGGTTGAAGTAATTGTGGGAGAGAAAGGATGTCCTGATATTTCTAATTAATTCTAATGAACCACTTCCTTGCCTGAATTGGTTTCTAATAATAACACTACAGTAGCCACAGAAGATTTAAAAGAGATTTGATTGGTTTTGACCTGCAGTAGAAATTGTTTCAACACTTAGTGACCAACAATGACCTGTATTTACATCACCCAGTCCTTCTGCATTTAATTGCTGAACATGGCGACCAGTAGTTACAAACAACAAAAGGTTTGATATATAAAGTAGTAGAAACATAAAAAAAATGTTTTCATCTTTTTGTTGCAAATTTGAAGTTTCGTCTCAGTTAGTGGGATTCCTACTCACAGACTGTGACATGAAGCGCATTAAAGTGTTTTTTATCCTGCACATTTGATTTTCAGATATCTCCTAAACACACCACATAGGCATCATATCAATAACAGCAATGGTAGCTAATAAACATGAAACACTTGAAGTTGGTCATATGAGCTGAGCTTATGCTGCCAAAAGAAAAAGTCTAAATAATCCAAATGTAACTGCAGAATTTTCCACAAGATGAGATCTTGATTTTGATAGTTAAAATACAAAGCAAAATTTACTTATGCTTATGAGGCACAACATTGATACTTGAACAAAACAGGACCATTTAGGACTATTTTTTACTATATCATTATAACTTTTTAGCTATTGTTTTAATAAGTAAACAGTTATCTAATTCATCAAAGGCTTGTTTAATATGAAAGATATTCATTAGCTGAGGCCCTGGTTTATTCAATAGCAGAACAAATGTAATAATAATTTACTAATAATTATGATTATGATGATAAAATTGTGTCGTTTTAACTTTTACAATTACTTTATGGTCAATTTTCCCAAGTTTTGTTTTTCAAAGTCATGTTGCAATTAACTGTTTTTGTTCATTTCAGAAATAGGAGAATGGCTTGTGGCTTTTAATTGACAGTAACCTGACAGGAAGTGTGTGTGTGTGTGTGTGTGGGGGGGGGGGGGGGGGGGGGGGGGGGATATGTAACAAAGGGCCCCAGGCCAGGATTTAGACCTGGGCCAGCAGCGACAAGGGGCTATAGCCTCTGGTCATGGAGCCTCTGCCAACCAGTTAAGCTAAATGCTGGCCCAAAAGTATGTTGTCTAGTTTTTATTATTATTAATCCTTATACATTTGTGTGTTTTATCCATATGATTATTTGGGCCTCTCAAACACATGTAACCATTTTAAAAGCACATTTTTATCAATTACTTTTCTGTTCGCTGTGTGAAATGTAAAGTGTAACTACCTGAAAATTGTAAAAAGAGTTGGTTTTTTTTACTTATAAATAAATTAGTGTCAGGTTGATCTTCATAAGTTGATCTGATGATATTTCTAAAACACACAAAGGATCTACAAACATCTCTCTTGACGTGGCTCTGACTAAGAAAAGCACAGTGGTTTTCTGACGCTCTGAGTGTACAATGGGCACTTTCCATTCAAATTAATCATTAAAGTGGTCTCCATGTCAACGCAGGAGCACAGACCATTAATAAAAGATTGTATCACTTTATAGTGAGAGGGACAGAAACACGATGCCATTGACTGTGTGTGTGTGTGTGTGTGTGTGTGTATGTGTGTGTGTACGAGCAGTGTAAAGCTAAAGGTACATTAAGCCCCGAGGTGATTTTTTTGTTTTCATAAGCCTGTTCCTTTCTTCTGTCCCAGGGGGGCTGACTGATTGCTCAGGTTGATATATTGGTCAGACTGGGTTTCCTGATAAAGCTGTAGAGGTTTAAGTCTTGACCCTGCGGCTTCAGCTGAGGAGAGAAGCCCACAAAGGGCAACCCACAAAAACCTCCAGCCAACGTGAAGCTCTCTATACATTACCTTGAAAATTATGTTGTTTTTTACTGAGTCACAAACACTGATTTATATTTATTTGCTCTATTACAGAGAATAACAATAAAATCTTTTATTTTCCATCATGTGCATAATACATTTAATAAGGGAAGTTTAAAAAAGGTAAAGAAAACCCCTCTGTAGATAATCTTGAACAAAATAACTGATCTCTGAGCTGTGGAAGAAATTTATCAGTAAATAATTGCACTTTTGTTGTTATTATAGCAGCTGAACAGCAGCTCCTAAACAGGGTTATTAGCTTATAATATTCAGCCCTTGGCAGCCTAGGCAGACGTCAATCATCTAATGGATAGTGACAAAATATCTCAAGAGTGATTAATGGGTTTTACTCTGATTATTTAAAGTCATCAAATCCTGCAGCTAAAGGGGCAGGACGACATTGACAACACCACCACACAGTCAAGAGAGATGCCTCGAGGAGCAGTGAAGCATAAAGAGATCTGACCTTTAAGACATATACAAGAGTAAACAGACATATTCTTTTTTCTAATAGCCTCCTAAATGACAGGACGTTTTCAATGGCAGAGAGCGGAAAACAGCGTGGGAAGCAATTTGCATTACAGTCTCCCAAGTAAAAGAAAAAAAACAATGGGACTATTAAAATGTGATAGTGAAAAGAAATATTAACCCCAGAAATGAGTGGAATGATGAGATTAACTAAAACAATAGAGCTCTGGACATAGAGATGCAGAGCACAAATTTGATTTATACTACTAGGCATGAATATTATGTATCCTTACAGTGCATTCAGATTTTATTGTGGATTATTGTAAAATGACAATAAAGTATCATATGGTATGGTATGGTATGGTATGGTATGGTATGGTATGGTATGGTATGGTATCATATCATATATCGTATCGTATTGCATCGTTTTGTATTGTATCGTATCGTATTGTATTATCTTATGTGGTAAAATATGAGTTGACACATGGGAGAGAAGTTATTTTCAGGATGACACAAAATGTAAATAATCAGAAAAATGAAAAATGATTTATACTTGATGTGTTCTGTTGATTTCTGGAATATCTTCATGACAGTGATATTCTACTCAATGCGCAAAATGTCTCTTTGTGAGACACATATAACACTGTAAATGTTGAATGAACAGGAGGGAAAAGGCTGAAAGTAGAGCAAAGTCAGGTAGGAAAAAACTGACAACCAGAAGCTGTTCAGAATGACTGGGTACTTAAGCAGTAGCCTGCTAGCAGTTTTAACTGATGAAGCAGGCAGACACAACATCTTAAATACTAGCTGGGGGGGGGGGGGGGGGGGGGGGGACTTAGAAATATATCAAATCATAAACCTCCCAAATAGTTTCTACTGTACTTTCTTCATAAGCCAAGAATTTATCTGGGAAGTTTTAGAGATTTCCCTCGAAAGCTCAAGGTTTTAAAGATCTTGAACCTTGTGCCGTAATGCAGGAAACTCTGGTCCATAAGAGATCCTTGCTGTAATAGTTTTAGTGTAATGTCACCATGGCAAGAAATTATTGAACAAAAAGATCTAAAGGTGAATTAAAGTACATTACGTAATAAAAATGTGGGTGTCTACCATGTGCACTGCTGCTGGCATGCTAATATTTGGTACAATAAGAAGAAATGATTGGAATGTTCTACCATTTTTTAGTAGAAAAAAGTCTTCCTATCAGTATTCCTGATCACTGAGCGAAAACCACTAAAACACTTTGTAAGTGCATGCTTTGTGGTTTCCAAACAGATCTAGCATGACCAGAAAAGTGACTGAAGAAGCACTTTTAATGCAGAGTTAGTCTTTTGTGACACATGTGCCTAAATGGTTCTTACTGCAGGTGTGAGGAAATGAACATGTTTCACCGTGATGGATTTTATTGCAAATTTGGCTGTAAAAGCTTTTGTTTCTCATCTCCCAGCTCATTGTTATTATTATAACCCTTTCTGACCATTGTGTAGTGCAAGATTTTATGATGATCACCACCAGAGTATGGCTCACATTGTCATGACTCTTCTTTTTTCCCTGCTATTCAATTCTTCATATTATTTTATAAATGATTATTTGTTATTGTTCCCCCAGTGTACAACATTTAATAAAACGTGTGACAAATAGCCCTAAAACAAAATGAGCAGCACAATGGGTGTCATGCTTATTATTAGCATATAAATAATGCTTCATTTTTTGGCATTTTGCATAGTTCTAGTACTGATGTGCAAGTTCACGCTGCACTATTGTTGAGAAAGGGAGTTCAACACAACTTAGTGCAGCTAATTTAAACTATATTAGCCCTTCAGACCTGAAATTTATTCTTACGCACAGTTAACCTCTAAATGAAATGAGAATTATCTTAGAGCATGCAGCCTTATTATCACTACATCTAAGTTAAAACCAGACACGCTCATTTAAGTTGCTGGCAAAGATTTGTTTGTTCACACCTACACTAAAGTCTGTTGATCATCAGGGAAATAGCCAGGAGCCCTGTTCCATTTTGTAGAGACAGAAGTTGTTTAGTGCCCACAAGCCATAATTTATGTTTTAAAACATTAGACTAAAGATTTCACTGTAAAAAAAATTACTTTTCATGGCAACATCACACTGTCTACTACATATAACATCTACAATTTGTTTAATTTTGGAGCTTTTGTCAAATACTAAAGCAGTTGGTTTATTGAGCTCCATCATTATTCTGCTGCCAGAACTAACCTCCAATCTGACACAGAAGCAGGGACTTCCAGGCAGTCTTTACCACTTCTTTCAAGCACACTGTCTGTGATTTTGCATCCACATTCATCAGGGCTAAACGTTCCACTATCATGAACTGAATTTTTGCCATTGTCAGTGACACTGTCTTGATTATGTGAACTTTATTTTCTTAGAGGGCACACACCCCTCTGTTTTCCTCTCTTTTCTTCTGACCTGTGAGCACTTTTATGTATCAGACTCTTAATTTTGCAAAGGTTTACTGTTTCGGTTTTAATCTAGCGTGCCACACTCAACGGTTTCTTGAAGAACTGTCCTTTTGTTGGCACTACATGAATCTAACAACACCATGAAAACAGATAGTAAAAGCATTGTGTCTCCTTTAATAAACCGCTACTGACAGAAATTAAATGAGAAGCAAGACTGCGCAACATAGAGGGCAGGAAAACAAAGGACCTCTGTGAAAGAGGAGAATTCACAAAGACGACGTATCTTTTTACTGTCAAACTTCAATTTCCCTTCTGAGTTCTTGTTCTTTTTCTATTATCAGTAGGGAGAGATATTTCCCAGCCGCCTCTCCTATTTTTGCAAAGTGGGCTGATTAAATCTGAAGTCACAGGAGGAATAATCAGTTCAGAGTGGCCCCTTTGCCTTCAAATGTGTACATTTAGTCAGATTGCTACAACATAGAAAAATGTTAATCTTATGCCCAAATAATTTATGTACAAAGAAAGGAAATATGAAGTAAATAGGAAACGTGAACAATATATTTGTATTACAGTCAGTCTGTACACAGGCAGAAACAAATCTCAGGGCACTAACTGTGGAGATTTTAGCTCTCCTTTGTCCCATTCAGTTTATCTAATCCAAGGCAACCTTGTCTGAAAGAGTAAGATTGTTTAAAATCTTCAAACTACTGCTAATCAGAAAAATGGTAAGTGTTAAACCACCCCTCCGGGGATGTTTGTCAAAGCAGGTCATGTTGTGTTAATGCAGGTGTAAGGGTACTAATAAGGGTGACATCCTGATGAGGAAAATTTCAGGGCAGCTCGTTTCTAATGAGGCAATTACTTCTGTGAAAATCATCTTTGATCACTGCTTTCCAGTCCTCTGTATCTACTGTATATCTACAAGCAACAACATCAGTCTGGGTAAGTGCATTTCAGGAACTCCTTCCCCTCCTATGCCTAAGAGCTTTTAACCACCTATGGCTATTTAGTAATTAGGCCATGCAGCTTTTTTTTTAACTTAGCTAATGTAAAAGAATCTAATGTAAAAGCTTCTGCAGACTGGTTCTCCAACAAAGCATAAAGATGGTTCATTATTTCACAAAGTGTTGTAAGCAAATGACACCATACCAGCTGCAGACCAAGAAAGACAAAGTTTAAAGATAGCATTTACATTTTTTTAATGATTCCCTAGCTGCAATTTTTTCACTAAATAAAAGCGATATTTTTAAGTCTCAACAAACAACAATTGTGACTTGTGGGCGTTTTTATTGAACAGTCTTTTGCGCTCTCGTTACTTTTGCAAGATTTTACGAAACTTGCTGTTTATGCAAAGTAGGCATGTAGCATTATTTTGGGGTTTTATACTTGCTGCAGAGAATTTGCTATGGATTTTTGAAGCTTTTGTCCTTCATTTTCTTTTCTAAAACTCTGAAATTTGCTTTTGTTTGTTCTGAATCACAACATCTTTACCAGAAATTAACTGGTCACATGAGCCCCCACGTCACGTCCAGGGACACGTAAATGTGAAAAAAGTGTTTCCATTACACTTTGCTATGTATTTCTAAATCAAAATGTCTGAAAAACTTAGCGTAAAAACTTTTAAGCGATATTTGAGGTTTTTTTCTAAATGTAGGTGTTTCCATTAGCATTTTTTATTGCAATATTTAGGTTTTGTGTAATTCTAGGTGTAATGGAAACACACCGACTGAATGGCCAGTTTGTTGAAGTGTGCTCCTGCACTGCGGGAGGGGAGGAGGGGAGCCAGGAGAAGAAGCTTACGAAATATAAGAAATGAACAACTCCATTTCTGTACGAAGGTTTGGATTGGTCTGAGTTTTTACAGATGTTCAGTAAACTGAGGGGTCTAACTATATTTCTTATTGTTCATGATTACAAAATGTATAGACTACTATCAGGAAGAGAAATCACTTCACCCAGAGTAAAAAAAAATGTCTCTGAGCAAGATTACCTACCCCAGCTTTAATAGACAAAAAGAAAACGTTGTGAAAATTTGTTACAAAAGTCGGTGGATTCCAGCCAACAGATCTGACTTCTATCTGACAGCAGCGGGTAAAAGTAAAACGTATACTAAACCGGTTTTATTACATTGTCTCTGAGAATGTCTGTCTTTTCTAAAACTGAGAGACTGTCAAACTAAATTACCTGTCAGGGATAAATTAGGTATTTTTAACTGACTTGATTTATTTTAAATTGCAAAGCGCAGCTTTGGGGGGAAAAAAAGTATGCTGGGATGTTGCACTAGAAGAGAAATTTTGAGCTTCAAAATATCTAAAAGCCAAAGTGGATCCTTGAAAAACAGCTCATAAATAACCACCAATGTAACTAACCAAAGACTCATGTTGCATCTCTCTCAGACTGACTGAACTAAAGATGCTCCAGTTCTAAAAAAGAACATCCTTTAGCTGTTTTAAGCACCTCATGTTGAGAAGAGCGCTCCTCCATGGTACCATTTCACCCTTTCCATTGTCTCCAGAGCCTCAGGAAAGATTGCTTTCTTGTGGTGAATCCAGCCATAAAAATATAAAAGAGCTGTTTGGCCCTGGAGACTAACATCCTGTGCACATGGGCGTGAAGACCCATCATTGTCCCAAGGTGATTAAGCTCTAATGGTGACTCAAGAGAGATGCAATCTCTTTTTATATTTCTAAAGACACTTTTTTTTTTTTATTCAGCAGCACTTAGTTATGGCAAGGTTAAACATTTGCAGTTTTCACTCAATGTAGTTAAAGTGATGACTAGCTCAGTTTATTGGGAAGGAACAGCTCAGAACAAAGAATCATGATTAGGACCTACAATGAAGAGTCAATTTTTCAACATTGGATTGTTTTTTTCTTAAATGTTCTGATTTTGCGGTGAATTTGGAGTATTGGCGAAGGTTTTATGAGCTGACTTTTACTGTTTTCAACCATTTTGCTAATAAACCCACACTGGTGTACTTCAACAGCAACTTCTTACTTTTACTATTTCAGAGATTTAATATTAAGCAGAATTGTTTCTTTAAAACTGTCATTCCTTCCCCTGATTACTCAGCATGACAGCCATAAAGGGCTTATCCACTGCATGAAGACAAAACCTGCTGCTGTCTGCAACCCACTGCTTTACTTACCAACCATACAGTGAGGCAGTACTTGCTCAAAAATACTATTGAGTAGTTGGTTGGGGATTTAGAGTGACAGCTTATTTAAAAGATTTACTGTGGTGTCACTTATGAAGCTTCTGGGAGTAGTCTCCCAATTACCAAATCCTCTGAAATGCTGCACATTTTTTCCTCCCTTTTGATTAGCCTTTTAATGAGATTCACTGAACAGCATGTGAGAATAATCTCAGTGACTACAGTATATAGTAAGAACCACTGGCATTGCGAGTAAGGCTTCAATGCTAAGCTCCCATCATTACAGTACTTCAAAAGAGATCATGTCAAACTTCAAGTGCCAAGACATCCTGAGGATCTGTACAACAGGATAAAGAAAGTCATTCAAGGGCTGCAACTAAACATTATGATTATTTCAAATACAAAATGACAAAGTTCTTTAGTTCTTTATTCACCTTAGCGTCATGATTCCCATGAAATGTTATCTATTATCTAATTATTGCGACTGAGTAACATCCTAAAATCTAAAGATGTTAAAAAAAGAAAAAAAATTACGCAACTTTAAACGACCTGGCATTTCTGTTTTACTAATTATTTTAATAGATTTTTGTATTCTTTGATGATATTTTGATGATCTACCGGTCAATTTATCTTGCAGCTTTTTCTTTTCAGCAAACGTCAATCCTGGAATGCTGAAGCAAAAAAAAAACCTCCCTTTTGTCACTCGATTACGCGTTGTTCTTTTAATAAATGTCAGGTTTTTAACATGATCAGAAAACTAACACAAAATGTCAGATGAAGGTTGCCTACATACAAAGAAATAAGTTGTAAACACTAAAAAGGTTTTCAATACACATTTATTTAAACGATTTGCTTTTAAGTAGGCAGCTTTGCTGCTCTGCAGATTAACACTTTTTTCTATCATGTTTCATGAAGCCTTTCAGAAGAGGCAAATGAGATAGACAGTTATGACAGATAGTATTAATGTGTAAATGTAGAGAGAGCTTGACTGCATTTTCAATGTACTGGCATTGCTTCAAATTGTTCTATTTCAAACTGCATAGAGAGGTTTATGAGTCCCAGCCTCACCAGCTGACCTTGTCTCAGGTTAACCACAGGGAAAATTAAGAAGAGCATAACGTAATTGGTCTGCACACTTAATTAAAAGCTGGTATTTTGAGAGCAATCTGATATACAGCTAATGTAAATTAAGCCTCTTAGGATGATTCTCCATAAAGGGAGCAAAAAATAGCTTTTCTAAAGGCAGCCATGAGAACTCTTTTGGCCGCCTTTCAGTTCCAGCTCCATGCAGCTTAACTTGTTCCCCTTAGGAGAGACATAGTGATGATTGTCGAAAGCCCAAAAGGACTAAAGGTTAAAAATCCCCCCATGCTACTATGGTCTATGCTGTTCAGGCATATTTGAGTGTACTCCTAAAGTTGCCACATGTGTGTCATCTAACTTGTAATAAAGACAATTATTCTGAAAAATACTGTTATGTATGACACTGATATTAAACAAATACCAACGTTACCGTGTGTGTGTTCTTAATGTTTAGCTCATGTGCTGATCAAAGAAAAAAATTCTACTGAGCAAAGCCCGTGCTTATAAAAGCTCCTTATTCTCATTGCTTTAAATGGGAAAGAATCACACTGTTGCATGTTTATGGACTCAGCATAATTTTTGCAGCATTAGGTGTTAAAAATATTTATACTTTTATCAAAACGGTGCTCTGCTTCAAAGACATTTTCATGGTCTCATAGCAACAGCAGTAACCATGAGCAGTGCTTCTTACAAGCCTCTTACTCATGGCTGTGCACCCTTTGAATGAAGGTAGGCAAGTTCTTGCAGGACACGTACAATGTAAAGATAGCCCTCAGTCTTCTAAGTAACAGTCAAATTCCCTCTCAGCGGCCTCCCACACAGCTTACGTAATGTATTGATTGAAGTACAGAGACTTCAAATGGAAAGATGAGTAAAAAGCAACTCTGAAAAACATCTGTAAATGAAATGATTCAATCTCATAGAGATAGCTGGGTTTCACTCAAATGTTATGATTTTAAAGCTGACAACCGAAAGCAAATACATCAGAAAAAACATTGATTATGATTAGAACAAATTGCCATTTAAATAAAGCACTGTTCATCCCTGTTTAAGAAAATTGTATTTAAAGGTGTAATCCTTCCAAGCCTCTATATTATACTTACTGAAAAAGCCTGTATTTAACCCTTTAAGCCCTTGCTCTACTATTTGGTACAAAATAACCAATGACTTTGTTGTATTGTATCTTTAAAAAATTCAGTAAACCTACCTGGGCTATCTCTACCAATTGGTGTGGGTTTTGGGCTATACCCAAAGTAACCTTATCCCAGCACTGCTTCAAATTTTTATCATTTCACTCTTGTCACATTATCATTAGTAACATTGGCAGAGGTAATTTTCTTGCTGGAGTTTATCTGTCTGTTTGTTTGCAACTTTACACAAAAACTACTTGACACGTTTTCAATATTTATTTTATGGGAATGGGACTTGGTCTAACTTAGTGGCCATAAAATTTTTGGATTGATCTGGATCACCATCTGAATCCAGAAATTTTTTAAAGGGTTTTTTAAAGGGTTCTTTTTCATTGTGAGATAGGGCTCTTTACAGTATATACTGTATGCATATAATTAAAAGAAAACAGCCAGGGTGCTGAGGCCAAAAAAATAAATAAAGGATGTCAAAGTTACCTCCGGATCCCAGTAAAATTCCATATACTACAATCCAGAACAGGAAAAATAGGGGATCTTTGGAGTTTTCATCGCTGCAAGAAACAAACAGAGATGCAACATGCAAGTAACACTACAATATAGTCAAGACACTGTGGAATCATTATCAGTGAATCTAGGAATCTAATAGTGTATCCATATAAAATGAATGTAGGACTACAAAATTGGGTGGAAAGCAGAATATGGGTGGAAATGAGTCGTTTGGCAGAAGTCTGCGCTCTGACTGTCTTTCTAGTTATTATTATTCTTGTCCGAAAGACAATTAAAAAATGCAAATACATATTTTTTTCATCCTTTTTTTCTTAGTATGAACTTTCGATGGTTAAAAACATTATTTTCCCTGAACAACAAGGGTTGTGTCTCTGAACCACCAGAGACAATGTAGCACACCTGTGACACATAGTAACACCAAACCTCCACCAGGTCCAGCCACCACCATGCTACTTTGGCTCAGCTCATAAATTTTTAAAGATGAACGCTGCCACTGCTCTCATTGATACAACACAAATATATTATAGAGTGAGCATAGTGATAGTGATATTACCTTTTTCACTATGTTTTAGTAAGAAAGCTTTGGATAATAACACTTTGTAAACACTGTGTTATAGGATATATATAAAATGTATGCTTTAAGGTTATTTGCCTTCACAGAATATATATATATATATATATATGTATATATAATATATTATATGCACAGTATTTACACAGCATTTAGAAATAAAGCTGTGAAAATCTGAAAAAAGAGCAGATACAGAAAATGAAACCCTAAAAAGAGAAAGCCTTGTATGCTACTGTACATGGTCCAATTCTCTCCTAAGCATCAAACTGTTTAGTTTCTGACTAAGATAGCAAGATATTCAGAACTGAAAATGAAATAAATAAATGCTTTATAAAACAAGATGTGTAATAGTCAAAGAACTCTAAGCCTCATGGAAAAAGTAGGCTGACAGTGTGACTAGAAAACCGTTAATTTCATAGAACCACAGCTGAGATTATGCAAATATAGTAAAATATAACATATTTAGATATGATATGAATGCTAAATTTTCTCAGGAAAAGCCTGAAAGCAACATAGATCCTTGCTGTTACTACGTTATTCACTATGACAAATAAATTAATCTGCTATTGATTGTTTTTCACAGTTCATTCATTATCCTATCCGTTTAATCCAATGAAAGGTCACAGGGAAGCTGGAGCCTATCCCAGCCATCTTTGGGCAAAAGGCAGGGTACACCCTGGACAGCTTGCCAGTCCATCGCAGGGCCACTAATCCTCACACTCACTCCTAAGGGCAATTTAGAGTAACCAATTAACCTAACATGCATGTCTTTAGACAGTGGGAAGAAGCTGGAGTACCTGGAGAGAACCCACACATACACAGGGAGAACATGCAAACTCCACACAGCAAGGCCACAGTTCAAACCTCGCCCTAGCCAAGCATTGAACCAGCGACCTTGTGGGGCCACAGTGCTAACCACCTATCGATGCAGAAGAATTAAATGGTTTCAAAGTGAAACAGTAACAGTTAAAGTGAGTTAGTGGCATGTGAACATCCTTATAATGTTCTAATAGCTTGATTAATTCCCCTTTCTATTCCCCTTCTAATTCTCCTTTAGCTAAGAACCAAAGGTCTACTGGCAAAACTTTAAAAATGTTTTGGAAGCTGTCAGTCTCTCCATTTTTTTGTAGGTTAAGGTTGTTTGAGCATCTTGTCTGATGAGACGTGTGACTGATTGAGGCCAGCAGATTGATGCTGCAGGAAGAAAGAATTGGGAGTCTGCTGACTGACATGCTAGAAATATGAAATCTCCCCTCAGGGCTTATGGGAGTACAGGTGAATGCTGGTCCAGTCTACCCCCTTTGAACTTTTTCAGTCTTACAAAAAGCACTTTGGCCCTGAAGCATCCAAAGCCATCAGTGATAAAGTAAGCTGAGGACAGTCACCCAATTACCTGCAAAATACCTTCAGCTACTCTCTTACATTTTAGTAACAGAACATATATCATCAAGATCTACGACTGTAGGATATGGAGGATTTACTGCATATAATGTGTTATACTGTATTCAAATACAGTATAAGTCTTTGCATTGTTAAAGCGCAAAAATACTTAATGTAAGGAAATAAGAATTGTCTTTTTTCCAGCTTCCTCACAAGCTGGCATAATCACAAACTTTTAGCTTACTTCAAAGGTCACACCTCATGAGCTACTGCCCACACTGAATATGCTGATGCATTACCACAGACAGTCAAATCAGTGGTTAATATCTGCCTTCATGCCCTTTTCAAGATGGACAGGTCTATGCAGAAAAATCAAAAAGCACAACCAGGGAGGCTGGTTGAGTGAGGAAAAGGCTGGGTCACTTCACAGTGAGCAGCCAAGAGGAACAGATTGCTTCTGCTCTGCATGATCACAGTAGGGACTGGTCTGAAAGAGGTCTTTGTTTGCCCAGAGGGAAGCCAGAATGGCATGGCTTGGCTGCACAGGGTGGCATGTGGTCTGGTGCAATTGGGAATGGGGTGGCGTGGAAGGGTGCACATTTAGCTGTAAGCACTTTTTCTCCTGTCTCTCCAACATTTACTTGGTCAAGCAATCATTGGAGCAATGATGTCATTCAGTATGCAGGCAATGGGCAGCCTCACCAAGCGGACTTTGCTAAAATGAATGTGACTGTCTGAGATTTGCAGAAGTGCTAGAAAACAGTTTCCAACACTGTCAGCTGGCTAAAAATGTCCTCCCATTAATTAAATGAGAGCAATTTGCTAAGTCATCCACAAAGTCCGTTTCTGATGGTTTGGTGTTGTGTTCACATGCATAAACATTTCCCTCACATCCCAGTGGAGTGGTGGTGAGAAAACCAATTAGCATGTGCCATCCTCAGAAAACTGCAACGTGAAGCCAGAATTTCAATCTGTTTACTATATCGCTGTCCAAGCATGTTGGTTATATATCTAAAATAGATTTTTTTTTTTTTTTTTTTTTTAAAACACTGTAAAGTGTACAATACAACTGCAGGACGCACCAATTTTTAAATTACCGGTACATATATGGTGTTGTGTAGGGCAGTGAACATCAATCACCTCATATTAAACCAACCAGAGCATGGTGGCCCAATAAGCAAAAAGTGTGTGTCATCACTATCACTATCCCCTTCATACGCGGTGCTGCTCCTGCTGTTTTGCTTGAGATGAATGAGCTATTATAAAATAAGAATCTCCCAACCCATAAAATGACAATCTCCCTAGTCAGCAAAGTAAAACTCCAATGGAGGAATGTGTGAGAGAGTTGCCAGCATGCCGGAGTTTGTGGGTCTTCGGTGATCCAGGTAACACTACGACAATAACAGGAAGGTGGTAAAGAAAATAATGATTACCTGTAGGCTATGAACTTATCATTAATGTTAACGTGTTTGATTTGTATATGTCTTCTTTTGTTTGATTTTTTTCTTTCTTTCCAGTTTTATTTTCGTTGTGCTGCCTCTTACCAAGTCATTATCAATGAGACGTTATTCTGACCTGACTTTTCTGGATTAAATTAATTAAAATTATACATGTGCATGAAGGCTGGAAAAACTTGTAATGAGCTCTGCTGACGCATTCAGTTGTGTTGTTTTGTTTTTTTTTTTAAATTTGCAACCTGTGAACAAGTGCATGACTCACCATCTGCGTTTGTGATGTTTCAGATTACACTTTAAAGGTAACCACAGTTTTTTTCTATGAAAGATTCAATACCATTTTAAGTAAATGAAACTCAAACATTTTTGGTTGCATTTAATCCTAAGAGGGTGTTTTTTGCCAGTACTAGTAATAATCATGGCAATAAAACAATCAAATACCATTGACAATGTAATAGTAACAATATTATTTTCAGCAAATAAAAATGAAAGATTAATAACTAAACTTTCTTTTTCAAGTTTTTTACTGCAATTCCATTGTTTAATGAATGAGTTTACCCACAATAACAATGAATGAAAAGCCAATATCTTCCCAGGACCATGTTGTGTCTCATCTGAACCAACAGGTCTGACTTTTGAAGTGAAAATAACATTGCTGTTTTATTCTAATAAGATAAAAAAACAACCATTAAATCTGTTGTAATCCTGCTATGAGTCTCATGTTTCTGTTTAAATTGTCTTCATTCATAATAATGTGTAATAAAACCATAATCCCAGAGCTGGTATAAAAGAGGGGCTCGTAAAACCATGAATTTTTTTCCTTATTATTTAATGTAATGTCAAAACAGACACAAAAATACTGATATGAGAACATTACTTAATTATTATCAAAATTCTCCAAACCATGAGTCAAAGTCACAAACATAAAATCTACATTAAAGACAGAAATAACAGCAGGGCAGAGTCTACACACATGCATGTATCTGGATCATTGGTTTGGAAATCCGATATAAGTAGGACACTCAAATATACACACACACCAGCATCAGTAATCATAGTTGCAGTGCAATTGATATGATCTTTAGATTAGGTTTTGGTTTTCATTCTAACTTTTTTCTTCACTCTGTTCTAATTGTAACTAGTACAGATGAAAATCAAAGAATTATGGAGTCAAAGAATAGTTGAATAAAAAGCAAGTGACTTGTAGAAGCTTTAGAAAAGCTTAAAATCAACCATGAGGCTTGAAGCTTGCATTTGTGGACTTCGTTGTATGCACTATCCTTCAAAAAGACACTAAACCCCCAACTGATGACAACATGGTGCACACAGCCCAAACAAGTGATGGGTTTAAATTTAGTAACGGTAGCGGTTTAGCCCTGAGATTTAATAAAGTCAGTGTCATCAATGTGTGGAGGTTAAGAAACTCCTCCGAGACATCCACAGCAGTTAGTTCCATTCACTTGAGAAAAGGCTTTCAAGGCAAAAGCCCTCCAAAGTTTGCAGCCCTGAGAGAACTGGATCTTCAGCAAACCACCAGCCTTGAGCTTAAAATGCTGATCTCATTAACACCATGAAATCAGGCTTTTTAAATGATCGGGGCCCCTTTCAGCCTCCTTCAGATCACGTCATCCATCTGCCCCACTGGGAGTCGGTCCTACTCTCCAAACTGTGAGCCCACTGGAGCATTGGGGCTAGATTAGCTGAATGTGCTTATGCTGCAACCTTCAGGCACTAATTACTGTATCAGAACAAGCAGATTTCCATCTGCAGGCTGTATTGCTTTCTGTAATGAACCACGACTAGCTCTCGTTTTCCAGTCTTTACTGGTAAGCTGAGTTGGGATATAAAAAAAAGAATATACAGAAGAAAAAAAAAGAGAAGAAAACAAAGGCAAACGGTTCACATAAATAACATAATGATACAAAAATATAATATTTACCTTAGCTTTGTCCTGATAGAAAAATAATTACTAAATATTCTAAATATAATCACTATGGAGGTGCGAGGACATGAATTGATTTAGTAGCAAAGAGTTTGTGTTGTTGCTATGGTGATGTAGCATCACAGCACAAGGACAAGTACATTTCATTTTTATTTTGCTGCGAATCAAAAACACAGTCTACAATTGAAGATGTCCACAAATGTAGAGGATCTAGGTGCATTGAAGTGTCTTTTGACTTTTCCCGTAACATCGAAGACACATTTACTTTCATATATCGTGACAGGCAGTAGAGCGACATCTTCATGGTTTGTTGGACTAAAATCTAAAAGCGGAATGTTTTCCTATAATCCTCTTGGGCTAGCTGTTACATAAAACATCTTGATTGAGAGAAATAATCCACTACTGGATATGAGAACAGGGTCACAGTGAAAAAAAAAAAAAAAAACCCTGTGGAGTGGGTTGCATCTAAACACAACAGACTGTAGAGAAGGAAGTGGAGAAGATGGCAGAATAGCAAGACAACCTGGATGAGACCTGCACAGCTGATTTTTACCTCCATCTTTCACTGTTCAACTCAGAAAATGTACATGTTATGATAGAAATAATAACAGACTATGGCTTTGTCTTCTTGAGGAGAGAAGAAAAGGAAAAATTAGGGAGACAAAATGAACCAGCTTTAATTATCACCTATGTTTGGCTCACTGTGAATTAAGTTTCTGATGCCATGCTGTGACGGATTTTGTTGAAGAAATTAGGCATCCATCTGTCTTTCTTTGGCATTGACACACTGAAGAATTTATGACCATGCTTAAATAATATTACATTGTTTGTCTGGCAAGCTGCTGTGCCCCCCTCTCACTTTCTCTCACTGCCTCCCTGCTGTGACTCATCAGGCAATAACCTTGACAAACAACCTTCAACACCCACTCTTAGCAAAGCAATACCGACAAGATTTACAGAGCACTTTCAAACTAGCCTTCATTTCCACCATCTGTCATCTTCCTAATTATATAAGACTGATCATTTAATCTTCACTCACTCTTGGGTCAGTGTAATGTAGAGAATTATTCACAAATCAATGCAGTATCAGTAGAAGCTTTACGCTGTAGTTTATGAGGCTGCACAGTCCTGATCAATCTGTCAGTCTTAAGTTTTACACAGTAATGGGCTCTTCCTATTAGTGTTGAAATGATGGATTAGTCTATCAGTAAATGAGAGAAAACACCACTATCTGTCAACAGTACACGGGGGAAAAAAAGTAGAGCAGTGCAATATACCAAGCACTGTTCTGTGGGACAGATGCAGTGTGCTGTGATTGCGGTATATTATTGCTAACAGTCCGTGCGGTTGTTTGAAGCATGACAAAAAAGAATGCTTGACTTAAATCCCACATGTACTCACAACAAATAATAACCACATAACCGTATCACTTATAACTACCTGTCCAGTAATAACAGAATACAAACAGATTATTCTAAAACTATGTTTCTGTGCAGCACAGATGTAACTCAAGCTTTTGAAAACAGCTTTACGATTTGCAGCTACTCAACAGATCACATGACAGCTTTGTGTCTAGAAAGCTGAGTTGCCGTTCCTGCAATTCAAGAACTGACATCTAAAATCAGCTTTTATATACATGAATTTTCTAAATGAGTCATGTGACCCAGCAGCTGGTTTGGCAGATCTACAGAAAGATGTTAAACATGCATTATAGCCTTTTTAAAAGAAGACTTTCAGCAATCCCAGTGGGGTGGCTAATGGATTTTAACCAGAATGGCTCTACTTGGCTCTATCTAAATGTGCATCATTAAGTTATGGTTTTTCTGCAGCAGACAGCCTGAGGAATTAACGAACTATAAGTCTATACTTCTCTCCCCAACTGGTAAAGGCAGATGGTCGCCCACTCGGAGTTTGGTTTTGTCAATTTCTTCCTCCATAAAGTATCCAAGGAACTGCTGACTCTCCCTCTGTAAGTGTTCAGAGATAATATATGTTAAGAAGATGGCACTACATAAATAAAAACTGAAGAGGACTGAATTTACATTGAAGGGCAAAGAAGGGATTCAGTAGAGATTCTAAAAACCAAAAAGAGATTTAATGTTAGTGAAATGTTTTCTTTAACTGGCTAACATGATACAGTAAAGGGAATTTAATTGAAAGGCGTTTTTACGTTTTGTTTTCAAGCCAAGACTGATATATTGGTTCTGAATCTGTGTCACATGTGACAATACAGTGCCAGTACATAGGAGGTCGAAGCTCATCCACTGCTGGTATACCTCTGAGCCAGCAAGGAAAACAGGCCTTGTATGTGCTTGCATGCACCAAGCTGCAGGGCTGAGCCGCCTTGCTTTGGAATGAGTGAATTTCAAGGAGGAATGGCAGTGGGTAAATGAGAACGTCCTTTTTTCACCAATAAGACATAATCAAAATGTGAAAAGGGTCACGCTGTATACTAATGAGAACATATTCCTGATGAAGCCAGCCACTGAAATGGTTAATGCAGGTAAGCGCTGGCATTGTTGTAACTGGCTACCAGTGGCAAATGGTCTTTGAGCTACTGTCTCAGCTCAGCATTGGCATGCCTAAACTGGTGACTTACATTCCATGCTCCTTACATAATAATATTCTGTGTTATATGTAACAAATCGATCTAAATATATAACAAATTCTTCTAATGCTAAAACAATTAGTTCTTTGCTTTTTTTTTTGCTGCTAGATACCACTGGCTCTGTGCTGGTGCATTTACCAAAAAGGTCTTAATAAAGAATGCAAGAACACTCTGGTTGCTAGTTATCACATATTAATGGTCTTCTGCAACAGGAGCAACTGCAGCGGGATGCTGGGTTAGACACCTGAGTGGCCACCTTGGATGAATGAGTGGGTGTCTTCATTTGTCTCAGTGGCTTTGGTGAGGATTAATTCTCAACCTGCTTCTCAGTCATTTTTACTTTTTCACCTTTTATTGCTACCACATTTAGCCCAGGAGACACCAGGACCAGCAAGCAAAAAGCATAAGAAATTAACAACACATGAGATATGCACTTCAGTCTCACCAAGAGATTCTTGTATGCCATCACTGCCAGCAGCAGCGAGAGGGAGATTGAATGGATGGCACAGGGCAGCTTTGCCAAGCGTCTTGACAGGTTGACAACAGTCTGCCTGCAGGGGCTAGTGGCTGGGTCATGCTAGCAATATACAAATATTTAGGGAAAGAAATAAACCCAAATGCAACAATGACGGCATGCAAAGCAGAAAACAAAGGTCTTTGTGCAGAACAGCCTTAGAAATATGTGAAATCAATACAGTGTTCATAATGAATAAAATTGGCGGTGAGGTATTGACTGCAAAATCCTGCCAACAATTGCAGAGTCTGCAGGCCATGACAGCTGCGAGGTAATCACTGCACCTTTTCCGGAAGGGCGTAACCTTGGCAATTGCTCAAAAACTACTCATCTGTCCTCTCTATAGTTAAAAACTCAGTGCAGTGCACCCAGATAAACAATATGCTGATTTCTGGTATCTAAACTGGCAATAATCCTTTCCGGCCAGTTTGAAGTGGCCTCATTTTAATAAAATATTTCTCATATGCAGTACACTATAAATCCATCCATTCATCCATCCATCCATCCATCCATTTATCCATCCATCTTCTACTGCTTATCCGGGGTTGGGTCACGGGGGCAGCAGCCTAAGCAGGGAAGGCCAGACTTCCCTCTCCCCAGCCACATTTCCCAACTCTGCAGGGGGGATCCCAAGGCGTTCCCAGACCAGTCAAGAGATATAATCCCTCCAGCGTGTCCTGGGTCTCCGGGGTCTCTTCCCAGAGGGATTTGCCTGGAACACCTCACCAGGGAGGCGTCCAGGACGCATCCTGACCAGCTACCTGAGCCACCTCAACTGACTCTTTTCAATGAGGAGGAGCAGCGGCTCTACTCTGAGCCCCTCCCAGATCGCTAAGCCCCTCACCCTATCTCTAAGGGAGAGCCCGGCCACCCTGCAGAGGAAACTTATTTCAGCCGCCTGTATACGAGATCTCGTTCTATCGGTCATGACCCATAGCTCATAACTATAGGTGAGGGTAGGAACATAAATCGACTGGTAAATTGAGAGCTTTGCCTTCTGGATTAGCTCCTTCTTCACCACAACAGACCGGCGCAGAGCCCGCATTACTGCAGACGCCACACCGATCTGCCTGTCGATCTCACACTCCATCCTTCCCTCACTCGTGAACAAAATCCCAAGATATTTAAACTCCTCCACTTGATGCAAGACCTCACTCCCGACCCAGAGAGGACAAGCCACCCTATTCTGACTGAGGACCATGGTCTCAGATTTGGAGGTGTTGAATCTCATCCCAGCCACTTTACACTCGGCTGCAAATCACTCAAGCAAGAGCTGGAGATCACGGCCAGATGAAGCAAATAAGACCACGTCATCCTCAAAACAGCAGAGACCCAATCTTGAGGCCACCAAACCAGATCCCCTCAACACCTCGCCTGCGCCTAGAAATTCTATCCATATAAGTTATGAACAGAATCGGTGATAATCCTTGGTGGAGTCCGACCCTGACTGAAAACAAATCCGACTTACTACCGGCAATGCGAACCAAGCTCTGACACCTGTTGTACTGGTTGGGCAAACTCCCATGGCCCCTCCAGGACCCCAAAGAGAGTATAGAGCATCATAAACAATGTGTTAAACATTACAAAATCCTTAACATGGTGAGACTAATCTGCTTTGTAAGACCATAAAAGTTGAACACTACAGATACAGATCCCCACAGATAATTAAGTAGCTTGAGGCATCATGTGAACAAGGGGGTTAGACCAGCTCCTCAACAGAGTTTACTCTGTGCACCTGCACTGAAGAATGTGGTTGGCTCCCTAAAATGCCAACCACATTATCATCAATTTTCCAACAGTCCAACTACCAGTCTCTGTACTGACTGGGCTTATTCCCATTTAACTGCATTAGAATTAAGATGACTCCAGCGAAACATGGACTGTGATCAAAAAGGAAACAGTCTTTGTTGATAATTTAGATTCACATCTTGGCCTTATTTTAATGATAAAAACTCTAAAACATAGCAGGTCAGTGCAAATAAGATTTTTTTTTTCCTTACATCTTACAATTAAAGTTGCATATTCTCTTTAATTATTTAGAAAATACTGGATCATTTTAAGGGTTTTTGCCCATCCTTGCTGTATTTGATACAATATACTGTACAGTAAAATGCCACAGAAAAGGCTGGCTTGTTCAAAGAAGCCTGGAGCAAACAATCACTCTTCCCCTCCGAAGGAATCGAGAGGCTGGCATGCTGTGTAGCAGAGCAAACAGCCCTTTATTACCCTTAATGGCACCTGACTTGTACCCTTGGGGCAGTGGGGAGTTCCATGAACACCATTTATAGAGAGAAAAGCACCACTGGGGAAACGATCCCCTCCGGACTGTCATTTTGCCACCATATGGCACACCTCTCTCTGTATACTAAGCCCAACCAAAAACAGAGCGGCCAATGAAAGCCCACATTGTCCCTGTTATTATTTCTCTGCAAAAATAATGGACACTAATAGCTTACTATAAAAATGCAATATTTATAAATTGGAAAGGATGTCTAATCGGTCTGGTATGAATGAAAGTAAGGCAGTTAAATCCTTTACCTTGTATCTTAAATCTTTCTAAAACTGATTTTAGAGGATTGTTACTGTGAAGTAAGTGAAGGTTTGGTCCATTTATTTAGAAGAAACCTTCAACTCATGCTCAAATCTGGTACCAGTTGGAAAGTCCTCAGTTTAACACAACTCAGAGAAAGATTGTGCCTAAGAGAGTGGTCAGGATCAGCCATCTGTAGTTAAATTCCAGAGAAGCAGAATGCTAGTGTTTGAAATAAATTTTGTTGTGCTGGGACGCTCGCTCAATGACAAATAGAGCCAATTCTATTTCTGAAAACTGAAATGACAGTTATGGTGAGTAGAGGTGGAAGTTTGACTTGCTGTTTGTGCAAGTAGCTCACAGCTAAGCAAGGTTTCCATCCATTCATGCATGCATCCATCCATCTTCAAAACCACTTAATGCAATTCAGGATTATGGAGAAGCAGGAGCCTATCCCAGCAATTAGCAGGCAAGAGGCAGGGTACACCCTGTACAGGTCGCCAGTCCGTCGCAGGGAAACTAGGTTTTCTCAAAGTGTAATTTGCATTTAGTTTTTATTTGCATTGCAAGTTGACACAATAGATAGTTTTTTTGTTTGTTTTTTTTAAAGACACCCTATGGAAGAGAGACACAGTCTGGGATGGAAATGAATATTTTGCTTCAAAATAGTTGTGTGGAAAAGAGAAGTAAAATCAGAGTTTAAAAAAGAGTTTACATTTTTCTTTGGGGTATTTTGACCAATCTGTCGCTGACATTTCATGAAGACCTCAAGACAGAGTAAAGTTTTGCAACTAAAAAGTGTATAATACTGTATATATCCTGTAAGAACTTCTATTAAAAATATCTGTCAAATCACTGAATCCATACTCAGAAAACGTGGATTTCTTCTTGTCAGGCCGACATGAAAACAACATTTAGCCTAAAGATTTCTGCTGTCACCCAAAAACAATTTTCCTCCTCTCATCTCTACTGAGCAACACAGAAAGAAATCAGATAAACGGGCATGTCAACTGGAGGTTTACAGCTGGTCCGGACTGAATCGATCAAACGCTTTTGTAGGGTGTATTATGCTTCTCGCATTACAACTGTAAAGCATTTTAAATCTAATGCACAAACAATCCCACATCAAAATATTTCCACAGGTTAGTGCTGTGCTGATGTCAAACTACAGATTCCTCAGTTAGATTTTTAGGTAAAACTGTAAGAAATCTAACTGAGTGAAAGGTTTTAGTTTTACATGATAGAGAGCTCAGGAAATAACAACAATATCCCCAAAGGCTTGCGCAGTGAGGATCATATGCACAACTGTTAAATCCTGGACCCAAGTCACTACTTGGCCTGAAAACCCATTTTCCCCAAGATGGCAGTGCAACTTTTCATCACTAGCACTGCTCCTAATATCATTCTGCAGCTATATCTGGAATCAGTTTCTCATAAAAACTACAAACCCTATATGGCATCGGATGGGATTTTGTAAATCCAAAATGAATACATGCTTATTATAGAGATTGCTACACTGAGAAGCAAAGAGGAGAGAAGAAAATTACAGAAGAGGAGAGATCCAAATAACACATCTCCTTTCTGGCATGTAGCTTAATAGATCATGACACAAAACCTAATGAAGCAGAAGTAATGACAATGTTTTTCCTTTTCTTTTGTTTTATTTTTAATTTGTAGTTAATGTAGTAGACATGAGGTCATCATTATGGCAAGTCCTGGTGGCTCTGTACCTAAACTGTTATTGTTAATACCACTATTGTTTGAGAAATTCAAGCAACTGCATGTAAGCCTGCTTTTAAAGAGTTGTTCTTGAGTCATATTAATCAATGAGATCAATGAGCTCAGGCTTATTTGTGAAACAGGATTTTAAATCCTGTTCCAAATTTTAACATGGAGCTCATGTAGAGAGGCAAAGACAGCATAAATGTGGCTCTGATTGACAGTAGTAGTAGTAGTCCAACCTCGATGTAATAACTGCATGGACCAAGTTACTCCTGAATGTGGTTGCAATCTGTGGAAGAAGGCTGCTCAAGAGATCTATTAATGAATATGGTAACCGAAAGACAAATCCAAAACAAATTCAGGGTTTCTTATAGTAGTACAAGAAAGTAATAATGTAGCTGAATTGTGAAATATTAGGAATTTCAGGGTGTGAAACACTTAGCTAAGTTGGACTGAAGTCAGAAAAATGCTCATTTTTCAGACTTCAGTCAGACTGCTCATTTAGACATTAACATCTCCAAGATAAGACTGTAACCTCCATAACTGATAAGTTTCCTCAGAATTAATTGATAAACATAGCGGGGTGTCACATCAGTGTAGCAGTGGAAATTTATGATACTGCCTAATAGAAACATGTATTAGCAGAACTGAACTGTTCCCGGTCCAGAATCCTGTGGAGCACCAAAAAATAACTCTGGCATGAACAGAGCATATTACTGAGACAACCAAAAAGAAGTTAGAATTTATGACAGAAGTGCCAATGTCTTACATAAAGATGCCAAAAATGCAGAATTACAAACACAAAGGCAAACAAATCATAAACGGCCCAAAAATTAGAAGCTTTGCTTCATTTTCTAATGAACAGAATTTGTAAAATGTTAAATAATAGCTGAAATTCCTAGTATGATTAATAACTCTAATGCTGGAAAAATTACATCCATCTGTTATTTTTTTGTGCATCAGCAAAGAAACAGACAGAGAAAAAAGCCTGATAAGATCAGGTAAACTGTGAGAAACACAGCTGCAGACATTAATGAAGAACATCCACAAATCCCTGAAGGCAGCAGTGTGTGTGCAGACTGCTGTCCCTTCATTAAGAAAACATCACCAAAACACCTAAATTAATGTGTGTTGTAGAATATCGTTATCTCACATTAAGTGCACCCAGGGCACAAATTTCACTGTACACTGCAATCTTTTAAAACACTCCACTATTATCACCAATTTAAAGAAAACACTTTTGCTAATTTAAGTCAGAACCTGCAGCGGACAGCTTCCTTTGTGTCTGTGGCTTGCTGTGTATTTGTGTACTGGGAGCCTCTTTGTCTTCTGTGTGCGTTCATCTATCTCCTCTCTAGAGACACGCATCTCTTGTGACGGCTGTGCTGACACACACACAAAGGAAAAGGAGACTGATTGCTAATATGAATAGCTGTTAGTGTAATCTGCCAACCCAGATGCAGATGGAGTAGTGGATGATGCCCAGGTCTTTATTTGATACAAAGAAAAAATAAAATACTGACAAGTTCATACATGAACATTGACACAACTCATACAAGCGCACAGTACTAACATACAAATGAGTCTCATAAAGAAATCGTATTATCTAACTACCCACTGCAAAAGATAACTTTCTCAGTGGAGGAATTACCCAAAGAGACTTGCCAATTAGACTTAGATTAATTAAACATTCCATAAAGGTTGTTTTTACAAATCTAAATGACTACAAATCAACGCACATGACTGTCAAAAAGCTCCTCCACTTGCTGTGTTTCCCAGGTTCCATAAGCCGATTTATTCTGCTGTATGGCCCGGACAACATGAGAGACACTCTCTTAGACACACAGATAAATAACTGCAGGGGAAAGAAAGACTAAGATTTAGACTTAAAAAGACCTTGTAGTCTCTTTACCTAGTTCTCAAGAAGTCACAAGCATCCATCCACATCTGTGACATGACAGGATGATATAATTCTTCAAGAGCTGCAGACTCATTGATGAGAGAGCAGATGGTGATTTGAAAAAATTCCACCTTGATAATAGAGAAGAAAATTAAACACTGATACAGTACTATGACACTAATATTAGCCTTTATGTAATAAATTTTTTCATTTTGGTGAAACAGCATAATGAAGTTAAACCAGACAAAGTTTCCAATGGTTTTTCAGGAATATCTTTTAGAAATCTGTGGTTACAGTTCTTATAAAAACAATGTCACCATTGAGTAGGCACAGTTGGATTCTCTATGCAGTGCACTTTTCGCCTATGAACTTGTCCTATCACATTTCCTTATTTTGATGTTGTTTTCATATGGTTATTTTATTTTATTTTATTTTTCCACTTTAACTGCTTTTAGAATATGGAAAAAATAAGGAACTGACTGAAATAAATTAAAATGTAAATTATATTAATAAAAATAAATGAAAGAACATTGAATTAATAAAAAATATTTCAAAAATAACATTTCATAAAATAAATATTTAAATTAAAAGTAAGAACTGGAAAAACTGTTTGGCAAGGAAAGTTTACCCATACAGCAAATGTGTGACAAGGATGTTGCATCAAATATAAAACCTATGTTTAAACCCTGTCTGCATGCTTCTGCTTATATTTTATTCATATATGAATCACTATCTGGAATATTTTTTAAGCAGAGCCTTGTCCGAGATGGATACTGATGGGATGTATATATGCCTGAGAAGTAAAAGTACAGAAATAAACTGGAATACGAGAGTAAGGTATCATCAAACAGTTGGTTTGTGTATGACCCAGAACCTGAAGGACCTAACAGCCCTTTTTAGATTATTTTATGTGCTCACTGAATAACAGTAAAAATGCTCCTTAGTAAATAACACCTCAGTCTTTCCAAGGATAAAGCCCGGAGGGAAAAGCTCTAGGAATTTAGATGTGTCATGAAATGCAGCTGAACCATAAATCCAGTTTATATGAACATAGAAATCATTTCAAGGGATATCTAAAAAGAAAACATTGGTCTTCCCACTAACAACAGCAGCACAACCTCATCCTGCTAGAAAATAATAAAAATCCTGGTCAGCACCGATCAAATAGAATATTTATACAAATCATAGACATGTGACGACTCAGCACAACTGAAATGAAAAGAAAATGCATTTGCATTTAAAGCATGTACAATATGCAGACATATTTTATGGACAATAACAGTAAATCTACTGTTTCTTGAACAGCAACTCCGCAGCACTTTATAAAGGCAAGATCCCACAGAGCACAGCGAGTTTGCTGAGGCGACAAATAAGACATAAGACACTGAAGCAAAGGAAAAGAGAGATGCAGGAAGGAGGGGAGGAATAGCAATCATTAGTTTTAAAAAAATCCAGCAGTGAGACTACAAACATGATGACACAGACAGAGGGGAAGAGGTGGCCCATAAACCAGATGAGGGCAGGATGAAAGATGGACATAGCAGGAGGACAAAATCATTGGAGGAGGCATGTGGCTCATAAATAATGACCAAAAAAAAATACTCATTTATGGCAAATGGAACTTGAGGGCTTTGTTGGTTGGTTGGCCAACAGAGGACTGTCACGGCTGTCAGACTACATCTGATGTCAGCTCAGCACCTGGTCTATGTGCTGACGACACCCATATTAGGATTAATTTCCATCACAAAGCAACTTTCATACTGGCAAAAGGATAACTGACAAGTAACTAAGAAGTAGATGTAAAAACTATTCAGTTCTGTTACAATACATAAACATAAAATATTAGGTTGTTTAATATGTTATCTGTCTGAAAATTAGTTTGATCCAGATCAGTTCAAATTCAGCCTGTTATGTAGCCTATTACAAAACAAAGTTCTGGTACTTTTTTCAGGGTAAGGTCTGTGCTTCCTCATTAGTCTGCAGAGGCACAAGGCCTTGAAGTACAGCGCAAGACAAAGGCTGGATTCTCTCATACAGCAGAGTGCCCCAAGGCCCAAAGACAAACAGGAGCAGGGCGATGACGGGCAAGTATAGAGGGGAGGACAAAAGGTAAGATCTTAATAAACTCTGACAGTAAGCTAGTGTAAAACTTTCAGATGAAATTCTGGTTGGTAAAGCAGTTCAAATTGGAGAGAAATGCAAAATAAAAAAATCTGAAATATTCTCAACTTCTACTTGCAAAGTTGATTTTTTTTCAAGCAGCATATTCTCTCATGTGCAAAACAGACTAAAAACAAAAACTTGCCTCTCATTATTCATTTCTTTGTCAAAATTAAATCATGAAAATCTATTCATAATAAAACTACAATTTAATTTATATCTTATTAAGCTGCAGCTGAGCCTTTCCCCCAAAATAGAAACATGAGCGAGAGGATGCATTAAAAAATCTCTCTGCACAAAATGCATCTCATTATCAAACAGCCCAATATGCATTGTTGCATGTTCTCCAACATTAGATGTTTAGCCTGACAACATCACAATTACAAATTCTATTTGATGATCTTGTCTGATTAACTCTAAAGCTTCTGGATTACTCATGCAAATCACAACTGGAAGTTATGAACACCATTCATTATTCATATTTGGCTTGACTTAATTTTTTTTTTTGTTTGTTTGCTTTTAAATCAGCAAAGAAATCCCAGACTCACTTTCATAGCAGCCTACAGCATAAGCTGCCACGCCAACTCCTAACTCATTTACAAGGTCGTTGGAGTATGGAAATTATAACCAACAAGCCATGCAATTTGCTTGCATTACTAAGTCTGTGGGCCATCTCTTTCTGAAGTCAAACTTGTAACTATACTTGTCCATTTCTCTCAGCATAAAGGCCACAATGCTGACGTGTACCTCAGATGGGGTGTTTAATTTTCATGCTATCAGGTGGAGCATAACCTGAGGCCCCTTTCTGTTTCTCTTTGTCACACAATACGTCCCAGACAGCACAAAGGAGGGCTCAGCAGACTGCTCCCAACACACTGACAGACTGCCTCACTGCTCTCCATTCTGCCCACAGACACACACACACACACACACACACACACACACAAGACACCCAGGAATAAGAAAGGACCATTTGGTTACACAGACCCAAACAGATTGCACCCACATTCATCAGCTTCAGCATTCTGATATCAAAGTACAATAAATCCAGTTGTTGTCATTAAATAAAAGGGGAAAAAAGCACATTGAATCTTATATTATCTGTAAGTTCATGTTTCAATGAGTGAGAAGCAAAAACATATGGGACCTGGTCTCCAGCCAAGCTCCTTCATGAATCTCAGTAAGCCAATTTAAGTCAGGCAGAGTTCAGTGTTCGTAGTATACTCTGCTGGAGATTTGAGCTGTGTGAGAGACAGCAATGAAACACAAGGGTGAAGATTAAAGAGCACACTCAACGGCAGCAACAGCACTTTGCAGCCCTGACATGTTGCACCAGTTCTTTCATTATTATCAAGCAGTGACTGATAGTTTAACTGGCAAGAAGCTGCTTCAACATATCAAATCCCCATGAAAGTAACAAGGCTCAGCAGCCCAGAGCTGCTATATAGACATACAGTGAAGTTAATCCTTAATCGCAACCAGCCACGCACCACAGGTTCAGCCAGTCATGATGCTGGTGCCCACTGATGCTGGCTAGCATTCTCCAGAGGCTACTTCTCATGAAACATTCAGACATAACACACATTTTAATCATTCATATGAAGCATATCAACAGTGTTTGCCACTGCAGGCTCTGAGAATACACACCTGTACAAAGACATATGCACCATTTCAATCCGGTCCCACTCAGGGGAACAAAATCTATAATGTCTAATGTAAATCTTACCTCACTTCTGACTGGTTTGTGTCCAGACAGAACAGTTGCCTCACAGCAATAAAAAAAAATACTTTTCATTCCCTCTTTCAGCTATTATATCCTCCCAAAATTCAAAGACATGCAGGACAAAAAAAAAGTTAATGATGACTCTGAGCTGAGTGTAGGTTTAAATCAAAGACCTGTTGAGGTTTGATCTTGTTTTAACGGGTGAGCGGAGATAGATGGACATTGCCAAGATGACATCACCCCCCAATTTTTAAACTATTGTTTGTGGAGCCTCTAATTTACAAGTTGGTAGGCGATAAAGCAAGCAGAGTCTGGAAGTCAAACACTGAAGCATCTAACTGGAATTCAGCTATCATAGATTTTATCTAAACCAGTGGACTAAGTCTTCATATAAGTGTCAAGTGGAACAGTGGGGACAGATCCACATTTGTCCTGGTTGATGTGAGCAAACACCAGTACCCTACGATGGCAATAAAGAGGGCACAAGTGATTGTCAAAGGAATTCGGACCAATGAGTGATCCCACATTTTGTCCGAGTAACTGTGGAGTCACCGTAGCAACAGCTGAAACCCTGGCACCAAGCTTCAAAGTGAAGTACCCCTCAATACATACACACAGGCAACCACCCCCCCCACCCCCCCCACCCCCCCCCCCCCCCCCCTCACCCCACCCCCAACAGTCTCCTCGCAAGAAGATCTCAGGAGAACTTTGGCACAAGTTGTTTTTACTGCTGCAGGAAAATACACAAAAAAAACTTCTATCTCTGCCTTAGAACAGTTGTTGCAATTTGTTAAAAAAAAAAAAAAAAAAAAAAAGCTATTAAAAATCAGAGGAAACAGAGATAAAAGCTACAGTAATGTCAAACTTAAATAAACATGTCCTTTTTAATTATTTTGTTTTTGTTTTGCCTTTTGTACATGTGATAAATTTATCATAAGAAAAGGCAAAATGCACATCCGGTTGTTACGTTGGCTCTCTTCTGTGGCACTGCATTAAAATCAAATAGCATTAGAAGCCCGGGGCCAACAGCGAAAATGAGGCTCCTCCATCAACTTATAACTAGATGAGAACTTGTCTACAGGACAAAGCCATGATAAGTGCTCTCTTCTCCTTCCCTCTGCTGACTGGAAATCTCTATAATTCATTACAGCAAAAATTAAGTTCATGCATTACAGCTGCAAGTGCATCAAAAAGATGGACACATTTTCTGGCCCTCTTGTGAAAACCCTCAACCTGCTTCATTTCGTTCTTATTTCTAAAGAAGGTGGCTTTATCATGCAGAGACTACTGGAGATGTCGATCTCTGTGAATAATTGGTACCTGCTTCAGTGTCACATAATAGCGGGAAGCTGACCTGAGCCTGGGGCTAATCTGACTGGAACGATTAAAAAGTTCAGAGAGAGGCTGAGAGGTGATGGAAACAGGTCTAGTGGGTATAAAGTTGCTGCTCTGAGGAAATAGGAGAGGCAGGACAGAAAGAGACTAAAACATACAAAGAAAACTATGTGAGAAAGTGACACACTAAGAATATATGACCTGTTTCATTGCATTCCCCAGTCTTTGGTGTCCTGATATCCAGGCTGATTTCTTTCTCTTTTTTTTTTTGGCAGGCCTGGAGGGAATCAACTAAATGTGGAACACGCATTAGCAATGCGGTTAGTCAGGTGGATTATCCTGCCCCCTCTCTGCCACAGGTTTTGACAGAAAGATAATCAGGATATCAGAAAGCCACAACATGAGCATTCTTCGCTTTCAGTCCACTCTCCTCCTGCTTTCTGGTGACGTCAGCCATCCGACTCTGCTGCAAACAGCACACCTGCTGGCTTCACAGTCCATCTGGCCCGGCTCCACCTCTTATTCAGCTCTCCGAACAGAGATGCAGGTCTGTTTACAACCTGGGCACGCAGTCACGACCCTACAGTAATCGCAGTATGTCTTTCACGCTTGCTCATTTGAGAAGAGGAGGCAGGATTACGATACTGCATCCTGATGACAGCAAATATCCCTGTGACAGGAAGCTTTCACTTGTTATTAATGTTTCATTGTTGTTTTATTACAGGTTCACTGATTCTTCCCTGATTCTTTGTTGTGTGTCTTCATGTCACTGAGTAGACAGGGGATTCTCTAAGGAATTCTCCCCTTTCATACAACAGTAAAACATCCACAAATGAAACCCTTTTTTCTTGTAATTGAAGTGACAGGCCCTCTCACCTACTTTTTATAAAAATCAGCATGAACATAAAGCGGCACAATCATCAAAGCAAAAGGCTGACAGAGACATTTTAATGCTAGGGCCATGGCATGTTGTAACTTTCAAAGCAGCGCGTCTTTACTGGCAATATCAATAGTTTGTTCTCCACTGTTGTAATTGTTCATTAGGAAAAAAAAGGGGGAGAAAAAAAACACTGTTTACATCTTCATCTCCCTCACGTGGTACATTTTTGACAAGCTTCTGTTGTCGTTATGATCATCATCAAACATAAACATAAGTGCAAAGCCAGACTGTTTGACCTAAGAGGTGTGTTTCATGGGATAGTCTGTGTACATTACAGATGTCAGACAAAACACAAGCAAAAGCCAAGCAAAATAAAAAAAAACCTCATCATATAAGAGAGTCAAGTATTAAGTACTGTAAGAAAAATAATCATTAAAATCATTGATTAGAGTAAACAACATTATTATGCCGTTTTAGCATCCTTAATGCAACAAGGCTTTACAATCTCAAACGTTCCAACCAAATTCTGTGATGGTTGAAGCACTAGTGGAGAACCACATTTCCCTGACCCAAATTTGTACTATTTGGAAACATACTCCACATTTCCAGTTTGGCTGGGTTGACACCAACAGTGGAGCATTCAGGCACTGATCCTCCCCTCAAGCACTCGCTTTTCTGTCTGTCTGTCAGCTCAGACACAATCGCAGCGCTGAACAAACAGTGGAGGCAGGTGACTAACCTGAATGGTGCACGTATATTCCGTATCATCCAGCAGTCTGACAGTGCAGCTGTATTCCCTCTCAAGATTCCTGATGCTGCCACTCATGAAACGGCTCAACATCTTCCCAGAGAATCCGTCTCTCTGCGTCTACGGGACCAGAACAATAAACTCAACACCAGCGTGCAAGTGAATGTCACATTGACTGTATTCCCCGCTCCTCTAAGCGACCAGCAGCCACGGATTCAGCCGCCGAGGCATGCACCATTGTTGTCCCGTTGAGTTGACGTGCTGTGGCTCCCTGTGAAGCACACAATGTAAGGATGCCCGCATCCAGATCCGCCGATGTTGTGTGTTTGTAGTCGAGCCGAGGATTATCTCTCACCATTCACCGCTGCCACTTGAGCAGGCGGGCGGGTCCCAGTGAAAACTGACGTCAAAGTGAGCCAACGGGGGTGCGAGTTTGGTCTGCGTTTTAGGTTTATTTCCGATACCGTTTTTTCCCACGCCGCAGTTTCTACTGATCCACAGTTATTCATAAAGGGAACATTTAACATCGGTTGTTTGTATGATGATGATCCCAGTAGTTGAGTTTATATTGCTGCACAGCAGCTCGTTTTTGTCCTATGCTGAGTTCATTCAATTCATTCAAATATCCTGGACTTATCTACGGTTTGGGGGGTTTGTGAATAAACCATCAAGGGTGTGATCAACCTTAGATATATTTGACTCGGTGAAGAAAGAATTCCAAAAAAAAAAAAAAACGACTAAATAAAACACCAATGGAAAATCTGTTGATTGACTGGCGTTGGCAACACTTTGCAATGAAGCCAATTCCTTGTCAGGTTGACCTAAAACCACTGGCCTCAGGTGTCTCAGCACTTCATGTTTCTGTGTCACAGTGGAAAGAAATGAACTGTATCGCACTGCCTCCTGCAGGATACATTTCAGTAATGTAGAAACACAGTAAGAAAGGGTAGCTAAATGTTTTATAGGCGACATTTAATCAGCACAAAACTGATTTCAAATGTGGGATTTATTGTGTTTTGCTTTTCGTTTGCTTGTTTTTGTGTTGTTGTCTTTTTTAAGTCTTATTTGAGCCTATTATATTTATAATAGTTATATTTGTTAATAGTTATATTTGATCTTTTTTGTGGGTTTTTTTTTATCATTGTAGAATAATACATTTGCATATATATATATATATATATATATATATATATATATATATATATATATATATATATATATATATATATATATATATATATATATATATATATATATATATATATGCAAAAGCATTGGTTGTGATGTGCAGAGGCATGGTTTCTACAAAGGTCTATACAGTGGTTTCACTCTGTTTGATCTCTGTTATAATCCATATTATGGCAAGAACCACTCAATTAAGTAAAGAGAAATGACAGCACATCATTACTTTAAGACATGCTGGTCAGTCCATCAGGAAAATTTCAACAAGTTTGAAGGTATTCTTTAGTGTAGTGAGAAAGACCATCAAACACTATGTTGAAACTGGCTGTCATGAGGACCTCCTCAGGACAGGAAGACCAAGAGTTACCTACATAGGATACAATACCTACATAGTTGCTACATAGGATTAGTTAATAAGAGTCACCAATCTCAGAAACCGCAAATAAATAGCACCTCAGATAAGAGCCTACAGAAATGCTTCACAGAATTCAAGATGGTGATGCATTTCAACATCAGCTGTTCAGAGGAGACTGCCTAAATTGGGCCTCCAGGGTCAAATTGCTGCAAAGAAGCCACTTCTGAGAAAGAACAAGAAGAATAACCCTAACTCTTTTTAAGAGACTAATTTGGACCAAGAAACATCAGGAATGACCATCAGCTTAGTAGAAATCTGTGTTCTGGTCTGATGAATCCAAATTTGAGATATTTAGTTACACTCGTCATGTTTTTGGGAGATGCAGATAAGGTGAGCAGATGGTTTAAATATGTGTGGTTCCCACGGTGAAGCATGTAGGAGGAGATGGAGGAGATGTGGTATGGTATGGAGGTTCTTTGCTAGTAAAACAGTTGGTTAATTAGTCAACATCCAAACAACACTTAACTCGCATGGCTACCAGCATTCTTCAGCAACGTGCCATACTATCTGGTTTGCACTTAGTGGGATCATCATTTGTATTTAAAGAGGACAATGATCCCAAACACACCTCCAGACTGTGTAGGGGATGTTTGACCGAGAAACAGAATGATGGAGTGCTGCATAGGACAACCATGGCTTCCACAATCTCCTGACTTTAACTCACTTGAGATGGTTTGGGATGTATTGAGCCAAAGAGCGAAGCAAAGCTTCAAGTGCTCAACACCTCCAGGAACTCATTTAAGACTATTGATAAGCCATTCCAGATGACTGCCTTATGAATGACATTGAGAGAATGTCCTTAGTGTGCAAAGCTTTTATCAAAGCAAAGGGTAGTTACTTTAAGGAATCTAAAATATAAAACATATTCTGGTTTATTTACCACTTTTTTGTTTACGACATAATTCCACGTGTTCCTTCATAGTGTGGATGTATTTAGTTGTACTCTGCAATTAAGAAAAAAAATAAATATATAAAGCAAAACCACTAAATGAGAAGGAGTGTCCAAACGTTTGACTAGTACTGTATATTTATTGTATTTTGTATGTGTCCCTGTGGACATACAAAACTTTTCGCCCCATAGTCTGCTATTAACTTGCCGTGACCCGGATTCGAACCGGGGTTGCTGCGGCCACAACGCAGAGTACTAACCACTATACGATCACGGCGAGCTAGCGATGGAATGTGTACGCGGAGAGAATCTGGAAATTAAAAATACTCAGTAACGGGATAATATTGTTTAGCACATGGTTCCATGTCAGATATTAGTTGTTAGAAAAATGCATTATGTCAGATTATGGCGACAAATGTCATGTTAGCTCAAATATTTGTGGCTTACAGCACTATTTGCTACAAGGTCGAAGTGTAATGTCATGACTGTTTTGCTTGTCGCCATAGTTTGTTTGTCTCCTTTTGGGTCGCTTGTTTCATTTTCGCAAAGTGCTAATAATTGGCAGCTTGTTAACTTCAGCCTAACGGTTTTTCAAGCCTTATGCAATAACCGCGTATCTATAACAATAGTAAGTCAAAACTTAAACTGGTCAGCTAACATTTTTTTTTATAAGTTAAACCGGCTGTTGGAAGGAAATAAGTGAGGATTCATAGCAATTGTGTCAATTGTAGTCCATACAAACAGCACAGCGTGGGGCTTTGCTACTAAGTAAATAAGTAAATCAAAGGGCCCAAAAGCTTAACTTACTTATACATGTTTGCACAAGTTGAATAAAGTCTTTTCATGCTATCATACATACTTACCTTAGTAGTGACCTAAACCTTTGAATGTAGAAGGTGATTTTCATTTTCTTCGTGCTCAGTTTCAACTTACACTCAGATTACGTTCAAGTATAAAATGGGTTAAAGGACCTGTCATTTGAATAAGCAAATATTTTGCTGTGTTTGCATGTCATAAAAAAACTTGTTCTTCTACTCTGTTAGTCAAATTGACAATATTTTTTGTATTTATAAATATAGTAATAGTATTATGTCATAATAATTATTAAAATGGATTGTCATAATTATTGTTATATAAATAGAAAAACACATCAAAACAACAAAATAGACCAGGACACAAAAACTGAACTTCATTTCAATATTAAGATGTAAAACTTTTTATTATCATTGAAATATCTTGTTTGAAATTTACTGTACAACAGTATGTTTTAGATATCAAAAAAATATCACATAAACAACATATTTAAGAATGTTTCATGCCATAAACAGACTATATAATACTACAGAGAAATAAAATTGTTATTTGTTGAAAGATCTTTACATGAAAAAATGGTAATAAATGTATAATGGTATAAAAGCTTTCATCATGTGATTCAAACAAACCTGTTTCGCACCATGTCAATTAAAGTAAAGAGCAGTTTTTGAAAAGCAGTATTTTTATGAAGACATATTAGAGCACCGATTTGAAAGCTTAGCAAACAACATATTGACATTTTATAACAGTAAACACCATGATTCATTAAGTTATCTTTATTGGATATATTCTTGAGTTCTTCACTCATTTTATAAATTAGGCTAGCCAGCTTGCCACTGACAGAAAAGAAGTGTCATACATGTCTTTTATAAGAATTAAAATCGTTATATATATTTACATTTTCAGTTTAAATTCTACATGATCAGCAACTGTAAAGCATGTCACACTTTTCAGTGTTTACAAAGATTGGACAATAAAGGTCTAAAGTCTTACAGCTCGTTCTCATCATTCTCCTCGGGTTCGTTGCATCGTTGTGTAATCCCAACTTTAGCAGTACACACCGCCTTTCTTGTGTGGGGGTGTTGCGGGCCACCAGCAGTCTGATGCAGTTTTGATTTGTGGTTCAAAATGTTGCCCATACTTTTAGCAGAAGCACTTTCTTGTCCCCTGTCTTTTGCTGCATGTTTGCTCCTGTACAGTTGACAAGATGCCACCAGAGGCTTTCCGATGTCCATCTGTTGGCTTTCTGTATGCCGCAGCTTGCTGTCTGTGTGAGTATAATGTAAATCCACCCTGATGACTATCGACTCCTAACAAAGGCAAACAACAAAGAAAAATATGTTTACCATAAAAAAAAATGAAAGGAATCACAGTGAGAGACATGGGACATATTCAGACTGCATACCTTCAACTTCTGAAGAGAGCAGAGTCTGAGAGTACAGTCTGGGTTATGAGGTGTATTAAATAGTAGTGAGTCCATCTCCTCTGACCTGCCAGACCGAGAAAATATGTCTTCCATTGACTGTGGAATAAAAAATTTAAAAAAAACATTTTTTTAAGTATCTTTGCATATAAGCAAAATTCAGTAAAATTAATAAAACGCTTATGTACTTTTTTTGTCTTTTGCAAGAAATCAATACCAATATTTATGTAAAGGTTTAATAAACCAGCCACAAGGTGTCACCGTGGTCTAACACGCTCTAAAACAGATGGGTTGCACAAGAGTAGTAGCTACAAGACATTACTTTTATTTCCTGTTTTGTCAATGGTTGTTGCATGCTTGAGGCCCATTTATGGACAGAACTTCCTCAGTCATGTGAGGTGAGGGTGTGAGTTATCATCATTGAGAAATTTCTGCTGGCTAATGGAAACTGCATTCCATCCCGACAAACATGTAATTTATTATGTAACAGATGTTAAACTCAAATGATTGCTGATTTCTTAATGCCAGTAAGTCAGATTTGAACTTGGTATTATGCTCAAGGTAAAGTTTTTAACACACTACACTTATAATTGGTGTTCTTTGTGTAATGGTTTAGATTATGTATGTATATTTGGATAATGATTAAGTTTGACAGAATGTTAGTTTAGGTAAAACGAATACTTACAGGTGTGCTGCTTAGTGTGACAGTACAGTCCTGGGTGTGGTTGCATATAGTCTTTACAGTAGCAAAAGCTACCAAGACATTAGAGAACAAAGCTGAAAAACTGACTTCCACTTCTACCCCACAATGAAACACCAGCTTCCTCTTCCGTGGCAGCTCTAAAAAGCAACAGCAGCACAAAAAATATGCAAATGAAACGTTAAAAGTCTGTGTTTGAATTTTTATGTCACTTTTGTTAACTACTGTATATAATTAAAGAGAGAGTAGCTAGTTTAGCAGGCCTGCTGACACATTGCATGAACCTTTTTCTATCTTTCAGCAACAACTTAAGCCACAGACTTGAATCCTTCATCTACTGTGATGGAGACAAAGATATCTCACGATAGCCACGATAACCAGATTGCTGTAGGTGGTCTTAAGTTAATATGAAGTGTAATGAGTCAAAAATATCCTCCTCTGGTCTCAAAAGAAGATAAACATAGTTTATTCACCTAGTTCCCCATTTGTTTATCACAAAAAAAGGAGCAAATTTTCTGAATGAAACTGAATATATCAAGACCAACCACAGTATTTATACAGATGGTTTTGTAGGAGGTGTGAAGATTACTGAAAAGATTTCTTAGACTAAAGGAAGCTACACAAGGGGACTGAATTGTGGTTTACTTGATGGAAAGTTAACTAACTGGGGTGCATTTATATATCCTGTCGTCGACCTATCACACATATAGATATTCTGTAGAAGTATCTAAACATGGAAAGAAGGCACGTGAACCTGGGGAAATTTCAATCTACTCACCATTAGCTTGTTTCCAGCAGACATCTCGTAGATGGAGTTCCCTTGTGTGACCAGTAGTTTGAACTTTATCTGCGAGTGATCGAGGTTCCTTTACTGTGTGTTTGATCTCCACTGCCTGCTTGCCTGTGATTAGAGGGTCTTTACCCAGATCTGGTTTAGAGAAGAGGAAACATGCAATTAAATATCATGGCAAAATTAATAACAACTCTTCATACAAATCTCCAGGTTTTAATCAAACAGTTCTGAGAGAACCTGCACTTCAATAAATGCTTGCATATCTTTTGTTTTGATTTCAACTCCTGCTATTTTGATGGTGGGACTCCCTGAGTTTTGTCATTTATAATGAGTAAGTAGTATAAACGATTCCTACATGGCTAAATTTGAGGAACTTAGGACATTACATTTAAGAAATGTCTTAGCATTCAGAGTAACTGACATTTAGTGAAATTCATAATGTGAAAGTCTTTGAAAAGACTGCAAGTCTTTCATCCATGACTATACAGTCACTTATACATGACACATATATATATATATATATATATATATATATATATATATATATATATATATATATATATATATATATTGCTTATTTATTTAACAATTGTGCAATTGCTAATCCTGATAAGCCTTTGTACAATTAAACACACTGAGTGCTGTCAGCAGGGTGTCTTGTATTGGTAGCACTGATTTGTGAGTGACCCCATAAGAGCCGTCGCAGGGGGTGCCCAAACGGCAGAGCAGCTGTCTTGCTCTCTGCAGCTCTCAGGTTTCTTGCTGTTCTCTCGCCAGCAGTGTAAATTTCCAAAGAATGAGGTCACATGCTAATGTTGCCTCAAAAATTGATTCCATCAGAGACCACCAGAAAGACAAACATGCTTCCCAGACAGACGGCTTGATAACGCCACTTCCCTGATCAGGCACTGCTATACTGACAGGTACCATGTAAACAACAATAAAATGAGATGCCAACAACTATAAAACTAGTGTCAGCTCCATTTGGCACACCAAAGGACAGTCTGTTCCCTTCAGTGCTTAAATCTGCAATCATGGAGCAACATTTATTTTTACTGAAAGGATTTTTTTTTTTTTTTTTTTTTTTTTACTTTTTATGTAACCTTTATTTAAGCAGGTAATGCATTTAAGAGCCTGTCCTTATTTACACCCTTGGCCAGAAGCAAGAATCAAAAGCAGCCTTTTTTAGATGACCTTATTTTGAACTGGCCTTAAAGCTGGGGTAGGTAATGTTGGGAAGCTAGCTAGATTTGAAAGTGGCACCCTGTCTTGGATCCTCCCCCTCTGGATTTGCTCCATGTGTGATCAAAGGCTTTTTTTTTTTTCTTTTTTTTTTTTTTTTTTTTTTAATAAGAAATGTATAATTCCATTTCAATCTGAACATTTGGATTGGTCAGAGTTTTTACAGTAAACTTAGGGGTCTAACTATATTTATTTCTGTACATGATTACAAAATGTATCGACTAAAATCAGGACGAGGAACCATTTCTGAGTAAGATTACCTAACCCAGCTTTAAGTCTACTAATACATAAATACCAAGCCTTGTTCCTCTTCAGTTTATAAGTCTCCATTGCAAAAAAAAAAAGAAACATATATACTGCTGTAATTTAGTTTGAATCCATTGAACAACTCACCCTCAGACACTTTCTCCAAGACATGGGTGACTTTCTCAGACTGCAAGATGTGCCTGTTCAAGTACTTTGTGAAGATTCCAGTACTCTTCCCCCCATCCTGAACTTCAAATGCCTCAGCATCCTCACATCTGCAAGAGTTAATGGACAGAAAGTCTTAACAAATGCAGATGACAAAATGTATCATTTACTCTTCATTCTACAACATGTTGACTTCTGTGAAACAAACATTTTTCATTTTAGCCAGTGAAATTTTAATGAATACACTTACGTGCCATAACCATACACTGTGTTTCCACTCGGTGCCAGTGGCATGATTACTGATGGTACACAATCCTGGTTGTACCTATAGAAAGTTTTCAGAAATAGTCCTGATAAGAAATTATCCTGATAATCTGCATTATAATAAATCACTTTTTTTTTTTTTTTACATAAAAGAAACATGCATTGTGTTGTGAAAACAAAAACAGACTGCTGCAATTACCATTTTCTACAGGTATCCAGCAGGATTACACTCAGTGCAGTCTGCCTTTCCTGCATTTGGTGCATGACCCTCTGCACGCAGACACAGTTTTCAGTTTGGTACGGTTGTGGAGCATCAACAGCTACCAGGTAATTCCTCCCAGCATGCTCATACCCATGACCCGCATAGTAGAAAAGCCCTGCAAGAGTTTGAAAATAAGACAATTAATCACATTTAAAAGCATCTAATTTTGCTCTACAATGGTTATACAATACTGAAACAAAGGATTTGTAACGCTTACACACAGAGGAGCAAAAATAAACCCAATATGGTTCAGAGCACCTGCAATACCTTTCTGATTTTGCTTTACTAACAACAAAACAAAGAGTGAAGAATAAACAGTATCATTCTTATGCAATATGACTGTTCATTTCTCACAGTCTTAATCTGGCCATCAATGTCCTATACATCACTATAATTGTAGTGTGCACCTGTCATCTTTTAGTAGGACTAGTGGTTGTAACCAAATTCTGTACATATTAATTCACACACCACTGAGCCGTGTCATTATTAGTGTAAAAAGGGTTTTTGCCAGACTCTTGCCACAACCACCTACCATTTTATAGTATGACAACATTTAGTAAAAGCCAAAAATACTTCTTTTTTCCTTTTATCTGCCCACTCAGTCACACATGCATAAACAATACAAGAGTTCAGGAAGTGGGCAGATAAAGGTGCAGAGAACTGAACGTGAAAAAGGAAGTAACAACCTTTCAGATTCCACAAAAGTTTTTACATTCAGCATTTCTCTATAAAGAGATACTGAAGCCACACCATCAGACCAAGTGCTCAATTCAAGGGAAAATCAAGAAATTTCAAGAAAAAAAACCAAAAAAAAACAGCTTACCATAAACACCTTTGTCAAGAAGCTGAAGGAATTTGTCAATAGCAGCTAGCATCTCCTCTCTGGTGAGATCCAGCAAAGACACAACTCTAAAGCCAAGCTGCTGCAGCAGGTTTGCCAGCTCATGGACATCCATGGTGGGGGCCATCAAGCCAGGGTGGCTGGTGTAATTCAGGTTGCCAATAAGAAGGGCAACTTTATCAGTGGCTAAAACAAAGAAAGCAACATTGTAATCACAGCAACAATTATAACCTGTACTTTATTAAAATGGCAATACCAAAAAAAACTTTACCTGTGAGAGCTGCAGGAGGTGGCTTAACAGTTTCCACTAAAATATATATACAAAAAAATAACAAATGTAATTCCTGTTAATTATACGGTATCTCCTAAGTAGAAGAACTTATTCTATTTGGTTGGAGCAAAATACAAAATCAGTAAAATACAAAGACAATAAAGAATTAATAGGAAATCTGTCACTTGTTTTGAGACGGACAGTGCATTTATTTATCACAATATAAGCTTTAAGCACGAGAAACACTGGAGGAACTAGTTTCATTTTACATCACTTTCCTGTTGTGTGTCTAAAGCTCACACCAAGTATTATTTGGAGTCTGACAACTTCCTTTTTAGCCTGTAGAACTGGGAAAGTACCTCAAGCACAGTGGAAACAACATAAAGCCGCCGTGCTAAAACAGTGGAATGAAAGGAGTGTAGAGAAAATCAGATTTTTCCTCACAGCTATTTACTTAGAAACAGAAGAAGTGGGAGGAAAACACAGCCACAACTGGGAAAAGACAGATTTTAAAAGACAAAAGTACTTCTTAGGACTTACCAATTTCCACATCCACTGGTTCTGTCCATCTCTCCTCCAGCACATTAGATACTGAACACAGATACCATCCTTCATGTTCAGCTGTTGCACAGTTAATCTGTAAGTGTAACAGATCATAGCCTTTTATCTTTCTGGCCCTCTTTCATAAATATTAGCCTTGGTTAAATATCAACCAGTGTCCCTATCAAGATTACATGGTTTAGGCAATAGTGTTTGATTTAGTCAGTGAATTGCAAAGTAAATAACAGAGTGTAAAAATCTGCGTCTGAAGAAAGTAAACAATGGCTTGTTATCTCCTCATACCTGCAGCGTGTCAGTAGTCTTGTCTAGTAGTGGCTCTCCATTTCTGTGCCACTGGTAGTGTGGAGTAGGGATGCCAAAGGCAGCACAGCGGAGAGTGAGTTTTGCACCACGTTGAACTTTCTGGGGTTTAGGGTTGATTGCAATGTGTGGCTCACCCTGCCAGTCTATGGGCAAACCTATAAACAAAAAAAGACAAGAAAGGAGGATATTAAACAGGAAATTAACGTGTGAAATCAAGAAAAAAAGATTTTGGAAAGCTATTATAAAATCAGCATGGGGATGCAACACAGCATTACCTGATTTATCAATGTCCAATACCTTCACCTTGACCCACTCACTGAACACAAAGTTATGCAAGTGGTCATTCACTCTGCAAACATAGCCCTGAGTTTTTTTTGCTCTGATGGTCAGGTCTGCTTGAGTACCACCGGGCACCTTGGAGGGGGGAAAGAAAACTGATCTTATTTCTGTACTGGTTATTAAGATTGACATCTTTTTTTCTGATAATCATTTCATATATTGTTTATAAGCTGAAAAAAATACTGGAGTATAATGTTTTTTTTAAAAATGTATGAATGAGTTATTCTACTTACTTCTCTTTCATCCTCAGAGAACCACTGGTAGCTGAGGACGCCTGTGCCCTCAGCACGGACACGCAGAGTCACCCTGTGGTTCACAGGAACACACACAGAGACAGGATGGCGCACAATGACAATTTCTGAAACAAACCATGAGAGAATCTCAGTCATCTGAAGTCACAGTTTATTTTGAAAACGCGTACATGTGCCGCTGCTGTGGAGCGCTTACCACTTATCATCATTTGTCTGTGAATGGCACGGGATCCAGTCATTTGTTCATTTGTTTGTTTTCCACTGGCTGAAAGAAAAACAGTCCGTCACATGGTTGATTATTAACTATCAACGCTTCAAAATATGGACATCACAACCCAAGTCTTAAAAATAAGGCGAAATCGCAGTCTAGCCGTAAACCAAAGTTTCTCATTCCCAGTAAAGAAAGATTTAACTGTTAAGCGTGGTGTGGTTACAGGAATGTCGAGTCTGTCTAAATTTAATTTTTAAAAGACATACAAATATAGATATATATGTACATTTTATGATTATCTGTAGGCTACTATATAAAGACATCTCAGTGCATACCTGCCGTCAGCCTCGCACCAGTTGTGTAGCTGTCGGACGTCGGCCACAAGCTGTTTTCCTGTTCTCTGCCTTTTTAACTTCATTTATTTAGTGTAAACTAAAGCTCTTCCCTTTCCCGGAACGAGAAAGTACACGCACAAAAATTACCGTAAAACCTACATTACGAGAGCATGCAGAAAATGTTGCATGTAGTTATCACAAACGTACATTTATGTTTAGTTCATAGTTATGAAATAAGATCATGCTTTGAATAATAAAACAGTGAAATATATTAACTCCATAGCTGTTGCATTTAAAGAAAAAAATGCTGCAGAAATCTAAATGGAGCCGCTGCACCTGATATTACGGTAATAAATCATCATTTTCCTCCCGTGTTTCATCGTCAGGTCAGAGTCAAGGAGTTTGAAAGATAGTGAGATAAAAACGTGACTTAAGAACTGATAAGACTCTGAAATGACACTGTTGTAAACAATTTAAATACAAACTGTATTTATGTTAATTAATATACAAGTATAAAATGTAAGTAGATGTATATATTTAAAAAAATAATAATAATAATAACGCCTACTAAGCTGACATACTTTGAAACCTCCTCCCCTTTGGAGATTTGGAGACATTTTATTAAATAAAAGAAAAGGCGGGTGTAAAGTCAGGTTTGAGTTGCTGAGTTTTTCTTTTAGGTCTTTGTGGTTTATTATGAGAAACTTAAAAATATTTAAACCATTTCTAATGCTTCCTGTCAGACCAATCAACTGCAATAAACTTAGTAAAGTTAAAAAAAAAATAAAATAAAATAAAATACAATAAATAGATATCATCAAATGTGATGAGGGAGAGTGAGAAACAGAGAAGAGTGCATGTATATCTAAGATTTCTTGTGTGATCTACAGAAATGTCAGCAAGTAGAGGGTCTCTTAGATGTGACCATGTGTTGAAATACAAAGTGAGAGGGGCTGTCCTTCAATAACTCCTTTGCAAAACTCTGTACTTAGATTATTAGCTGTCATCAGCTACATCATAGTCCACAGACATGTTTTGCAAGTCCACATGATGTCTTCTACAGAAGAAAAAGTGTTTTCCTGACAAGCAGACACAATTAAAAACAAAACAATTACATTTTTATTATATCCATTAATAACTATAGATACATTATAAGAATGGGTTTTGGTATAGATTATTAACTTTTTACTTAACTTATTTGTTAAGACTAAAGTCTAGTTTCGGAAAATCTGATGTGGTCTTGCACCTATTTGTGGGCCTGCTATAAATAGAGCCCTGCTGGCAACACATGCATGTCTATGATAGGCGGTTACAGATTTTCCTCACAGACTCTGGCTCCAAAGCAACACTGACAACATCTTAATGGTAAGTTGAACAATTTGATAAGATTTATGCTGACTAAGAAACACTTTTACAATGTTCTTATTACACACAAATAAAAAAAAATAGATCGGATGCCTTCTGTCTGACAACTAACAGCTCTTCAACAACCCGATAGCAGACACTATTTATAACTTGCTTCAATGCAACAGCTTTGCTTGGTCAGACAGGACAGTCGTTTACCCTGAAGTCTGTCTGAGATTTATACAAACAAAATTACCCAGAAAGTACTTTAATGAATTCCTGCAGCTTTTATCATCATTCTGAAGCAGTTCTTTTTTATTCCACAGGAGCTTTTACATGGACGGACCCATAAAGTTTGAGCCTTGGATGTGAGCAGGGGGCATTTTTCTTTCCTTTTTTTGTTTTTTATTTATTTATTGTTTTTCTTTTATTGTTTCTTTTTTTTTGTGCCGTGAGTGATACGGTTATCTTGGATTTAACATATTTCAAGTGAACTGCCTTAGTGGACAATGACTTCCAGGAGGCCAATGACTCGCTCATATTCTGGCAATGGGAGGACAAGCAGCTTTAGTGAGGAGGAGAGCAGCTCTTCCAATGGCCGTTCGGAGGGCCGAAATACTTACCTCTCAAATGTTAGGCCTGAAAACAGGTAAGTAACTCCACCTAGGATTCCTTTCTTTGCAGTACATATTAATATTCATTTATTCTGAAACTTAGAAAAATAATTCATTGGAAAACCCACCTGTTTCAGAAAGGAAAACAATCATTAAACATGATAAACATAGCCGGAAAATGACATAAACAACATAGGATAAACATAGATTTTTGCAACAATTTACCACTTCACACTGTCCAGTGTATGTTTTAATACTCAGATTATAGAATGACTAAGGGCTCCTTTTGTTTAAGAGGAGGGCAATTATACCACAGTTTTAATCAAATGGGATCAATGGATGCAGATATTAAATAATGGCTGATGTTCCTCCATTTGCCTCCTCTCTAAATAGCTATTCAAGGTATTCACACTACAGACCAACGAGGTAATCTCAATTTTATAAAACACTATTCCCAACTAACATCTTAACAACTTCAACTGGTTCTCCCATGAATGAAACAAACATAAGTTTTAACTGTAATGTCAAGTGTCTAGTCAAGTGGTTTTTAGTGATCTAAATCTGTTTCAGTTCTGGATTGACACATTTGTTTTGTTTGACATCTCACAAGTTTCTGTTGTCACTTTTCCACAGTGTCGTCACTACCAGAAGTTTCATTAACATCGTGTTTAAAAATGTAATTTGGACGTCCTGCTCAGAGGTGTAATGGTCAATATTGTGAAAGACCGTTAACTGTGTGCAGCATGAAAGTGACTCTCTAGTCTGATGCTTCAGTTTTTCTTTCCAGGAGCACATTATGCACTGTCATGGCTCAGCTGACTGAAGACATCCAGCCGTCTTTTGAGACCACTCTGAAATCAAAAGCAGTGTCAGAAAACTGTAATGTGAAATTCACCTGTGTAGTATCAGGTATGCACAGTTCATTAACAAGTCTCAGCTTGTTTGCGGGAGAAACTGTAACCTTCCAGACAGAATCAACCCTAATATGAAAGCACAGGATATGACTAGTAAGAAAACTAGTACGGAAGAGATATTGCTTAAGTTTTGTTTTTAAATGTCTGTAACTGCAGGCAGATGGACAGATAGGATCATCCAGCAGCAGCAAGTGTTACTGTGTGACACAATAAAAACGTGATGCAATAACCACAAAAGCCATAACAAGAAAAACCTCCATGCACTGTATTGTGTTTACTGTATAATAAGCTAATGTATTCTATCAACAGTCTCATATTTGTTACAAATGTTCATAAATAGCACATGCTGGCACAAGAAGTGCAATATTTACTACTCAGAGGAAAAGAGGTGACTGTATATTTATGTCTATAGGTTACCCAGCACCAGAACTAAAATGGTATAAAGATGATACGGAAATGGACCGCTACTGTGGACTCCCAAAATATGAAATTCGTCGTAATGGAAAAACCCATACTCTTCATATTTACAAGTACGTAATATAGCATTGTTTTAATCATTTATGCCCTCAATTCAGAGTAACAGAAAGGCACCTCTCTTTTTTTGTTGGTTTTTTTTAAATCTAATTTTAGCTGCACATTGGATGATGCAGCCATCTATCAGGTCTCTGCCAGCAATAGCAAAGGGATAGTCTCCTGCTCTGGAGTTCTGGAGGTTGGTACCATGAGTGAATACAAGATCCACCAGCGGTTCTTTGCCAAACTCAAGCAGAAGGCAGAGAAGAAGAAAAAAGACATGGAAGAGAACACAAAGAAGGAGGGTAAAGAAAATATTCAGAAAGACGAACTGCATAGTGGTCAAGAACATCCTCTGAGGAAACGTTCAGTCGCACCACCAGAAGAAAGGCAAGTGGTCAAAAAGCCTGTGATTGGTGAACAGCCAGGGGAAGCTGCAGAACCCAGTGGAACTAGCTCAGCAGCCAAGGAGGACAACCCTTTGATGCCTACAAGTGGTTCATCGGAGAATGAGGTTTCTTCATCCCAAGACACTCTGTCAACAAAGAGAATCAAAATGTCAAATGGTGTAAGTGCTGGGGTGACTAGCAGCAGCAGTAGCAGCAAAAGTCATGTCATGGGGAATGGAGGTGAAAACTGTTACGACGGAGGAATCAGTTTAGCACAGTTTTTGGCAGAAACTCTCCAGTCCCAAGCTGCTGAGGAGAAACAGGGGTCTCCTCAGGAAGAAAAACCTAAAGAAATGGATGCAACTGTTCTAGGAGATAGTAAACGGATAGATCAAGAGGACGTGCATAAAAAGTTAAAAGAACAAGAAAAATCCCTTAACGAAGCATGTGAGGAAGAGCAAAGGAAAGAAGAGGATGCGGTCATGCAAAGAGAGAAAGAAAGGCAATTGGAAATGCTGCATACAACAAACACTCACAGCAAACAGAGTTCAGAAACCAAACAGCACATCAAGGGTCATAAGGATCACGACCATCTCAACATCCAGGCCTCCATCACCTCCATGCTCCACACAGTTAAAGACTTCTTGTTTGGTAAAAATAAGAAGGACCCTCATGATCACTCTGAAAATGAAGACAAAGATTTTGACCCATTATATACTAAATCGCAACCCCCTCATGTGGACATGCCACCATCATTTGAGCTACACAAAGAACACAATGCAGAGATGTGTAAGCAGTTCACAGAGGAAGTTGTGCACATGGAAATAGATAAAACCGAGCAGCCCACAGAAACCATTGATAAAGAGCAGCAGTCAATACCACCAGAGCCACTTCAAGATATTGTTCTACATACACCGGGTCATAAATTCCCACCTAATGGCAAAGAGGACTCCACAGTGCAGAATGTGGTGCAAGATGATGATACTGCAGAGGCCATGGAGACAAAAGAGCAAGAGAGCAGCGGTGCAGGGGAAGACAAGTCCTTATCTCAGCCTCAAGTTCACACTGAGGTAAGTAGGGCGGGTTACCACTGTCTGCTAGCTGCCACTTAAAATGACTGTATATATCAACTGCCTTTGTGTGACACCAAGATGAGCCACTGCAGGTCCAGTATCTGAGACAGCTTCTACATGCGGCTTAGAGATTTTACTGGTGGAAAAGAAGTACATAATGTCTCAAGGTTAGCTGTTATGTTCATGAAACAGTGTGAGATAGACAGTACAGCAGCTTCACAACATTGAGTGTAATATCAGTGATGGTGACTAGAGAAGTGATTCAGCCTGCAGCAAGTGACACACCAAGAAAGTTTGTGTGGGAGAAACAGGGAAGCTGCAGACAAGTTGCTGTAGATGTGTATGGGGGTGGGGGATATTGTGCATCTAAAATGCACACTGTAAGATAGGATGCGTAATATCTTTTCAACATCTGTTGGCTGTTATGAGTGGAACAGCAGTGCGTCAGAGAACATGATGAAAACTGAATGTCAGAAGAAGCTCTCACGTTACAAACATGCCCGACGGCTAGGCCGGTTGGATAAGCGGTAGTAGAGAATCCTGAGGCAGGTTTCAGCATGAAAGGAGGGCCTTGTCACGGTGGGCAGATTCTTCACGACACCCCCTTCTCCAATATCTTAAAATAAACATGTTCCTCATCAAGAGAAGGGGGTAGGCAGCAGTTCTTCTCTCATCTCACTGTCCATATTTGAGAATTGTTTAATGTATGTCAGAGCATTGTTGTATTTTAAGAAGAGCTGATTTAGCTCATATTTAGCTTCAAATTTTACACTCTGAAGCAATTTTTTTTTTTTTTACTTAAAAAAAAAACCCTAATTTTTAGATCTTACATGAAGCTCTGTGTTTGATTAAATTGATTTTTGTAGCAGTTAAATGACTAAATAAATCATCGTATTCACATGGATAATAACTAACCCTGGTTAGGATGAACTGATTGCTGAGTGAGGACATTAAAAGCCAGGTGAAAATAAGAAAATGTAGTGTATAGTTTGGGACTTCTCAGACTTTACAATAAGCATTCCCATTATTGAGCCACAATATCAGGCAGTAAGTGAACGAAAGTAAATATATTTAAGTACCTGCCCAATCACTTAGTGATTGAATGTCCATAATACAGAACTACAATGCATGACTAATAGGAGGAAGCTGAACTGTTTATCTGAACAATGTATACTCACATGAGGTTTACATTTATATTATACAACAAAGATGTTGAATGAACCAGACGCTCGGTTTTAAACTAAATGTGACACCAGTTCCTTTTCACCAAGGGAGCAACTTCTTGTTTTTGTAAAAGTCACTGTGACTAAACACGCTGTCACGAGGAGGTATGAGGCCATACTACCCCTCAGCATAAAACTGAATGACATGAAGAGAAACTGGAGCCCCAAGAGTCAAAAAGCAAAGCAAAGAAAGCAACAACAACTAGATTAAATGTAGCATGAAGCTTGACATACGTTTACAAATATTCATGTTTTTGCAGCAGTTTCATAACTAAGATTTTTTTTTTTTTAAGACCAAGTCAGATTTTATGATTCATTTTTACAGATTACAGATTGTGTTCCCCAACATATTGAGGGGATGGGCAGAAAACAGAATGTTGTATGCGTCACACAAAGAAGCCATCATTCATTGAGCTTTCAGAGAGTGCAAAGTGTAAACAACACACCTTTGTCAATCTTGCAGGGGAATTCCCTCGTCTGTGTTTTCAGTCTGAGCGAGCAAGACCTTTCAAACTCTGTTGCATGCTTTCTTTTCAAACTTATAGTTTGTTTCTTTCTTTTAGTTTCTTTGTTTGCTTTACTCGAGAGAAACTGTCTATTAGCCAAAACCAGAAAACTCGAACTGAAAAGAGAAAGATATGTCTCAAACTTTGGAATACTTTCTTGGACTTCTGCAAATGTGTAAAACATTCAGTCTCAGCTTCGCAACACTTGACAGGTAGTTAAAAAGATTCCAAAAATAAGTGGATTTGTCCTAAAAATGAGAAATATATTGACTTACAGAACTTGTTCCAAATAATTTATCTGCTCTTTATTTAATAACGCATTCACTTTGTTAACTAACTGCAGTCCTAATCCTGTCTTCTGGGGAACTATGGTTGCTTTGCAGTATGAAGTGTGCCAAGACCTGTCAGTGTTCATGCTTCTGCTGATTTACAACAGAAATAGCTCTCTCAAGCTAAATGTGTCACACTATCAAAGGTCACAACTGAAACTTCTCTTTAACAAGCTTCTTAAAGATACTGGAATCTCCTAAACGTAAAACTAAACAGTTTTTTACAGGGTTTACATGTATTGCTGCTTATAAATCAGTCTAAGATTATTTCCTTCTACAATTATGAAGACCGGTGACATAAAGTGAATTTGGAGGTAGTTGAAAAAGACGTCCACCGCTGCAGATGCAATATATAATTAAATGCTTTTTTTTTTTTTTTGCTTTCTAACAGGTTGAAGATAAAAACTCTGACATAGTTTCTGCCATCCAAGAGGTTCTGACAAAACAGCAGGTGCCAGATCACCTACAACAATCTAATAACCAGGCAGAAATAGATGGGGTTTTACCAGGGGACGATCAAGCTCATACTCAAGCTCATGAAGTTTGCCCCTTCACACCCACCTCCAATAAGTCAGAATCTTGCTGGACTCCACCCAACAGTGTTATCTCAGCTACAGATAACCATAGCCTTGGAGAAACGTCCTGCAAAGAGGTAATTGTTGAAAAGGCAAGCAAAGAAGGAGGATGTGACACAGGAGAGGACCATCCCTCTAACAAGTTATGTGAGGAAGAGAAAGCTGAAGTGAAATTCAACAAACACCCATGCTCAGATATAAACAGATCTGAGATTACTAAATTATCAGCATCTTCGCTGGAAGACAGAACGGAGCTATATGAATCTAAAACACCAGATCAGGTGCTTTCTCCCTTTTCTGTGGCAGTTGCATGCAACGGCCAGACAGATCATGTAAAAGGAGAGATCACATGTACCTCACTGAGTCAGAAAATGAATGTAGGATTTCCACCCACTTCAGTTTCAGAAGGGTTAGAGGATAGTGACCTAAAAATGCAGCATAAATGCAATCTTTCTGAAGCAGGGGAAATCACAGAAGCCCACACTGACAAAGTAATACTAAGTTCAAACTTAACTTTTAGCCACAGTGAAGCGGACTGGTTAAAAGAGGGGCTGAATTCGGCTTTAGGGAAAGATTTAGAGAGAAATTTATGTAACATTTTAAAAACACAAGGGCATGCATCAGTAGAAGTTGAAAGCAGTGAGGGAAATGAGTCTTTACAATGCACACAAGTGGATTTAGAAGAGTTAGACAAATCAAATACAATTGCAGAATCTGAAAAAAGCAACAGTGAAGCTAATGGTCTGGAGACTTGCAATAACATTTCTAATCAAGACAGTAGCTCTCCCTTAGAGAATATTCCATCAATCCAAATATCAACTACTGAAGACATCTCAGATGTTACAACATCTGTGCCAGATTTGACCACAAATGAACCTTTTATAATCCCCAAAATTGAAGTATTGGAACCTGAGCTTAAGGAGTGCACCTTGCCGCTAACTATTTTGGCACTGAACAAACCAGAGTCAACAAATTTGCAAAAACATGATGCAACTCATGAGTCAAAGATAAGAATCAAAGATGACAGCTTGGCTGATTCTCCAGGCTTGTTCCCCACGCAGAAAGGAATGCAGAGTAATGATAACGTTTCACCTACGGAGAAAGGAAAGGAAGTTGCTCAAGAAAAGCTTGAGCAGCAGCCGCCACACGTGCAGTGCAGTGAACAGCTTCCTCAAATGGAAAATGCATTGATTCCTATTATAAATGTTTCACGTACTGACGACACAGAGGGCGACACGTTCATTGGCAGCAGTGACTCATGTCCACAGCAGGCTTCTGAAACTCCAATGGTGCCTATTTTTGTCGTCCCGCCGATTTCTGTCACTTGTCATGAAAGTGATCCTGAGCTTAAACTGTCCACTCACATCAGGTGGACAGAAACAGACATTTCAGCTGGCACACAAAGAGGAACAAAGAAGGCTGTTGACAAAAGCATGACTGCAAAGACCGAGATTTCTAAAAGAAGTGAGAACTTTGAGGAAATGTCTGAAAAGTGTATAAAAGAAAACACCCCAACTGTTCTGTATGAAGCTCTTAAACCAAAAGTTGGTGACAGTGTGCCATCATCTCTCAGTAAATCGATCGAAGATACAAATCCCCCCGAAGCATCCAAACCAAAGTGCAACCAAAAAGATGCCAAGATTGAGAATTCTATGACTATAGAAGATTTCCTTAAAAGCAGACCTTCTGTTGAGAGACTCTGCTCCAAACCTCCAACATATCCATCACTGAGTCCAGCCAGTCTGCGAAAATTTATGTCCAAAGCTGCTGCAGATTCGGACAATGAGACAACAACAACTGCCCCTGTAATTTCTGTGGGCGATCGGCAGAGTGACAAAGCAGATGAAGATCTCAGTGGTGGCTCAACACCAACATCTTCTCTCTCCTGTGAAAGCAGTCCCCGGCTGAAGCGCAGAGACAGTTTGACACTCATAAGGTCTGCCACGCCTGAGGAGTTGGCATCTGGAGCTCGGCGCAAAATCTTCATCCCAAAGTCTAAAGAAGACATAGAGGGAACCATGATTGGTGTGTTGGAAGGCAAGAAGGAGACCCCTTACATGTCACCCAGCCAGGCACGTAGAGCGGCATTACTACAGGCTTCCACAGGACAAAACACCCCTCCAATGGAGAGGCGCTCACCATTGCTGAGTCGTAGAAAGGCCACATTGGAGGTGCCAAAAGTAATGGAGGAAACTCCTTCAGGAGAACCAGCTAGCACCAAGAAAGAAGACAAACCAACTGAAAAGAGAGCGGATCCTCTTAAAGGTAAAAGATCATCAATTCAAATTTCTTATTATCTTCTCTGCGGAAGTGAGGACAATATATATTTTCCAGAAACAGCTTGGTTTGGTATTTCTAACCTTTTTTTAAAAATGTATTTTTTCCAAACTATGTGGCAACGCAACAAGGTTCTGTGAAAAATTCAGGCATTTCAGGAAGTGGAAACTTCAGAAGGCCTCCACTCTCCTGTTACAATATATTTACCTTGGGTTCCCCCCCACCTCTCTCCCCTTCCTACAATTTACTACCAGCTCCTCAGGTTATCCGTAAGATCAGGGGAGAGCCGTTCCCAGATGCCTCTGGACACCTGAAGCTGTGGTGCCAGTTCTTCAATGTTCTCAGTGACTCCACCATTAAGTGGTACAAAGATGAGGAGGAAATACTAGAGGTGAAGAGAAGGTAAATCCCCCTTATTAACTTGCTTATTGGCTATTATAAATATGTTGCAGGCATTCATTTTCACATTTTTTTAATTGTTATTAATTTGAGGTCATCAAGTCAAAACAGTTCAGATTTATTTGGGCTTCAGGGTACATCTCATGAAGCTGAGTCCTTCTCATATTTTTACTCCAGAGATGTCCAGCTCATGTGACTGTAAAGCCCATAGCTGTAACACAGAGAAATGAATCTCTGACTAGACACAGAGCTGTAACCTGACACAATATTTCCCCCTCTCAAGGGTGCATTAAAAGTCTATATATGTGCTAATGGTTGCTGTGTCAGCAGTCTGCCACCAGCAGTCTGACCATCTGTCTCACAGTGACACCTTGTGGGTCGTTGATGACATTTGGTAAAAGTCAGACAAGCCTGTCTGTTTGATATCTTGTTGATCATGGGTTTTGTTCACTTTTTTTTAACCTTCAAGTGGAGGGGATGAAAGCCAGGTCGCACTGGCTATTGTTCTGGCATCCAACCAAGACTGTGGTGTTTATGGCTGTACAATCACTAATGAATATGGGACTGACACGACGGACTACCTGCTAAGCACAGACAGTAAGCATGCAGTGAAACATTCCTTTGGGAATTTAGAGTTTCTATGAAGAAAATTCATTTTTTGTGATTTTTTTTTCACACAGTTCTGTCTGAAATTTTACTGAAAGACGACTTGGAAGGTATTTATTTAGTTTGTTTTGTTTTTATTGTTTAGTTTTAGAATGCCTGTAAGGTTTTGCTTGTAGTAACTCTGTTTCTGTGGTCAAACAGTTGGAGAGGAGATAGAGATGACCCCACTGTTGTTCACCAAAGGCCTGGCAGACTACGGAAGCTGGGGTGAAAAGTACTTTGGTCGCATTTTTACTGAGACGCTGCACATGGGGGATGGCTGCGCTCACAAAGCCAGTAGGGTGAAGGTGATCTATGGCCTAGATCCCATCTTTGAGTCTGGTAGTACTTGTATCATCAAAGTTCAAAACCCCATTGCCTATGGGACCAAACAGGAGAGCAACCTTGCAGAGAGAAATCTGGACATTACCAAGCAAGTGAGTATAAGTATGAGCTTAAGTCATCGTAATAATAAACTCCTCTGGTTTACTAAAACCTTTGTTTTGGCAGGAATGCAAAGTCCAAAATATGGTCAGGGAATATTGTAAAATTTTTGCAGCTGAAGCAAGAGTTATTGAAAATTTTGGCTTTTCATTGGAGTAAGTACCCATATATCATTCTGTTCACATTTTTGAACATATCAAATAGTGTCACCGTCTTACTTTTAATATATCCTGCTTACAGAGTGATTCCTCGGTATCTGATGTACCGGCCGGCAAAATCTGTGCCGTATGCCACGGTTGAAGCTGATCTCACAGGCGTCTTTGTTAAGTATTGCACGATGGATCCCAAAGGCAAGCTGAGTACGCAAAACACTTCTGAGGTGGAGCAGAAATGCTGCACCTTCCAGCACTGGATCCATCAGTGGACACATGGCAATTTACTGGTCACTCAGCTTGAGGGTGAGCCATGCATGCAAGGCTATCTATAATTTGATAACCTAATCTTTATCTTATATATCAGTAAAAATCTCATTTAAGAGTTTTGGGGTTTTTTTTCTTATTCTTTTATGTTCTTTAGGTGTTGAAACCAAGATTACAAATATTAAAGTTGTGACCAAGTCAAAAGGGTTTGTATTCTTAGTCTTTGCGTTTCGATGCTACTGCTTAGATGCTGTCAAAATAAACAGAACATGAAACTATCTTCTATGTTGCAGATACCAAGGACTAACAGAATGTGGATCTCCTGAAGTATTCGATCAGTTCCTGACCCTCCATCAGTGCAACTACTACTGTGGGCTTCTAGGCCTTCGCCCGCTGAAAACTACAGATAGTCTGCAGCCGCCTGCCAAGATAAAGGGCTCCAAAAGTCCCCTGCTCAACCGCAAATTAGGCTCCACTAGTCCACAGCTCCAACGAAAAGGACAAAGCCCTCAGATGTCTAGAAAGGCAAATTCTAGCCCAAAGGTGGTGAGAAAAGTCCAGGAGACAGAGGACAGTAAGTCAGGAAGCAAACCTAAGCCTTCAGAAAGCCTTTCTGTTGTTGAGATAAGGTAGGAAATAAAGTTTCTTTGGATAATGGCATTAATATTCCTGTGTCTTTCCAGACATCACAGCCAACAAGGGCCTCGAAAGTTATGCAATATGAGGACAGGAATAATTTTTTCACATGATTTATCATATGAAAATACTGTGATTTTCTGTCACCTGAGACCTCTACATTCATGAGAAAGTTAGGAGCAATAGGCTTTTAGATTAAAGCCCACAGCGGCCCAGCTGTCATGTTTAAAACTACTAGAGATTGAAAAAATAACACGAGACATGTCACTCCTAACACTTGCCCAAGAATCTTATCAACTCAATGAGTGGACAATAAAAAAAAAACCTTCAAGCAATATTTGCCAAATAAATCAAATGCCAGCATTTGTATGTTTGAGAGTAAGCATGTAAAATGTACAAGACCACAACCACATAATACAAGGATTTACTGTATGTTAGTAAGAAGGAGTTTTAGTAAACACTGCATGTTCATCTGTGATGTACAGAATGTGTGCAGAGTGAGGCATTTCATTTCAGAGACATTATTGTTAGGCATATGGATGCCTTTGCATTTCTTTACACAGCACATTTGAGCTGAGTGCTGTGCAACAATGGCAACATCTTTAGGTTAAAAAAAAAAAATCTTTGTGTGCACTTTCATTTTGGTATTGTTTTCTGTAGTTCTTGAGTAGTTGATGTCTATTCATTACAGAGGTTGTCTATATTTAATCACCTTTATGGTATTTCAGATGATATTTTGGTGAGTAGAGCAATTAGCAGCAAGGTAATTACCAGAAAACTTGATATTGTGGGATTTTGCTCGCAAATACAAAGTGTCTTCACAGCAGCAAAAAGATGGATATGGATATACAAAGCAACCAAAAATAGGCTGATCTGTTTAAGAAATTACAAGATTTGAAACGTTTAGGGATTTTTGATAGTTTTTAAAGTTCGTCAGCAGAAATCAGAACAATCAGTAACAGAACATTTTGTCTAATGTGCGCGGTGAGGCAGCATGGACCTACTTTGATGTGTCCATGGATGTTGGAATAAGACCTAAATTTGTTCAGTTATCTGGTGTCTTTGCACACGGTTAAATTTCAGCTGAGGTCATGTCCCTTTTACAAACAACCAAAGACAACAAAAGATATTCTGGAATTTCTGTCATGGATTTTTGGTCATTGATTAACAAGTTTTTAAATGAGTTGTTCCGGGGAAACCTAAATTGTTTTTAATGATTTCTCATTGTGCATGAAGCCTTTTTAATTGAAACACAATTAAAGGAGAAGAATTTTGATCTGTGTTAAGATATTTTAAATAACTGAACATATGGAAACAGTTATATTGTTTTTATGTGTACATAAAGTAAAGGGTTAAATATCTGTGTGAAGAAAAATAGATTTTGATAAGGAGGGTCTGAATGATTGAATGAGTGACTAAATCTGTTTTGTGTGCTCTCCTTGTTATCTTCACCGTGTCAGCTGACGTTGTTTCTTTTTTAAAAATAAAAAATCAAATTCAAAGACACTTTTTATTACAAATATTTTTAATTGGATTATTTTCTATATTACTCCAAACATCTACAGTTTCTCCTTCCTATTTAAAATATTTACATTTATCAAAATGTCAACATCTGCAATTTTCCCAAATCATAATTTTAAATAGTATTGGCTTTAAATAAAAACCCATATTTAAATTCATTTACAGTAAAATACCGTGGAAATACAATAATCTTTCAACAGTATGCAAATATGTTTTACATGTTTACATAATCTGTGGTAAAAATATACACATGTACATATAAATAGACAATGGGGTTCAAGCAAGAGCAGGAAATGTGCCAGAATCGTGGATTCATGATTCTCACCCTCTTGTACTTTAAATTATATGTCCACAAAGAAGAGGACACTTGTTTAACCTGAAATCTTGATTAATATTTGTGAATTTTATAGAAGACAGGTGAATGAAAAAGAAACTACCCTCAAACTGTGTTACATGTCATGGAAATTTATTTAAAAGTATGGCTTTTTTGATATTTTGTTTACTTGAATATGTCGCCATACATTTTAGTTGCAAAGCACATTTGCACCATCTACTGTAATATTCTTTTTTCTTGTACTTGTATTGTTGTTATATTCTTCTTGCCCACTTCCCATTATGAGATCATTTGCTTCTAATAAAGTAAATACTTAAGTAAATACTTCACAATGATATTTTCTTCCTTATTGCTGAGTAGAACACATCAAGATCAGAAAAAAAATTAGTTGTCCAGTTAAGAATCTTTCAACTTTTAACACTTTTATGTGCAAAACTTCATAAAAAACTAATTAAATTCATTTAAATAAATTTAATTAAAATGTCCTTTTAAATGTTCTTCCCAGTGACCTACTGTTCTGTCTCTACATACACACCTCTACATCAGAAAGACCACAACACTGGCAGCATTTAGAGAAAAACACTGTGACGTTTGCAACCGAGTTCCACATGCCTTCAAACGAGATGGTCCCATTTTTAATGGTACTGAAAAACAAACAACAATGAGCAATCTGTTCACCACATGTGACACTGATCTTGCTTTTGATTAAGACTAATTAAACTTACTTTTTAAATAGATCTTGACAGCATTCTTGAATGTTTTCTTCAGTGGCATTGAAGGCGGATACCTTAAACACCCCCACGCAGTCAAGCGGAGGAACAAATAGAAGCCCTGAGAAAGCAATGAGGGCTACTATGTCAAGCAGTAATGAAAAAAAAAAACTGAAATGACTGAAAACATATTCTTATATTTACCTGCAATGCATGCATTGACAAGAGACACACAAGTCCCAGTGATCATGGCTCTCAACACCAGAGATGAAATGACACCTTTTTTTGATGGGCATATAGAGGCTATGAGAAAAATGAATTAATCCTGTGAGTAAACTGGGTTCATTTTGAAAGAATGAATAAGTATAATATAAAAAAATACTCACACAGGCCTCCAATCACAATGCCCAGGGAGCTGAGATTGGCAAACCCACAAAGAGCATAGGTTGTGATTATTTCTGATCGAATCTAAAACAAGAAGATCATGTTTTTTATGCACGGACGAATTCACGAGTGCATTCAACTATTAAACCTAAAACATTTACTTACAGATATCCATTGTCTTTCACCTCCAATGACTTCATCTAATCCACTGAGTCTGTTGTTCTTTAGTGTGGACAAATGTTGATAAGCCACAAATTCATTAAGGAAAAGTTTAGTGCCAATTAATTCAGCCACAGTGAAACTCTCTTCGTAAGGTATTCCCATCATGAAGGCCACAGGCATGAACACATAGGAGCATATTAACTGTGAACGCAAAGATAGATATGGTTAGTTAATAGTTGCAATGATCAAATGGGAAAAAAAATGCAATTAGAAAGTACATTTTTACTTTATACCACCTTTCATGCTTTATTAAAAAAAAAACAAGAGCACAAAAAAATACAAGCCTTTTGTTACACCATACCTGAAATGTGAGGGACGGATATCCCACCATACTCCCAAACCAACTCATGGCACTATTTATGAATCCCAGGATAGCAAGAAAAGCTATCAGATTAGCCGCAATGTTGGCAACAAGACCTATTGATGCAGATGCTCCACTGCTAGCAGCCTCTAAAATGTTCTGCTCATCACTATAGTTGGGGGGGAAAAAGTCATTAAAATACAGCAATGGGACGAAACAAGTCAGACAATGAGAAGTAATTAAAAGGTATACACACACCCACAAGCAATTTTGATATTCTTCTCTGAAGTGAAATGGCTTTGCTCAGTCTCAGGGTATGACAGCTTGGAGAAAGCCAGAGCACAAGGAGCAGCCATCACAGAGGCTGATATCAAGGAAGATGCATCAATCTATAGAAAACAAGAACAATATCATATCACTCATCAAAGAGATACCATTTGTGTGTACAGATAAACTTAGTAAATTATCACCGTAATGGAAAGACGACATATTAAGTGATTATCTGTTTATATATATATATATATATATATATATATATATATATATATATATATATATATATATATATATATATATATATATATATATATATATATATCAAAGAAATCATTAGCTGTGGTGAGCTATTTCACCAAACCACCACCTTTAAGATCAGCCTTCATTAGAAAGAGAAAATTTTACCTTTTAACGCTTCTCCACATAATTATTTACATTTATTGAAAGCAATAAGTAAAATATACTAAGTAGGACTCACTTACTTTTTAATAATGTCTTTAACCATGTGCCTTGAATAGATTTTAAAATTGTACTGATTGTTTACAAATCCCAGAAAGAGTTAGGCCCAGAATACATCTATTATATGCTCAGAGAATATAAACCAAGCAGAGCTATTAGATCCAAAGACTAGTCCAGAACAGCGTCCAGACTAAAGTAGCATTTAATTACACTGCAAACAAGTGGAACAAACTGACTGCTTTCTTTTCTCATGTGTCTGCATAAAATCTGCAAGGTAACTTTGAAAAGATCTTGCTTTTGTTTATTTTGATTTATTATCTTATTGTGATTTTTGACATTTTTTGTTATTGCTTATGCTCCTTTACACCATCTGAAATGTTTTTAATGTTTTATGTCGAAGACTTTGAATTGTTGTGTACAAGAAATGTGCCACAAATAAATCTGCCTTTCTTTGCAGCTTTCAGCAGAACTCAACATTATGAAACTACAGAATAAACAGACAATCAGAACTGTTTTTGTATCTGTTTTGCTGAGTAAAAGTGTTTAAGATTCCAGTAACAATGTGCTGGAATATTTTACCAGTTTAGGTCTTATCTTATCAAAACACCTTTTATTTCTACTCAGAAAGAAAAATCAAATATTTCCTGTGCTGTACCTGAAGGTTCAGTCTTGAACTGTTTGTACATGCTGGTACCAAACTCCACACTGGCTCTCTACCAGCCATAATTAAGGAACTGAATGTTCATGTTTATACATTTTTTACAGCTACAATAAGGGGATACAATAGCTCTGTACACTGTGAAGAATTAATGCCAATGTGCACCAAATATACGCAAATGACGATTTTCTGTATGCTCCATTGTTTTCTCATTTTTCATTTGTCTGTGTAGACACTGTGCTTGTAAAGAAACAGCATTTTCTCACCCCAAACGAAATGAAAGCTCCCATGACACTGCCTGCTATGGTGGCAAATCCTCCAGTCATAACAGCATGGATCTCAGATTTGGTCATGTCCTTCAAATAGGGACGAATCAACAGTGGAGCTTCCGTCTAATAAACATGCAAAGACACACAGAAACATCAAGTTAACATGGATTTTTCTTCAACAGTTATTTGTGATCGCTTTGTCTCTTCACAAAGACACAGACAAAAAAAAGTGTCAAATGGTTGCAAAGACGTGAAGCCTTATCCAGCGTACCTGCCCAACAAATATGTTTCCTGCTACACTCAAGGTCTCAGTGGGAGAGGTTCCCATCGTTATCTGCATAACCCATGAGATCTGCAAGGACGGACAAAAAATGCACGGCTTTTGGACGCAGTATATCACTGCACACACAGGCAATGAACACCCAGATCTATAGGAGATGCTTTGAGGGAAATGTTTTACCTTTAAAATGAGCCACTGCATCACACCTAAAAAGTAAAGGACTGACATCACACTGCTGAAGAACACAACAATTGGCAAAGCCTGGAGAGAAATCATGAAGTTTAAGTTATAGCAACACATTCAAAATTATTAACTCAGTATTTACGTTGAAGACTATTGTTTTATTATTCATTTACACTTGTACTTACTTGAAAAGCAAAAATATTAGCATGTAGATCCCCAAAAACAAACGCTGACCCTTCTTTGGTGTAGTCAAGGAATATCTGTGAATGTTTTGCAAAAGAAAAACAGAGTAAAATAAATTCAGATCATTTTTTCATTTTGTTAGTCTATGAATCTATGACGCAAGTAGTCGTATCATTTTACAACAAGGAAGTAAAGTCAACGTATATTAAAGTTCAGTAGGCTGAACTTTGCCTCAAAAAGGATAGTAAGGTGCACGTCTCCAAGCACATTTTGCTGACTTAACCCTTTGATAAATAATAAAGTTTATTCAAAGATAAGTATCACTCTTCCTGTTAGAGAATGTTGTGGACTGGTAGATGAGAAACATAAAGAGAATTACGTTAGTTAAGTGGATTGTGAAAACAAGAGGTGTGTGGAAAAGGTTAAATAAATAGAAAAGGGTAAATAGATAAATAAATAAATATTTTTTCAAGAATATTACTCAGACTATAAACGGTGACAGGTGCAATCTATCACAAATAATAAATGTTTTGGGGTTTTTTTTCATACAGTGCAACTAGCTGTTAGGTTATTTAGCACTGTATGTTTGTATATACTCAACACACAGATGAAATAGATATAAGGCTATTTGGTCATATAAAATTAGTCCAGACATTAAATGGGTATCCTTTTATTTCTATTATAAAAATGTTGTTATAAATTGTGTTTAATATGTTAATTTGCTTTTTCAAAAGATGCAATACCTGCACTTGCTTTCCAAGCCAGTCAAAAGCTATAAGACCAGGCTGTGTTCTTATAACAAAAAGACCAATACAGAATTGCATCCCAAGACCCCAAAACACTGGCCTCCATGATACCTAGAAAAGGAAGAAGTAGCTCATTAGTGTATCAGGGGGTCTCCATAAAATCCAGTCTTATTACAGTGAATTACCACAGCTAAATCTGAAGATGATAGTGGCACAAGGCTAAAGTATGTATCCAAAGTCTCAGCTAAACAGACAACAGATAACTTGGCAGATAAATGTTTCATAACAGCTGTTACAGTGGAAAGCATTCATCCTTGATAAGTCAGGGCTTGACTCACTGCAAAACTTACCATCGCCCTATGTGCCGAAAAGAGGAAAATAAGCACAATGAACATGCACACACCCCCGAATGAGATAAGCTGCTCTGGACGCTTGCTTGTGTCTAAAACAAGCCACACCACAAGAAGAGCTACAGCTGCTAAGATGAAAACCCTGCAAAACACAAGAAAGCAGTACATTTTCACTGGTTAATAGTTCCAACATAAATGCTGGTAATCAGACAGAAGACAATGAAACTTAAAACATTCAATCCATTTACCATTTTATCCATTTCAATTTGTTTTTGAAGCATCTGACAATGGGTTTGAAGCACTGACTGATGCTTTCTCCCTTGTATTCCTTCAGAAGTTCATATGATTGGATGACAACTACCAAACTAGTAAGGATCACCAGGGCGAGAGCCCTGTTGAAATCCAGTACACAGGCTGCAATGAAGTAGCCAACATAACCTGCAGAAAAGAAAGTGTTTATACTGAAATGTTATTCCATTTTCATCTGAATCCTCAAAAAAAAATGTGGATAACCCCAGTTGGTGTAAGACATCCAGTCGAATTAACTGCTTAGTTATGAACAGACTGATTATTACCTGCTCCAAGTAGTCCCAGGATGACATATTTCAGTGTTCTTGAATGAGCCTTGATGTAATTCTCTGTGCTATTTATCGGCCTGGAAATGTGGCTGATGTAGAGAACAAAGGGAAAAAATATATAAATATTAGATATTAGTTTGCTGAGTAGTTAGAAACTGATTGATTGTCTTGATTGTTAAATGGCATCAGGGTTTTGGAAATAATACCATTACATCTTCCTGGTCAGAAAGTTACAGAAGCATCAGGAGCAGTTGCATAGATTTTGGCACAACATAAAGTGCATTTCTAATATAACATTATACATCTAATATAACATTATACATCTAATATAACAAAATATAGACTACATAAATATAATGCTGTACACCTACACGTAGGTGTACTACATTCACCACAAAAAAGTTAGTACTTTAGTTTCATAAAGCATAGATTGCTTAAACTGACAGACCTCAAGTATGATGTCAATCCCTTTTTAGGCTTTACAGTCTCACTTTTGATGCTGCCAGTAGACGCAACATAGTCATCCTAAGAAAATGAAGACATTTCACTCAAAATTAAACAAGCCTGTTGTATCATTTTCTTTGACAAAAAAAAAAAAAGAGAGAGAAGAAAAACTCATACATACCCCAATTTCAAAAGCCCGGTTGTCCGTTCCATTGGTGTTGATAATGTTTTTTAGCTGGACGCCGTCTTGTTCCACTGAAAAACAACAGAATGGTTGCTCACTTCTATCCAACAGCTCGCAACAAAAGCTACTTCAGACTGAACAAGCAGGAATACCAAATAAGCAAACTGCGCGTCAGTGTACTCTGTGAGATAAAAACTTCTAAATAAAAGCACATAGTGCACTGATCTTATCTTTTGAAATTTGGCACACAAAAACACAAGTTCACTGCTACAAAACAAATATTTTCATTCAAGGAAGAGCAAAGCTAATGGCTTACTCATTGTATGTCCTCCTAAACCCAGCTGCCAAATGTTGAGCTGTGAAAAAGACCACAGGGAAATATACTCTGCCCTCTATGAAAAATCTTATTATTAATTAACAGAGGTTCTTTACAGCTCTGATATATCAGCAAGTACATCACAGTGTCATTCAGTGTCATTCAACTGCGATGATTTAATGTGTCTTAAGAAGCAAAACACAATTTGGCATCATGTTAACTCTGTTGCTGATTTATTAGATGATAAGAAGTTAATTGCCTTGCCTATCTTGCACAGCTGAGAGTTGAAAGCTGAATTATCATGAGCTCATGTGCAGGAGTATATGTTCCACCCTTGATCTGAGTCAAAACTACTCTACTGATTATAAAGCAGACTTCTATAACTAAATTTATCCCAAGCTGCTGAATCAGTAACAGATAGACAATACTGAGTAACCACTGAACAGAAAGACAAACAAGTACATTTCATTACAAACTGTAAATTATAGTTTGCTTACCAGCTGATGTCTATTAATTAAACCCTTTAAATATTTTGCTTTAGAAGACAATAATACAGATTTATCTTTTTTTAGTGTAACCACTTTGAATTTCAGCGTTTATGCCATGAAAAACATATGTCTGATGTTTGTGGGTCTATCCAGGTTAAATAAACTTTTATTTTTATGACAAATTCCTTTGTATGTAATTACAAAGATTTTGAATATTGCATTCAACATCCACGATTAGAAAAGTGTCAGCTGTAAGTGTTATTTAATCAATTTAACATACTGCAGCACAGTTTGTACTTTACTTTCAGGAGAAAATATCATGACTGGATATAATGTTAGTTATCTTCTATCCTCAGCTTAGCTGTATTTCATGCCACATAAAAATCTATGGTTCCTAAAAAATTACATCTGCCATCTGTCATAATACCTAATATGGGCTTAATCTGTCAGGATAAATACGAAAAAGATCCACTCTTGCTTGCAAGTAAAGATTCTATTAGCTCTATTTGCAGCAATTAATGACCTAAAAACAGATTTGTTCACCCAACATTAACCTGCTACAACCTAGTGTCCACATATGAGGACATCAATTTTTTGGTTTTCTGCACCATAACACAAAATTATGTGTAACTGGAAGCTGTTGTACACAAAAGAGGACACTTACTCTGTCATTTGGTGGTGTCAGATGGGAACATTTATACACTTAACAGCTTGAATGTCTATTTACACTACCAGTCAAAAACCTGGACACACTTTTTCATTGAATTTAATGGATTTAATGTGTCCAAACTATTGACAGGTACATCTACAACATGTATAATAAAAATGTAAAATCCATTAAAGAAAATTTGAAATAGAAAAAATGTTATTACTACTTACTAAATTACTAATTGTTACTACTACTCCCGCTAGTTCAAAAGATTTGTTTTTAACTAGATTTTTGCTGTCAATTTATGATCAGCTTTTGGACACAATAAGGTTGCAATTGAAGGACATTGTCTTCTATTCAAAGCAGGTTTTATTTATCAAAAATTTAACTAAATGGATACTGTACTACCCAACAAATTTGTAAACTATTTCTTTTTCTTTATTCACAGTCCAACCAAATTATTTTGTTTAATTTAAAGTAAAACTTACTTTGCAGATGGGTCACTTTAACCCAATATATTTGTTACATATTTTTTTTTATTTCTTTGCTGCCATTGGATACATTCGTCATTAGATTTTTCTATTTCCCCCAGCTGATAATAAAAGGTTGCATTCCTGAGTGTCTGCCAGTTTCTCAGAAATTGTAGTTACTACATTGCAGCTGTAAAAAGCGGGAAGAGCCTGCAAACAGGCAAGTTTATCCCTCAGTAATGTCTTGCAGGCTTTTTTATTGTTGCTGTTGTTTAAAATAATCATGTTTTGTTTTTGTTTTTTGATTATTTTTTTTTTGTTTGTTTGTTTGTTATTTTGATTTTTAGATCTAAAAAAATGTTGTAATGATACAAAGGTTTCAGACGTCATGGGATTTAAAAACACCTGAGCAGTCCTTGTTGTCATGGGCAAGGCAAGTTTATTGAAAAAGCACAATTCAACAGGGTAATTTAGGTGCTTTACATAGAAAACAGTTTAAATATTATTGAAAACACATTAAATCATATTGAAAACAGTCAAATTATATTGCCACATGGTTACCTTAAGGACATGCTTATATCACTGGGACACACACAAGCATGTGACATGTCCAAAGTACAGAAAGAAGTGTGCCATTTAATATTATTCTGGAATTTATGGGTATTGTTTTATACTGCTTATGTACATTTCCTTCACTTTTAGTTCCCTTTAAATTAATTTAGTATCAGTTTTGACCGCTTTTTCATTTTTATCACCCACCATACAGACAGTGCAGTGGAGATCTTTATTGAATTCATAGGCATGAACAAAAGCGTGTAGTTAGGGTGCTTCAATTTTAGGACGTCTAAGGCACATGTGCATTGTCATCAAGTGATTTGATTAGTGTGAAAAGTTGATTCGTGTAGTCCGCCGAGTCGTTTGCCTTTCAAACGGAGACTACGTGCAGTATCAATGCTTTTGGCCTGTAAGACATCGCGGAGGGTTTGACGTAACTTATGTACAGGAAAAGGAAACAGAAGTTGACGTTAGTAGCTTTTAGCATAGCTTTTAGCCTAGGTTAGCTATGAAATCCTAAAGCAGCCCAACCTAGCTGGTGAGCACCTACTGCCCTGAGTTAATACCTGTATGACTAATTTATTAGTGTGTTGAAAATAACCGGAGCAAATGGTAAGTGTCCTGTGCACCAGTAAGACCAAATTTATCAGCTTGGCAAAAATATTTGTGCGGTAGCATGTTGCTCACATAGCTTGCTAACTTGTCGTCTTGTAATGTAATGCTGCAATGTTAAATGACTCCTTAGACAACTTTCAGCAACACGTTGGGTTATTATTATATAACTTTATTATTTGGTAACGTAGCTGTCTTCGTTAAACCTCACGTTGGTTGTAGTTTGTGTTCTTTTCGCTCCTTTTTTTGTCACGAAGTGCAGACATTAGCTGCAGTTAGCCACCAGATCTTGACGTATAGCTAAGCTAATTAGCCGAGGCTAACAAGCGTTATGAAGACGTTTCCCAACAAGTAAACAGGAGGTTTTTTTTAATAGCTGTCAATTTTCTCCAATGTTTCAAAAGTTCAGACTATAAACTGCGTTTTTTTTTTTAAATTAAAATGGAAATTGATGTAAAACTGTACTATTAAAACGTATCTTGTATGTGTTTTGTAGGTTTATGAGAATGTGCAGCCATGGGTGACATGAAAACCCCAGATTTTGATGATCTGTTGGCAGCTTTTGATATCCCAGATGCCACCGGACTGGATGCCAAAGAGCCTATCCAGGGAAATCATGAAGAGGCAGAAAGTGAGGTGAAACACACAGGGATGTGTCTGGATGACAGCTTTATAAGTAACCAAGCGACCACAACAACAGACATCCCTATTATAAGTGTAATAGTGAAAAATACAAGTCGGCAAGAGTCATTGGAAGATTTCAATGACAGGCTTCACTCAGGACCAGCACTGCACAATGGATTCCAGGGACAGAAGACCTGCACAGATTCTGCAAAATCAAGCAGCACTGGTTTTGCCAAATCACTTGTGTCTGCTTTGAATGGGGAGAGTTCAAGAGAACCATCTGAAGAGGCTCCTGTTAAGTTCAATCCTGATGGAATGCCAATATTTTCTCAGTCACTTTCTCAGACTAGTCCGATCTCCAGTCCTGAGTCTGAAGACACCCTGTGTAGTCAGAATGAAACCCTGTCAAAACAAGAACTGCCCAGTTTTCCAGCAGCTCCTGTCTTGGTGAAAACTTCAGTCCCAGAAGATGACAAGCAAACGGACCTTTGTATATTTGATAGTTGCCCCAATTACTCTCAAGCAGGCAGAGTAGAGAATGGACAAAGTGGGAACCCTTCTGACATCTGTGTCAGTAATCAAACAGAGAAAACACTTAATGTAAGCAATGCATTCCCCCATCAAAGCAATAACCAGAGCTCTGTTGACACCAACAGCTATTCAGAAAACACAGTGGAAACAACTGTCTCTTATTCACCTGTCTCTTGTCAGTCATCTAAGTTGTCCTCTTGTCTTGAGGCTCTGGTTGCTCTAAATGCTAGAAAAGATCCCAGTGAGCAGAATAGTCCTAGAGTGTCCTCCATGATTCAGAAGGATTGCATAAAAGCTAGCCCCAAGGTTCCAGTATCCCCAAGAAGCCCCAGAAGTCCACTTGAAACAGTGAAACGGTTAATAAAGCCCTCTGACAGCCCTATGAGCATTGGCAGTGATAGCAGTGAAAAAGCATCCTCTGCAATTGTGTCTGGGTCTCCTGCAATACCCAGGGTCAGAATTAAAACAATTAAAACCACATCTGGGCAGATCAAACGCACCATCACCAGTGTGCTACCTGACTCGGAGACAGATGAAATTCAATCCACTTATGAATCTTCTCCATCTCAGAGTATGATTAGTGAAGAGTCTTACTGCAATGTATCTCCTCATCAGTCTTCTTCTGGCGATTACGTTGTTGGAATTCAGACTAAAGACAACCCAGTTATCACATCTTCACCGAAGGTTTCGCACAGAAAGCCTGAAGGAAAAAGAAAGTCTGCAACATTGCTTCCCAGTGGTCGTGTTAAAAGATCTTCTGCACATCAGGTGCAGAAACCAAAGAGATCAGTTGCAAGAGGACATACAACTAACACAAATTTCCTTCCAAAAGCAATGCACTTAGCAAGTTTAAATCTGGTCCCTCATAGTGTTGCTGCTTCAGTAGCTGCACGGTCCACCTCCCATCAACAGAGTCAACACACACTGCCCTCTCCAGTGTGTAGTACTGTCCCCTTGGTGCATCAGGTCAAAACTGCCAAGTCATTTCCCCGTAGAGCTGCTTCAAACACAGCTGCAGGAACCTTAAACAGACTTTTAAACCACAGTAACCCTGTTCCTGTATATGTACCCAACTTGAACCCCCCACCAGAAAGCAATATCAGCCTACCACCACATGGATATTGCTGTCTCGAGTGCGGAGACTCCTTTGGGGTTCAAAGTAGTCTTGCATATCATTACAGCAGGAGAAGCATTCACATTGAAGTAGAATGTACACACTGTGGAAAGACTTTGGTTTTTTTTAACAAGTGTGCCTTGTTGGCGCATGCACGTGAGCACAAACACAATGGCATGGTGATGCAGTGCACACAACTCCATGTGAAGCCCATATCAGAGGAGAATATGTTTGTACCTCTGAGTACTGAGCAGTTAAATGCAAGCTCTTATATTCCACCTATAAGTGAAGCCGTCCTGCCATCAAACCCGGAAAAGGTCATTTGGCACCGACTCCGTTGTTTGGAGTGTAACAAGCAGTTACCAGACAGTAAAGCACTATCTGGCCACTACCAGCAGTCCTCAGAAGAGGTGGAAGGACTGGTGAGTAGATGTTTTGTTGAAATCTAAAAGTAAAAATGCATTTTTGTATGGTAAGCATGCCAAATGGGAAGACTAAAAGCTCTTCGGTCCATTTTGCAAAACAGAACTAAATTTTTGCATTTGTGACAGCAGGATGAAGCATAAAATACTGACTCCAAACAACTTTGCTGCTGTGGGAATGTCCTAACTAGCACTCTATGGCACTGATTAAGAAGTTGTTTTAGTTTTTGGCTAAACAAAAATACTTATGTATTCAGGTTTTGACATAAGAATTGAGAATGTCAAGAGTTATTCTTTAAAGGCACTGCAATCGTTTTCTTTTTTTTTAACTTACTGCTCACAGATCCTTCTTGTACATGTTCTCTGTCATCACAACAGATTTGTAAAGTGTGCCCAATGTTGTTACCCAACAAGTGCAGCTTTAGTGCTCACCAACGTCTTCATGCACACAAGTCCCCTTTTTGCTGTCCTGAGTGCGGCGCCCGAAGTCGTTCTGGGGACATACAGAAGCATGTCAGGGAAAACTGTCTGCATTATACCCGCAAGGCTTGGTACAAGTAAGTAATTTAGCAAAGTACAGGCTTTAAAATGTATGAGGTCAGCGTTAGAATAACATTGCTTTTTTTTTTTTTATTCCAGATGTCTTCACTGTGAAATGGTATTCAGAACCCTGGAAGGTCAAAAGCCTCACATTGAAGAAAAACACTGTGAAGAGTTTTACAAATGCTCTGTCTGTCCAGTTGCCTTCAAGACCTCTGACAGCTGTGAAGTACATCTGAAAAATAAACATGGTGCTGCCAAACAAACGCCTCAGTAAGTCAGCATTGAATGGCTTGACTGTTTTTAAAGTTGTGCAAATCTCCTTGTATGGCTTTAAAACAATGTTCTTTCTCTTTTGCAGGTTAGTCTTCAAGTGCTCATGTGAAGCAGTTTTCAAGAAAAAGAAGTTACTTTTTCAGCACTTCTATCAGGATGCCAACAAGCGAGTTACATGCGTATTTAAGTGTCCAGAATGCAACTGTGTTTTCCCACAAAAGCGGCTGTTTATGCAGCATTTCAATGTTAGTCCTGATTTTATTTCTGAAGAATAGATCTTTTGTATAATGTTATTTTATTTCTACACTCTAGGTTACCCTTTGCATAACTAAAAGTTTAATAAAGAAAACAAATAGAAGCTTTCCTTTTCACATTATTAAATCTATGAAAGCGCACACCTTATATTTAATACATGGTATGAAGAGTATCTATGGTTTATTGTGAGTAACAACAAGGAGAGTACAAGGTTGGTTAACATTTGAAACTTTTTTTTAAATCTATGTTTTGCAGGGTGTGCATGCTGGAAACATTGCACCCGAGACAGAAAAGGACACTAATGAAAGAGACCAAACTGACTGGCATCCAGGTTCTCATTCTGTACAACAGCAGAAGAGTCAAAACCCTCGCAAAATCTCTGACAGTCCCAGGAAAAAATCCGAGCAGAATGGCAGACCACATGTAAAACCTAGTGGCTGGACGTGTGGCGAATGTCTGCAGTGGTTTGCTGAGCGAGAATCCTATGTTTCTCATGTGAAGACCAACCATGGAAAGGTTTAAAAAAAAAAAAAAAAAGGGCACATAAATGAATTTGCTGATGGGTGTTAGAATTGCATTGTATTTAAAAGCTTTAATTGGCCACTGTAGTAAAGTGTACCAGTTTTGATAAAATGTTAACCCTGTTTATCAACTCAGACTAATACGTTTATCATTAGTTAATTATGAATGGAAAAAAGCAATAGTTTGATTATGAATAATCGACCCTTTCAACAAATATTTCCTGAATATAATATAATATACTGGCATCTGTTATCCTGGTTTTTCATTTTGCTTTTTATCTTTTACTTTTCTGTCAACAGCCAGTGAGGAAGTATCCATGCCGACACTGTGAGCAGTCATTCAACTCTGCAACCAGTCTAAGAAGACACATTCGCAGTAACCATGATGGGAAAAGGAGAAACTACACATGTTGGTAAGGACGGAAAAAAAACATTTAAATGAAGAAATAATTATTCATTTCAAAGTAATTTTTTTTAGTAAAATGTTATTTTTCTTCCCTCCGTATAATAGGTATTGCACAGATACCAAAACAACATTCACAACAAGTGTGATGCTGAAGAATCACATAAGCCTTATGCATGGAATAAAAAATCCTGATCTTAGTCAGATGCCCAAGACATCCATCCAAGAATGCAAAAATACTCCGGGCAAGGTTTGTTTTTGTTTTTCCTAAACTATTATCTATCTACAGACCAAAACAGAATTATAATGTGTTTTAGTGGCCAGCATTAAAGGTTCTTAATTATCATTTCCAGGGGCTTGTTTCAGCGACACCTGCTATGGACAGACAGGTGGACCACCAGGATCGCACTAATCTCGAGGCTCCTTCAGCAAAACGTCCCAAAACCCATTTCCGCTGTTCAAAATGCGGTTTCATCACAGATGACAGCGCAGAGTTCCAGCAGCATATACCTCAGCATAAAACGGATGAAAACACTCCTCAGTGCCTTCACTGTGGCCTGTGTTTCACATCTGTGCTGTCTCTCAATAGACATCTTTTTATTGTCCACAAAGTCAAAGACGTGGAGGAGGAGGAGACGGGGGAGACTAATGTTGGGGAAAAAAGAGCAGGGTGATCAGACCATTATATTAACAGGCACCGGTAGATTAAATTAATCTGAACTTTTGCTCAGAGAAGAGCTAGAAAGTCCTAGCTGTACCAAGACATCAGGTTGTCGCTTACAAGTGACTGACGCAGGTACAAGCAGTCTGTCCACGAATGAGAGCCACATCAGCTTCTCTTTAAAGCTGCTGAAATGGCTTCATCTTTCATCTGGGAGTTGAACCAAATTTATGCTTCTGCATCAGACTGACGCAGAGGCTACGTTGATCTTCCCATTAGCCTGACATGTACCTTCCTAGAAATGGTACATCACTGCAACACAGACTTTAACTTAGTCCATTTTGTATGTGTATCCACTGCTCACTGCTTTGCTTTGCTATCAGATCATACATACAAGATGCAAAGGGCTTTGCTCATAATGCCACCTCAAAAATAGTTTTCTGGTGGATTTTTTATTTTATTTTAAAAGTTCTGTAATGGGGGTGGCCAACTTCAATCTTCAATAGCCACAATCCTCAAAGCATTAGTTTTCCTGCTGCAACACGTCTGACACACATTAGACTTAATTAGTTCATGTAAACCCCATGTTCTGTGCTTATACTAATTATTTCTTTTTCCCAGTGTTTCTTTTCTTTTCATGTTACATATGTAGCTACACAGTTAATCCACTAGTTTTTGCTTTTTGGTTGCCATTTGTGCAACTCCAAAAAGCCCCACTCCAACTAAGACTTTGGGGACCATCAAGGGGTCATACACTGCAACAGACACACTATATCAGGCCCTAGGCTCTGTAATGGTTTGGTGTTGAAGCATATGTTCTGCTTTAACAAACACTGTTGTGCAGATTTTGAGCTTTCGGTTCAAAACCTTTTGTTTTTTTTTAAGCAGTGCGGTATGTTCTAGCAGATTCATATTGTTTAAGGGCAGTGTTTTTATATTCGCTTTTCATTTATAGAATTTAACCTTGCATGTTTGCAACTTGGTAACCATGGCTCTCCAATATAACTGCACTCATCTTTTTTTTTTTTTTCTCTCAAATTTCACCCATATTGTCAGGATGCTCAGGAACTGTTGTAATTTCTAAAGTATGGTGTGGATTGATGCAGCTGTGAAATGTTGAATTTTTACTATTGCAAACAATGGTAATTTAATTTTCTTTCATTTTGTTTAAAGTCATTTGAAATTGTCTGAAAGGGTTTTCATGATGGAATTGTTCTGACATGACTATCTTGCAAGTACTTTGCAGTTCACATCCAGCATTTCTATCAACAAAACGATTTGTAGGTCAGTATTCAGAAAATAGAAGCACTCCTTCATTTTATGGTAAAAAAAAAAAATAGTCGTTGAAGTGTCCTGTGAAGTCACATAACAGGTATGAGAGAGCTGTTGACGGACAAATTAACTGTTTTTTGTTGCACATGATGTCCCAGATTTGGCCTTTCTTTGTGTGTTTTGTGTGTGTGTGTTTGGAAGAAACAGAGGTGTTAACATTTGTGCTGCAGCAGTACTGAAAATACCTCAGATTGCCAGAAGTGTGTTTCTCTGGCAAGCCAACGTCAGTGTTGTGTCAAATCAGGGTACATCGTCTTGGATAATCTACAACAGGTGTGAGAGTGAAATTTGGTGGCACATTAGTCAGATTCTGTTTTCACATCACAACTTGCTAATGTGATTTCATAAATGATTCTAGAGGAAACATAGATCAGCTGTTGGACACTTCTTGTTTGCAGGTTCTGGATTGTGAAGCAGCACTTTTCGTTCTGTGTTGTCCACATGACAGTTCCTACTCCATGGCAAATGGCAGTGATTGTTTAAGTCTTGAAGGCTTTGAGAAGTTAATCTCAGTGCAATGTAAAAGAGAAATCTATATCTAGTTTATAAAGTATTATCCCATGTTATAAGATTTTATAAATTATTTTGGGAATGATTTTAAGGCTTATGGTCATATTGACTTAACTGACAAGTTAACTTTTTCTATGAAAGTGCTGTAAGCATTCTTACCAACACTGCAGCTATTTTCCTGCGAGGGCAGAAAGAATAATCTGTTCACGTCTTTCTCTTTTGTAATGCTTGACAAATGATATTTGTACTTTTGATACTGTATACTGGAAGGAGTTGTATAAGAAAGAAACATGTACATAATGTAACCAATGAAAGAAAGTTGGACTCACCGCATTTCCTAAGCCATCATATATGTTCAGCATGCAGTGGCCCCTGTGCCTTGCTGTTATGTTTACGTAAAGTACTTTCAAATAAACTGGTGCATTTATTTCTGTATCTGCTCAGCCTTATGTCTTGTGTCACAAAAAAAAGGTATTAAACTGCTGAATGCAATGAAGGAGCATGTGGAATGGTACTTGTATGTGACAAAGCTGTGGTTTTGCAGTGAGATCACGTACCTTAGAACCATCATAAGGCATTTAAATGTGCATCATGCATCCAATAAGCAACAGCGACAGATGGTTGACCTCATCACATCAGAATATTAAGCCCAACCTATTTCACTATAAGTGCCGGTCCCCTGAAGCAAGAGAACAGATATTTAAATTAGCCAGCAGCAAATTCAGCGAGAGACATTATGACAAAGACCTGCAGAGGAAAATTGCTGTCTTCTTTTATCCTTATCTCATACATGGCTATGACAGCATCAATGACTCTTGATTTAACTGAACTGAGAAATAAAGTTTCAAAGCTCAAGGTGAATCCAAGAGGGAATCTTTGGGCAACAGGTAAGAACATTTGCACTTGGTGATTTATCATTGTTTATTATTTTATACAGAGTTTGTATAATTTGTTCAAATAGGGCATTTCATGGGCAAGAAAAGTGTTGTGGATAGTTCCTTTGTGGAGTCTGGCTTTGAAAACACAAATGGCCCCTCTGAAGTTAGAGATGTCAATCCTGGGCATGGACTGGAGGATCTGCAAGCACTGCTCATCCGGGTGTTGAGAAGTGCACAACAAACACGACAACAAAAACTTGACATGTAGGTTGCTTTTATTATTTTCATATCCATTATTGCTGGTGATGTGAAGTCAGAAACTGTACATCTCAGTGTTTTTTCTATTCATGCAGAGAAGGAGGAGTTGATGCTCGAGAAGCATTTAAACCAACCCTACTTACAGTATAACTGTAACAACCAGACATCCTACTGATGAAGAGGAGTTTGTCTTTGTGGAAAAAAAAAACCAGTCTTATTGTAATAAAAGGAGCAAATAAGTTGATTGAATTGCGTGTTTATTTACATCAAAGTATTTCACTTTGTACTTGAATAAAAATCTTTTGAGTTATGTGAATTGCGCCACCTGTCGGTGAGTAGACTTATAACATCCGGGTAACAGCAGCAACGTGCTCCTCACTGCATCACACTGAATTTTTTGTGGTAATAAACTATTAGGCTATGCCCTTAATTGTGATGTGCGGTTACCCTTGTAGTGGTAAAACACGAAGGGCAGAAGAGCTGAAGACGTATTTTGAAGACGGCACCAACCGAAAGGTCCATATTGTTGGAGATGGAGCCCTGGGTGTTGATAGAAACAGTGTTTATGCAGGCAAGTTAAGCTAGCTGCGCTTTCATTCAGTTGCATTACGAGTTAGTACCTCTTTACTTCTCAGAGTTTTATGTCTTAGCAATATTTTTTAATGCTATTGACTTGATACTTCACCTTTCTCTGACATTAAATATCCCCTGTGACCATTTTCTGCTAGCTGGAGCCAGGTTAGCTTACTTAGCTTAATGGTATGTGGCCATGGAGAGGAAGATGGTCAGAAATGAACAATCACATAGGCTCGTGTTTGGATAAATTGGTCAAATAAGACTCATAACTGGGGAAATATATGCATATAATCTCGTCATATCCAACTAGTGATCTTTATGTGTAATAATTAGAAATTCCGTGGAGACAACCTGGATAATGGCTTTCTATTTAGGTGTTATTGGTTTTGCATGCTTGCATGATCTGACCTTCTTGGATCCATTGCAGATTCTCAAAAGGAAAAAAATGTCAGAGCATCTCTAAAAGCTGAGGTAGAAAGGTGGGTTTTTCATTTCCTTGTTAGAGTTAAATATGACACATTTTGTTAGGCATTGTATTGACAAGCTGTCTGTTTTTAGGAAGGTCAACAAGGATGACGTTGTTATTTTGGACTCATTAAACTACATAAAAGGTAAATATCAGCAATAAACTTGTACCACACGGATTCTGTTAAACAATTAAATTTACAGTTTAAATAAAATATCTTGCAGGTTACCGCTATGAGCTCTTCTGTCTTATCAAACATGCACAGACACCACACTGCCTGGTAAGTATCTGTAAGACTGTCGCTTGAATTATACTGGAAAAGTGTTGCTCTCGTTTCTCAAATTCATGTTATGTGTTTCGATAAAGGTACACTGTTTGACATCCAATGAACAGAGCTTATTATGGAACACAAACAGAGATGCGTCTGAGCAGTACACCCAGGACATGTGAGTTAGAAGCATCTACCATGACTTGGTGCGGATTATTATTAGTTCATTTTTGTCATTGTCAAAGGTAAGCACAGTTTGATGTGTTTTGATATGTTTTTGTAATTTTCCTTGTCTTTTTTTTTTTTTTGTGCTTTCAAGCTTTGATGCGTTAGTTCAGAGATTTGAAGCTCCAGACTCCAGAAACAGATGGGATAGCCCTCTCTTCACTATCCTGAAAGATGACACTCTTCCATTTGAAACTATATCTGATGCACTTTTTAAAAGGAAAGCTCCCCCACCGAACCAGTCAACTCAGAGTGTAAGACCTTAATATAAGCTGTTGATTACAAGGAAACTATATTCAATTCAGAAAACTCTTGTTTTTCTTACTGATGTTAATAGAAATGATCTCTTTCTCTGAAGCAACCTTTGTCTTCTGCAAACTTCCTGTACGAGTTGGACAAGATCACACAAGATGTATTAATGGTATATTTTCATATGTATTTTTTTTATCTGTCAATCACTCAGCTTATTTCCTATACTTTTGCAAGAGTATTTTTTATGTATTTTAAGTTATACCACATTTTAAGAAATACAGCCCAGGCATTACAAATGAAAGATGTATGAATGAAGAAAAAAAATCATAAAATATGTATGACTTACATGTTAATTTAAAAACAGTACATATTAAGAAGCTCTGACCCATTTGAAAGCCTGGTACTATAGTGAAAATAGCAGAAAATGCAAGTCTTAACAAGTCTTTTGTTAATGATAATTCGGGCAGAGTCAGCTGAATATGTCTAAATGGAACTAATTTATTTCAGCTCTTCAGGTCTTTTAACATATATGATGACTTGCACCCTTACACTTTGGAGACATAGGAATATCTGACGTCTTCCTTCCTATGTGACATAAATGTTGTAAAAGAAACAAGCAAACAGAGTAACAGGTGGTTGGTTAATTAAATGAGCTCATAAAATGCATTAAGTAGACTCTAAAGGTAACCAAACAATTACATATGCCTTTGTGGCATGCTGTGTCTGTTAATTGCTGCTTCCCATTAGTGTTGTCTGTTCATGCTTTTACTGGCAACGTGTTTCATAACGACCGCAGGTACATTTTCTAGTTATGATTCATGAGTTAATGTATCTCAAGTTGAGATTTATTTCTGCTGATGCATCATATTCCTTCAACTTGTCATTACCGTGTCATTGTAATAATTTTTCAGGCCATTTTTAATGCTCAGAAGACAAGCGTTCCTGGGGATCACATCTCCGTTCCAGGAGCTACAGAAAAGATATCCTTTTTTAATGTGATCTTTTTTTCTTTTAACTCAGACTTTTCTTTTATTCATTTTTCTCATCCTGAAGGAAGAAACATTGAAATGAGAGGCAAAGGTCTGACTATGAAAGATGTATAGGAGAAATGTGCAAACATCAAAGGAGCTGAATTAAAGGTAAAACAGCTAAGCAATGTTAAATGTCTTCTCAGTAATACAAATATGGTAGGATGTGTTATGTGGTAATAAACCAAACTTCTTGGCAGCTGAACTGTGCTGCACCTTCTCAGAAGCAAACACTTTGATTTACATCCTTTGAACATATTGGTCCAAGCAAAAGGTAACTTAAAAGCACATTAGCTTCTGTGCCGGTGTGTCTTCAATTACTTGTGCATGATTTGAATTTGAAGTGACGTCAGAAATGTTTTGGTGTCTGCCTCAAAAGGTATAAATGAGCTCCTGCAACCTTGAAACACTGTTGGTCGATTATTGCTTCTGAAATACTTTGAGGGGAAAATTATTGACTAACTTCAGATACAAGCTGTCATCCTTAACTTGAAGTTAAACATTGAGCTCACCAGGAGCATCAACATGGCAGAGCTGCGTAAACTGCGGCGCCAGTTCATCAGCTACAGCAAGATGCATCCGACGGAGAACACTGGGCAAATATCCAACATGTTTGTTCAGTATTTAAATAAAAGTCTTCGTTGAATTTGTAAAAAAATTGATACCTGCTTTTTTATTTCTATGGCAAATAAAGATCTTTAAATATTTATTTGATTGTTGGTCTTTAATGTTTCATTGAAATTAAAAGCAATAGACCACATCAACAAAAGAAGTGCATTCAATGAGGAAAATAACATCAAAATATGTTCAAATTAATTTTAAGGTCATATATACATATATGTCAGCTTTAAGATAGAAATCACAGTGCAGACTACTGCTTAGGAAGGGCTTGGGTATTAATGTGTTTGAACAAAGGTCTGGGATGTGTATTAGGAAAGAGGAATGAAAAATGACACTCTTATACGAGAAAAATTCTAGGTAAAACATACTTGTCAAACAAAATCTTCTACCTATATTATTGGCCACCATCAAGTCTGAACAGAATGGGTTTAATGAAAGATAACTTTGAAATGTAACATTTTGGCACTCTTTAACCAGTATTTACGAATGTCCAGTCATTCAGTCATTTTGAAAGGAAAATTTTGGAGCATTTGAGCAATTAGTCAGCTATCAATCTTTAACATACTGCCTCAGGCAGTGTAAAATTAAAGAAGTGGAAAAAATGGCTTTTTTTGTTGTTTGTTTTGGTTTTGTTTTGTTTTTATTTTAAGGATTTTTGTTTTGTTCCATCTTTTACTATGGGAGAGTTTAATCTTCCAATCCACCAAGCAACTTGAAAGGAATGAATACTAGCAGGAGAACATAGCAGGGTATTTGGCATGTGTTTTTGATGCACTATCCGCATGTATAGCTGCGTTCCTCATTATAATCAGTATATTGACTTGTAAATGGGACTAATCAGGCTTTACAATAACTTTTGATGCAACACCAATTGGTACCACTTAAAGGAGAGAAAAAAATGTCTAAGAACAAGTTTACTTACTTTTTTTTTTTAATATGACTGTTTGATGTGGTTACTTGTTCATGGAGATGATCAATTAGAGTTAAAAGGCTGCATATATAATACTGAAAAACAGTTCAGTAAATATGGTGCATGGAATGATTGAATGGATTTCTCAAGCTGTTATTTTCAGGATAACTAATTACTCTGAAGTGTAACACACAGTTTGGTCATTTATAAACTTTAAACATTCTTAGTCTTCGTAAGTAACTCTTACATTTCCTGATATTTTACAGTTACTTGAAGTGAATTCCACACAATCAGCACAACTTTGTTCAAGTGAGGCTTGGCCCTAATTCTACTTCTTAGACAAAGTGTAACCAATTTGCAAATAGCCCTTGTTTGCAAGCTCTTTATTCTTTTGTGGAATCCATTATAAGCAAAATGTTGCTGAGTAAAGAGCTTTTGCAGATTTTGTATTGCGTAAGAAGATTGTCAGAAACAGGAAACATAAGTCTTTTCATTTGCTTTGCTTGCAGGTTCAGCCCCGGATTTTTTGTCACTCAGATTTGAATGAATTATGACTGTACACACACACACACACGTCGACTTTTTAAAACTCTTGATCAGCTTTATTAACGTGTTTTTATTGAATAAGAAGTGGTGGGTATTTCAGCTATTGTTTTACAAAGTTGAACATATTAAAAAAAAAAAAAAAACATTAAAAAAAAAAAGCACATATATCAGTAATTTGGATTTCATAGAGGGAAATAGTGAGTTAGTCCAAGAAGAAATACAACTAACTTTTAAAAACAGTTTATACTGAATTCCTATATCCTTGTAGGTTTTTTACTTAAAGTGACAGCAGTGCCAAAAATTCTGTCCCAGTGGCTGAAGAAAGGTGCAAAGTTACTGCTCGGCTTCTGGTGGTGCATGTCGTGAGCAGGTGCACCCCCCAGCAGACCAAAAGGCACCAGATGGTTCAGAGTCCATGGCAGGTCGTAGCCTATGTGGTCCTCCACAGACATCCAGATACTGAAAACTGTCATGCTCCATGTGGTCAGTGGGTGACACTTCAGAAGTATTGGGTCTTGGTTGCTCCAGAGCCCCACTGTCATCAGTTCTGGGATGCTGAGCTGCTCAGTAGACCATGAGAACGGTGCTATGTACTCATGGTGGATTGCATGAACCCAGCGGTAGAGGTGTTGATGTTTATGATGTATGAAATGCCAAATGTAGTACTGCGTGTCAAAAAGGAGAAGAGCAGCCAGTCCATCGATAAATACCTCACATACTGTTGGAGCTTCCTGTGGCAGTGATGGTGTCGGCAGTATGAACATACCAATAATAACAGCTGGTATAACAAAGAAGACATGGTTATATAGAGCTCTCATGAAGCTTTTAGCCATCATTCCCAGTGTTGGCTGCCGGTCTGGTTGGATCTTGTACTGGTGGAATAAAGGCACCCTTTCTCCCAAGAGGTCCAGAACAGTAAAAGGTAAACTGAAGAAGAAATAGCTCGAAAAGGCAAGAATGACGGGGAAAAAAGGAGATGAGATAAGAGGCAGGTGGTGTAAAAGCAAATAATCCCAGAGTGGCTGTAGAAGACGGTCCGAGGACTTGGAAGGCAGGGACAGCAGAGGAAGCTCACTGATGTTCGCCATCTCTGTGAGGCCAGTGGACGTTGTTGCTGCAGCAAGGCTTAAGATCCAGCTTTATATAGAGGAGTTCAACTGAAGGGACTTTGCACTAAATCAAACAAAACACCAGCTATGTCCCCTCCCCAGCAGCTCAATGTCTATAAGAAGCAAAGTTCTCAAGATTTGTACCATTTAGCACGTGCATTAAACATCGAAGCAATAAGCTTGAGACAAGAAAGCTAAGTGCAAAGTAAATGCAGGCTATTTGCAGATTTTGTTTAACAGCTGCACCATCGAAGGAGCCAACTTTGTTGTGAATTTAATTGTTCACACTGAACATTTGACAAATGAAATGAAAAATACTTTCATAATCCCCAAAGGGAAATTCAATAAACAACAATAAATAACAAGAAAAAAATAATAGACAAAATTTTTTTTAAAATCTGGGATTAAAAAAAAAAAGTGATAAAATAAGTCTAAAAATTGTAATAAGATAATTATTTTAAAAAAATTTCTAACGACTGAAGTATTGACAAATTGATACTATAAAATTGTCAGACACAGTTCTACATTTTATCCATAGACATGTTAAGCAATGTACTAAATGTTGTTGCTGTCTATTGATTAGTCCTGTACTTAGCTTAAAGGAACTAAGCTGGGACAGCTTAAACTCTGGGTTCATGCCGGTGAGTTTCCTGAAATGCACTGCGTGCTTCATGTCCTTCCACAATATTCCTGATGGATTATGGGATTGGGACTTTTACCATTTAAAAAAAAAAAATTAACCGTTTCCTTTGCTCATGTTTTAAAGGAATCATTTGTGTGCTTGGACTGCTTTGTTAAATAATTTTCTGCTGAGTTTCAGTTCATAGGCAGATTTGCCAACATTTTACAGGTGAGTTTCCACGACTGTAAATCACTGATTTCCTTTCTTTAAACTTAATGCTTCTCCTTTAAAGAATTTCTTTTGTTTGATTTTTCCACAAAACAAAATTCTAAGAACCTGCTGACCTCCTTAAAATTAATCAGCAAACTGGAAATACGCAGGATATTTTTTTAATCTATTTTTTTCTTCTTATTATTTTTTAGGCCTTGTGTGACAAACTAAAGATGTTTATATTAAAAAAAGAAAATCTTGTTATAAATTTTAAAATTACAGCTTCCTACCAACCCTTAATTGGACTAAGTGGTTAAGAAAATAGATGGATGAAAAATTAAAATGATCCTAACATAGCCAAAAGAATAAAACATCATGCTGTTTGCCAAAATAAATCAAGAGTCAAGTAGGTCATGCAAAACCTCCTATAAGTGTTTCTCAGTCCTGGTCCTCAGGGACCGCTGCCCTGCATTTTTTAGTTCTTATTAACTCCAGCACAGCTTTGCAGGTTAACACAACTGCTCACCAAGTTCTATGCAAGCCTGCTAATGAGCCATTCATTCAAGTCAGATTAGTTAAAAGTATGGACACCTAAAACATGCAGGGCAGTAGTCCCCGAGAACCAGGACTGAGAAACTACAGTAACCCCCTCTCCTGCCACATCACTATTGCATTGCTGTTGACAGTATTGATCTGCGCCAACCTTTAAATTTCCTACTAATCATGCCCTGTTGTCTCAATATATAAAAACAGTGCTCACCAACTCCAGTCCTTCAAATTTATCATTCTGCATGTTTTCCTGGTACAACAAATCTTATTGAAATGAAAAGGTTCTCAAACATGCTGTCAACTTCTAAACCAGCCTGAGTGGATTATTTGCATTAGGTGAATTACAGCTGAGAAATCTGCAGAATGCCAGATCTCAAGGACCGGGACTGGTGGCCACGGATGTAGAGGGTGTGCATTTTTTGTGCTTACCCATATTTAGTTCTTCATACAATCAGCTCCATTATATTCAGGGTTGTCCAAAACATTGTCTTCAATAAAAGTGTACGCTCTACTACAAACCTTTGAAAAATATTAAATCATTAGCCCTTTTAACATCCTTTTTTTGTTTCATAGTCTTACATTTTTCAGTCCAGCCTGTTGTTGCTGGACATTGTCATAAGTGTTCAAAAAAAAATTAGCAACCATCTGTTCAAACATTTGATCTTTTTTATAAAATCAGCAGCATGCATAACATCTTGAGTCATTCTAGCACGCTGTTTTCAATCATTAGGCTTAAAGTTGATGTCCAAGCTAATCATTAAACGAGCATATCATTGCAAAATGACTTTATATCCCAAACTGGAACAAAGTCCTCCAATATAAGACACATTTAATCCTAAACTTTTAACCTCTTCCTCATCCTGCTGATGTAGAAATTACTTCTTTGAACAACTTTTTTTCCAGGTGAAAATAATCATTTAAAGGTCAAAGTGGTTGAAGACCAAATCACAGGATTAACACTTCTCACAGCAAATGATTGTAACAATTTGATTTATTTTAGTTACAGTGTAATTTCATGGAAATCATCCTGGTTCATGTATGATTATGTTCACATATATATGCAACAAAATCCTTTTTCTCCAGTTACTTTTTTTCACTGGCTGCCTTCCTTGAAACCGTTTTGTTGGTGTTGGTATATTTTTGACGATCATTTCTAAAGAGAGGGAAAAAAGTGTTACATCTTGTAGTGTTAATAAATATATACTGCCGGAAACAATACTCACAATAAACTTAGCTGAATGTCTGTATGTCATTAATTAAATGTACCTGCTCATTTTGGCTTTGTTTCTACATCCTAGTCCTCCTTCCCAATGGCTGGTCCGCATGCCTCTTGTCATCATGCTTCCACAGCTGATGCAAGGCTTTCCATTGCCATATGGCTGCAAGTAAAAAAAAACAAAAAAAACAAAACACAATGAGGATCACACTTAAAAATGTATTCTTAGATTTTTTCCCCTATTTTTAATGTTTAAATTGTAATTTAAAGTAAAATCTATACTCCACCTGCTCTTTGGCACAAAATCCACAAATCATCCTGGTGGCGAGTTCCATGGGATGGTCCTGGTTCTCATCATGGCACACGTCACAGGGGTAAGCCCGGCCACAGCAGGGAAATCTAAGAACATGGATATAAAGCATCACTAACTTGAGTAATGTCCCATCATGAAACATACGAAATGAGAAAAATCACATAAAGGACGATACCTACCTCAGCCAGCGATGGCTCTGTTTGTAATGTTTGCATGTTCCTTTTTCTGGAAGTGGCTTTCCCTTTTGCACAGCTGGATCTCTTATTGTCTTGTAATTAATGCCACTTGAACCTGCCAATATAAGGAGGAGGAAATGATATATCAGTTTTCCTGTTTTCCTGAGATCCACTAAACATATCCAAACCTGAATGAATAATGCTAAAAATTGTTTGTTTGTTTTTTTTTCCTGTGCACCGAGCAGTTTTTTAAGTAATAAAGATTAAATGGAAAACCAACTGGGGCACTTTAATTCTTGTAAGGCTTTAATTCTTTGCTGGTTTATTGGGAATCAAATGTAAGTGGGTTCTGACCTGCTTTGTTTGAGGTGCGAGGCTGAATGTACTGAAATCTTGTGCTCTCAGCTAGGATGCTGAGTTTGCTGTGGCAGTGCTCACAATTAAACTCTTTTGCTTGTCCGTAGAAAACATTCTGAAGGAAAAATAAACACAATTACTTTTTTTTCCACAATGGCTATCCGAAACACACTGTAGTTATCACTAGTGGGATTTCCTTACCTGCAGAGGAACCTCCTGAGAACAGGTAAGGCATCCCACAGTGAGTTCACACTCCTGAAGGACAAGGTCAGCAGGTGTGGCATTGTGGAGGTCCAAGTATCCCAGGACGTCACTGTAGTGGTGAAGCATGCAGGGCCTGAATGCAGCGTTTATGTTTGCATTACACTTTTCACACTGAGCGGAGCAGGGTGTCTTTCCACTGAGTGTCAAGTCGGCAGTCACCTTGCACCTGCAGACAGCACAAATATGAGTCAGGCTTACATGAGAACAGAAAACCTATATATGACTTACTGCAAGAAAACCTATTTCCTTACCTGTTACACTGCAGACAAACTGTAATCTGTTCAGCAACCACAGTGGCCGTGTTCTCTCCCAGCATCAGTCCCAGCAGCTTCACTTCTGTGCCTCTGCGAGGATCGCTAATCTTAATGTTCTCAACCAGATGACTTGCATTCTCTTGCAGATCACTTCCATCAGAACCCTGAATCTCCCGCTGCTCTGACTTCCCTCCTTCTAATGGCTCCACACCTTCAACCTTTTCATTTTCACTGCAGGGTTCTTCAACTGCGTCTTCAGCAGTAACACCTACATAGTCACTAGCAGTCATCTGGAGCTCCTGATATGGTATAAACTGCAGTCCAGCTTTTTGTACATCAATGTCTTTTTTTAACTGCAAAGAAAATAATAATTTCCGGGTTATTTTGGTGTATTAAAAAAAAAACAACATTTAATCATAATCTATAACAATCTGTACATAAAAGGGGTGCAGTCTTACCTCTCTGGCTCCTCCTATGAACAGCCGCTCCAAGCTACGATCCAGCCAGCGAAGAAAAGGCCGGAAAAGAAGTTCTACTTTCCCCAGCAGCTGATTGGTTGCATGCTTGGCTTGAAGCCACTCCAAAGATGCCTGTTGTACATGCCTGTGCAGTGAGAGATGTATAGAAATGGAACTGATTGCTGGTAAATTACATAAAAATGTTGTTTTTTTTTTAAACTGCTTTTTTTTTTTTTTACTTTGCCATTACTGGGGGAAGATCCTGGTCCAATGGTATGTCCAAAGTGAAAATCTGAGGGGCATGCATCAGAGTAATGTTTTGATTCATGTCAAGCCTTTAATGTACTGTACATTACTGAAAGTGGAAAAAGTGGTCTTTACCTCTTTAGGGTAGCTGTCTGGAAAGCTCACCATGATATCAATTTCTTTCAGATCAAAAGGCTGCAAGTTAAAATGAAAATTCAACAGACTGATAAATAACACAACAAAACAACTGTTATGCGCATCTTTATCATTCATTATAAATCCAAAGCATGACACTGATAAAAAAAAAAAAAAAAAAAAAGAGAAATATAACTTTGCAAATTATGCTTTACTTAAATAATTAAGAGCATGGTTTAAGTGCTTATTTACAACATGCAGTCTTAGGACATTAAAAAATATGGTACATCTTAGAACTTAAATTTGTATGTCAAGTAGATTTAGTGGATGTCAATAATCGCCATCACACGTCTTGTTTTGTATAACAGTTAAGGAAGTTCAGCTGACTAATTAAAACTGAGAGGAAATGTTTTACAAAAAAAAAGCTACTGTATATGCAAGGGAGTTTTCCCTCTACACAATCAGATGAAAAAAGGAAGAGCTCAACTCAACACAATTTATAATGCACTTTAACACAACACCAGTTGCAACAAAGTGCTAAACATAGAAGTAAAACATTTAGTAAGGGCAGAGTGAAATTGGAATAAAAGCAGTAAAAGGATAAAAGATAAAAACATTAAAAATTAGGGCAGAGGAAAGTGATTACCCAGTCTGGATCAGTGGCCTCCACAGTCACCCTGTAGTATGTCACTTTGCCATCACTTCTTTCCTGAATAATCAGACGATCTTTGGGAAAGCGCTTCTTCAACTGCGAGATCTCAGTGTCTCGTAGGCGCTTGACCAAATCCTCTGTCATGTCACACAGCTTAACTTCCTGTGGGCCAGAAAATGGAGGAATGTTTTGTGCGGCCCTTCTGTGATTGCCAGGAACAGGTGAGTCATCTACTGAAGGTAACTGTTGTGGATGCCAAAAGCGACATCTGTCCTCCATGATGCAATGGCCTGAGAGAAAGTAGCGACAGGGGCGACGGGCTCCCTCTGAAACACCCCTGTTGCTGTTACAACTGGGTAGTGGCTTATGACCTTTATGTTCACTAACACCCTGGGAGTTTGAAGGTGTGGCATCTAACTGGTTTAGTGGGTGTCCGGTTTTCTCCTCATGAGCTTTGATGTCTTCTCTAATATGAAGAAATTTACATTTCTTCCCAAAATTGCAATGTCGACCCTGAGAGAAGAAGCGGCACAAGTGTTGTGTTTGAGGAACCGGCTCAGATTTGACTTCTTCATGTCCTTCGTCATGCTCCATTGTTGATACCTGAGGACATCAACAGAATAACCACTTGTTAAGCAGATGGAAGTCACAATTCTGCTTTTTTATCTATAAGAGAAATGGTAGGAATTATTACAATGGAAAAATGAAAGCCGCAAAGTGGGAAGATTACTGTCTAAAACAGTAAGTATTTGCATTAATTTGTTGTGACAACTTAAAATAAATATAGTGTCACCTAGTCTTAAAGGATAGCAGTGAGTTATTTTGATTGTTGACTCAAAAACTAAAATGATGCCACAATTTAGAATCCAATAAATCCTCCTGATTAAAACTAAACCAAAACCACATATATCTGTTAACTTAGGTGACGACTAATCCATAGGAAACATGCGGGATAATAGTGACCAACTTTTTAAATATAAATTGGTACCATACAACCTAACATGGTCAAATTAATATATCACCCATTTAAAATTGTATCCAGTATCTTATCCAGTGGTTGTCATTTGGGACGTTTTGCTCTAAAGTTGTCTGATTTTTTTAAAAATGATTAAACTAGCTAAGTAAACTAAAGTTTACATAAACCTACCGGAACTCAAAGCTAGCTTTATTAGGAAAAGTCGTGACTATGGAACAGTATCATTACCTTAAATGCAAAAGGAGGTAACCACCAAGCTCTTTAACCTTGTAATGATAAGAGTGAGTGACAAACTGATAGTTTGAAAAAGAAAAAGAAAAATAAACGATACCAGTGAACTTTACACCCTAAGCTGACAGCTCAGCTAGCTACATGTAAACGACGGCGCTCTGCGTCTGAACTGCGCGTGCGCAGATCGCTAGTTTAACGTCTGACGTATTGACGCATTTTGTATCATACGTTCGGAACGTGCCATAGTTCATTACGCGTGTTCTTGTTGATTTGTTTTTTAAATCCACTGTTGGGGAAAAAAAAGAAAAAAAAAAGTAGGGTCCTAAAACTAAGGGTGTATAATGAGTAAAATTCGCAAACTTCACTTTCAGGACTGAACTCTTGTCTCATCACACTACAATGCTGGCTGAGATTTCAATTCTGACGCATTGGCGTTTTTTCAGCATGTTTTAACAGGGCCTGATAGGATTAAAAAAACATCCAGGGCTTAGCCTGGATGAGTGATGGATTTTTTTTAGCATGTGTAAAAAGTTGGTGATTTAAATTAAAACAAAAAAGACATAGTATCTTAAATGGCTTAACTTTATGTAACACTGCTATGGATTAAGCTATTTTTCCTTTTGTATAATTTATATGTGGCTTCCAACTGAGATCCTCATCAATAATGATTCCTAAAAACTTTGTTTCCTGCACCCTTTGAATTTCTATCCCACCAATTTTTATAGATATTTTGTAGATATATCTATATTTTTTCTGCACCAGTTACCATGGTGCAGACAAAATCAGTCTCCCTTTGGGCAGGATCTAATGTGGTGAACTGCTCTTTTGACCTCTGTCTCCTTTATGTCCCGTCTTCTTCCCTTCTCCACCCCCTGTCGTCCTGCTCCACCCCATTGCCTGTTGTACAGTACATCCACTCAGCAGGATTGATCCACAGAGTGAGTGCCTTCTCGTTTGCCTTCTTGTCACTTTGACTAGCATTTTGTTGTGTCTTGTTCTGGGCTACACTGCTATTCTGTTGTGTTAAAACAGTGTATTATCATCTTAAAACTCTCAGAGCTAAAAAAAAAAAAAAAAAAAAAAAAAAAAAAAAAGGGGGGGTGTATTGGCATGTTTTTGTAATTTTGTGCACTAGGAACTCAACACAGCTTGAACTCTCACTTGTGAGACTTTTTTAAAAAAAAATTTCCAAGTCAGATGCAACTCCTGACAAGGTTGGATCATGGTTGTTTAGTATGTCCTGTAAGAAGAAAATTAAATGACAAGTAAGTCCAAAGCTACGAGAAGATGCCAGTTTGGGGGCCGTTACCAGTAGTGGCCGTTACCCAGGCCACATTAACAGAGGTAGCAGGTTCTAAGGGTTATCACATTGTAGATACTAACAAACAAATGCATACAAATAATTCAGGAAGCATTTTCTTCACTTTCTTACTGCTCTTTCCCTTTTTGAAATGGATCTTCATTAGAAAAGTATTTCTCAACTCATGCGTTTTGCTTTCCCTCCCAGGACCTTCAGCCAAGTAATGTTGCAGTGAATGAAGATTGTGAGTTGAGGGTATGACTAGCTTCCAGTTTATAGCTACAGATTTTTAATTCGATGCTCCATCACATCAAATTAAAAACATTCATTTGGCCTCACAGATCCTTGACTTTGGATTAGCAAGACAGATGATGAGATGACTGGGTATGTGGCAACTCGCTGGTACCGAGCGCCGGAAATCATGCTGAACTGGATGCACTACAATCAGAATGGTGAGGTGCCATCAAACTGCAAACATTTAAAAGACAAACTCATTAAATGTCAATTGATTCAAGTGTCGCTGTTTCTGTTCCAGTTGACATTTGGTCTGTGGGCTGTATTATGGGAGAGCTGCTGAAAGGAAAAGTCCTTTTCCCTGGCAGTGACTGTATCTTTTACTATCATGGCAGGAGTCCACTGTAGTTTGCAGTTCTTTTCCACTAATAGGGATCATAACATTAACGCTATAGAGTGCTCCATGGTCACAGGGCTCTTGTGGATTTGCATTGCAATCCAAGACCCCTCTGAAATGAGAGGAGCCGCACAACACATAGAAACCTTGGATGAATAGTAGGAATCACATAAAGTGGAATTATCTAGAATGTTTCTTGCTCTGTCCAAACATTCAGAAACTGATCTGAATCAAGTTGATCGTTTTCAGTAAATCATGATGGCCTTTAACTCCATCTGCGCTAAGATATTGATCAGCTGAAGAAAATAATGGAGGGGGTTGGGACTCCAACGCCAGACCTGTTAAAGAAAATCTGCTCTGAACATGTGAGCAACAATAGATTAGGTCTGCGAAAGTGATTCTAAATGCTTAATGCAAATCTTTTAGCCTTTCTGTCACCCACTGATTCCACTGATGTGTCTTTTGATTGAAAAGTCAGTTTGTGTGATTGATCAAAACTGTTTGGCATCATGTGATCTTCACTGTTGCATCCAAGCTGAATGTTGGTTAATATTTGCAGGCGCAGAAGTATATCCAGTCTCTGCCCTTCATGCCCCAACAAGACTTGGAAAAGATCTTCAGAGGAGCAAATCCCCTGGGTAGATGCATCGTTTTTTCAGTTATCACATCTGAAAACCTGCAAAGAGTCAATCTAACCTGATTTCAGAAGTTCATTTCATTTTCAGAAGCAGCTTTTCAAGCTTGTATCCATCTTCCAATCACATCCAAGCGACTTCCTCTGCCTGTTTGTGTCTTTTTGTTAGCTGTTGATCTACTAAAGCGCATGCTGGTTCTGGACTGTGATGGGAGAATCTCTGCCAGTGAGGCTCTGTCCCACCCGTATTTCTCGCAGTACCACGATCCAGATGATGAACCAGAGGCTCCACCTTACAACCAAACCCGGAGAGTAAAGACCGAACTCTAGAAGAAAGGAAAGGCAGCAGCTAACAGCAGATATCCTTACATGCAAACCATCCTCTTGTCTTTTCCTAACAACGTTTTCTCTCACTTTTTCCCAATGTATGTCCTTAGAGTTGGTATTCGAAGAGGTGAGCAGCTTTAAAACACCAAGCATAAAGAGTGATAGCCTTCAGGTGGAGCAGTGAGCCTCTCTGCTCTGCCTTGTCCTTCATCTGGGGAAGAGCACATACTCACTGAATTGGAAAAGAACAGTGAAAAAGCAAGTGAGGGAAACAACTTGTGTTTGAATGCCTGTCATGAGTCAATCTGAGTAGCAGGCATTGACTGACTCCATGGGATCAGACATTCACATGACAGAGACAGGGAGTATTTTAGGAATAAAAAGGACTACTGCGGTGCAGAAAGTTGCGGTGCAGGCTATGTTTCCCCTCACAGAGGCTAAAATGAGGAACTACTCAACATCAGGGATTGCAGAGGATGTGGGGATTCATATGAGGGAGCAACTTTAGGTAACTGAACTGTGATAGTAGACTGTCAAAAGGGTATCAAAGTAAGAAAAAAAAAACTGCACACTAGGATTTCAAAAGCAACAACAGGACTTCACAAGTCTCATCCTTCATCAATGTCATGAATAGTCATTTCTTTTATGTATGGAATTCATGTTTAAAGGCTTAAAGCGACACCATTTAAAATCACAAAACAGCTTAGCATTTAGCCTACATACTGATAATGCATGATTTTAGGGCATTTTATTATTCCAACATATTAATGGTACGACTGTATTATAATCACTGAGAGTTCATACTGCATCGTTGGTATTAAACCCGAATTATGATGAAAGAGAAAAGCATTATTAAGGAATCTGACCAATTTTCAACTTGTCCAGTCTCAGTTTGATTCATTTTTCCATCTTTTATGGACAAGACAAGCTACCTGCATTGCTGTTCCTCTCCTGTTTATAGAATAGTAAACACCAACTGTACTATTAATTAGTTAGTAATTTTTGCCATACTTGCAGCAGGGCAACTGTGCTGCAGGTCTGTGTTTACAGCATGACCTCACTTCTCATACAGTTTCTGCTGATGACTGATTGTTAATGATCTGTTCACTTTAGCAGCCCTCCACCAGGTTTCCATGCTTCTTTGCTGTGACTTTTACAGCCCACCTTTTTACAGTTATTGAGATTGCAGAAATTTCATTAACTTTTAGAAACGGCTCCCAGAGAGTACGTAAACAATGCTGGAGAACGATCTGTTATACAACTTGTAGCTCCATCCAGGCAAGCACTGGTCAAGCACCCCAGGCAGTCACATGATGCAGCCATGTTTGGCTGCTTATGGCAACTGAGGATCTCATTAGTCAGCTTTCATGCGAGACTTGTTTTTGGTATTCATAATGCTTGATTATAAGAAAGAAAACTAACCCTTAGAGACACCAATGTCATTGCCCCAGACCAGTTCTTTACCTTGTTTTTTTGTATGATTCAGGGCTAAATAATTACAGCATACCTACTTTGTTGACTTAAATATTTGTATAAGAAGCAGGATCTTGTCGCAGATTATGATTTAATCTGTTGACTTCCTCGTGTGTCATTGGTCTTGCAGCAGTTTTAGTTCGACAAAGCTTTTGCTGAGGTATAAATAATCTAGTTGTGTTTAACCACAGCATGCAGAGCCAACAGACCACAAGTTTCAGCATAATCCAATGAAAATGTGCATCCTCACCAAGTTCAATAATTTATCTTGCAATACTTCATCTTTCTCCATAGTTTCATCAGACATGTTCTGGTAGCTTTTGTACTGAAGCCAAAAGACACTGAGTTGCATAATATCCATGTTATGTATTGTTTATCAAAATATACATTAGACGCTGATGTCATAAACCACATATAAGGTTAAGTTTACCGAAATAGCTTTCTATTATTCTGTAGAAATGCATTTAATCCTTTAAATTAGCTGAAGCACAAAAGATGTGCAACAGTAGTGTACATTTTAGCCTGGCGGGCCTTTTATCAGCTGTGATACAAAGACTACAGCAATGTGACAAGACTAGGGAGTTGAATAGACGTGTAACTGATGCTGAAACTCATTCGAGGTTTGACCATGTAAATGTAAAAAGTAAAGTTAGGTAGCAGTCAACCTGCTAGATGATTGAAATAAGCATGATAGCATATGGGGCAGTCTTGTGAAGCTTAACTCAATAAGATTATTTCTGCCTCAGTGGAACTTCAGCATTCCCAAAACAATAATTTACCCTTTAGAAATGGTTTCAGGGTCACAAGAAATAAAGGCTCTTAGCTGTGTAGCGTTTGGAAATGATTCAGCTGATTTTCTGGGAAAAAAAAATTTTTTTGGATGGAGAATAAACCCCATCATGTTCTGTGTTTTCCATGTTATCAGTTCTTAACTTGGCTACAGCATGTTGTTAAGCAAACATGGTCTTGCATGTGCAGGTTCTGGATATTCTTCATGAAGGAGCTTTTAAACAGTGTGCTTTCAATCTATGGTAATAGTAATGCTAAGACTATTTGCTGTTCTATTATGACACTGTGCTCATGAACTAAACAAGGTTATAATTGATCAAACATTAGCTTGTTATGGAGTGTGTGTGAAATGTTGCACAATATAGCCTTTAATTTGGAAGTTACAGTTGCAGTTCCACCCCATGTCTGCTGGGGTCCATACTTCGGCTTGTTGAAGGAAAAAGTGACACAGCAATTTTGTCTGTTTGGTTTGCCTCAAACTGCTACAATATAAAACAAACAAGAAAGTGCTTCAGAAGGACGATGTTATTATGACCTTATATAAACTCACAAAATCACAGAAACAAAATGACATTTTTTTATTGTTAAAAGTAAAACAGAAAACAAATTAGATGTATTCATAACATCTTGTAAATTAATCAAATATAATCAAATAAATGAATAAATAAAATAAATAAATAAAATATAGACACCCACAACCTTCAATTTGTGCTATTTTTTAACTGCATGGACAAAAGAAACCTCCATTCAACTAAATTATAAAACAAAATTAAGGCTGTATCTTAAATGCATCGTGGAGAAGAACCACTGCAGTTAGACACACATCTTGTAATTTACAACAAAAAAGCTTCATCTAATTAATACAAATGTAGAAAACAATTTACAAAAACAGTCATGTGTAAACATAAGATATCAAAACATAATGAAAACAAGTGGTACTGAGTTGCATTGGTGCATCACTCTGGTGGTTGGTGTTCAGAGGCGGTGTGGTAAGAATCAGACCCGGTGCTGGTGACGTGCATCTGGATCTCCTCCGGGCAAACCACCACGTCATTTTCAAACAGGCTTATTAAAAAAAAAAAAAAAGGACAGCATAGTTAGGATGATCCAAGACAAGCTGTTAAAAAAGAAGCATGTTTCATTTCTCAATTACAAATGAACATGTACATATAAGTATCCTTATTCTGGGTGTCAGAACATTGATATCAGATTAACGTCATGGTAATCTGACTATAAATCTTATATTTGAAAGCTAAAAATGCCACAAATATAATTAGTTTAGCATTTCCTCTTAGTACATTTTTGTAGCTCAGAGAGAATGTAATTGTTTGAGAAAATACAAAAATGGCTAAAATGTTCTTCAAAAAACAAACAAATAAATAAATAATCCAGCAGCAGCCATTCATAGGTTCTGAAACAAACTGAAATCGTGTGAAGCTTTACTTTGGTATTCTTAGCTCCGGATTCTGCAACTCCCTTTCTGACAAGTGGTGAATGAGCGACACACCGATGCAGTCTCCTTGGACGTCAACAACCATGTTGCAGCAGTCTCTGATGGAGAACAAACAATATTATATCCTCTTATTCTGAACTTTGGTTTAACTTCCCAAAATTAGACAAATAAAGTTTGCCAATCGCCAATAACATACAAGCAGAAGAAGAGGAACAAGATAAAGACAGATTTCTTTCTCTAATGTGATGTTTCACATATTTACAATAAACAATATCACAATAAATAATTCCCATTTGTATATGACAAGGTCCTTTGTTTTAGCTAGGTGACAGCTCTACTCTATATAAGCAGAACCTCACTATGGTACCTGAAACCAAACAAAAAGAAAACAAATTATAACTGGTGTGTCATTATATTGTGTTATCATTTGAAAAAGATATAAACATAAGTACACATACTTATTGGGCAGTAGACTTAGCCAAAAACATTTAAAGGGGTATTATTAATTAAAATGTCTGTTATATTGATGAGAAGGACATGAGACAGTATTTTTGTTGGATCAATGAATTTGTTATTTGTAGCATGGTCGAGATGGCAACACAGTGGTTCTAACACATCTGCTGATAAGCCGGTGCATTTTATACAGAAAAATGTTTAAATCAATGTGCTTATTGTTATTTAAAACGTGATCCAGATGGTGACAAAGCAGTTAAAACTAAAATTAAAAACTAAAACTAAAATTACAATGGCCTGAAAACCAAAAATGTACCACTGGTTCCTAAACTTCTATCAGCATCAGTCCAAAATGAAATCACAACAATAGATATACATCTCCTTTTAATTTATTTTTTTTACCTTTGGTACCATGAATTTGCAAGTGTCTCAAATCACATTTTGTCTCAGAATTTAAAAAAAATCTTTGTATGCTGGCTGGGAGTGACTTTGTTTTGGATTATTTGCATTATTTTGAAATACACCAAATAACTGAATCTTAAAACATGTCATTTCATTAACAGCGGGTGACTACGTGCATTGGAATCTGCCTTGTTATTGATCCGTATAACTCGTTTTAGTAAAAGAACTACTGCATTTAAAGTTTTGTTTGTCAATCCCTGGAATTCCACACAGTAAGATTTATTAGGAAGATTGAGTGAGCAATAAATATGAATAAAATTTTAGAGTTTCATATATTTCTTGATTTTTGCAAGATTGCTATCATCTTAGAAATCTTTCCTTTCATATAAAAAACATGTAGTTTGCCTGTTCATTTAAGCTCAATAACTACTCCCAAAAATTCGTTCTGTTACTCTTTCAATATCATCATGATGTATTTTTTATTTAATCTCCTCTTTAATTCAATTTCCAAAAAACTTTTTTTTTTTTTTTTATTGAGTGATTATTTATAATAAACCATGATCTGAAGGCTACTAACTCTGTCAATAGACATCAAAAGTTCTTGTAAATTACGTCCAGAACTGTACATGTTTGTATAATCTGCAAATATAATAAAGTTAAACAGAGATGTAACATTACAAATATCATTAATAGAAAGCAAGAAAGGTTTTGGACCGATTACAGAACCCGAGCGTACACCACGAGTCTAAAAATTGTTCTTTGCTTTCCAAGTAACTCTTCAGCCAAGAATAAGCCACACCTCTTACTTCTCCATTTTCTTCAGTAATAGGCCAATACTGTAATCAATGGAATCAAACGCTTTCTGCAAATCATTCGAAATATCAACAAATACTTATTTACAATTGCTTTTGTTATTTTTTCTTTCATCTCCATAACCACATAAGTGATTGTTCTTTTTTCTCCTGAACCCGTGCTGCTGCTCACTCTGCAATGCATATTTTTCAATAAATAGAGCCAGTCGTTTAACAAGTACATTTTCCAGTATTTTTGGTCTGGTCTATAATTGTCATGACAATACTTGCCTCCATTTTTAAATATTGGTATTATCTTTGCAGTTTTCATATTATTTGGAAAGATACCTTTTTGAAAGGACAGGTTGAAGATATAAGTCAGGTTTTACAATTACATTAATAACTTCATGATTATAAGCATATCAATGCAGTTAATGTCTGTTGAGGTTTTATTTTTAAATTTTGAGACCATTTCTATTACATCTTTCTCATTATTCCCTCAAAGGAAAATGGAATTTTTGTTATCCTTGATCGTATAAGTACACTTCTTTAAATTATTATCACATGTTGGAATTCTTTTGGCCAAATTGTGATTAACACCTACAAAATAAGACTGGAACTCTTCAGCAATATCTTGTCTATTGTTCACTGTGTCACCAGACTTGTTTAAATAGGAAACTCTTTTGTTGTTCTTTTTCTGCATAAAATCCCTGATAAAGGTCCAAGTCTTTTTTTAAATCATGCATTATAGTGCTCCTTATTCTGTCTTCTCATAACAGAAGTCAAAATATTGTTATACTGCTTATATATTTTTTCACTTTCATTTGTTCCCATTTGTAAATATTTCTGGGATGACTATTTTTTTCTTTAAGCTCGCCTTTTGTAGACTCTCGGCCATCCAAGGTTTCCCCTTATATTTTTCCTCAGTCTGACTTTATCTAACAGGGCAATGCTTCTTCTATGGCTTGGTGAATGTGAACAAAAATGCATCAAAAGCCAAATTCACATCCTCCACCAACCCATCTTCCCAAGTACAGCTTGCAAGATCCACTTTTAAAGTGTAATTTTTTGGAGTTCCAATTCTCACCAGTTTGTAAGTTGGCTCCCTTTTCCCAGCTGAAAAAATCATATTCCAAATACAGGAAGATGATCAGTAATATCATTTAAGAAGTCATTCATTCATTTTAGACAAGGCTTCTTCATGCCCTTTGGTGGAGGTTGCCTCACAGTGAAGCTGCGCAGCAAAAATGTCTTGAATCTTTGAGTTGTTTCCAGTGAAGCTAAACTGATAAATACAGTTGAGTATTATTTGTTTTCAAGAAATGTTTGATCCATCTTTTTATATTGCAATTTTCACTTCCAATTTCCTATTTCGTCACCATGGCAGTGTAATTACACAGCTGGGCGACTGGCTACAATGTCGACTTTGCAGAGATTTGTTTTATGAATGAAGTCTGAGTTGTAGCATCACAACTTTAAAATTATGTCCACTTTATAGCAGACATCAAACACTAGATTACATTTATGAATTATTATATTTTAATTAAGCAAAACAACACCATCAGTCAAGAGTATGAACAACTATCAACAGTATCACTCACAGTTAGCTGCTGATTAAAGTCACTTCACATCACTGGTCCAGAGAATACACCTCACATCCTTTTAAAGCATAAAATAATAAAACAAGAGCACTACTTTTAACTATAAAAACTAATATATAGAACAAAATCAATCAAATTTTCTTACATGTGATCCTGGCTTACATCACTGCTGCATTTTCTTTCTGTCCTTGATGCTCTTCCCCACATTTGTAGCTGACTCAGTTGTGTGACAAAAACAAAGTCCTCACTGTCGAATCGATTGATTAGCTGACCATCACCTCACCAAGTCAAGTTGTCACAAGATACCTATTATATAGAACATTACACCTGTGGATTCATCTTGGAGAACAGGTGTTGAAGCTGTACTAAGTAGACCCTGACCTGCATTTAAAAAAAAAAAAAAGGCAGTAAACAAAAACATACACGCATACATACACATCAGTCACCATCTTTTATATCTGTCTTGAATTACATAATTGAGTATTCAAGGCTCTATATGTTATGTATGATCTGGGCAGAATCTTCAAAGTTTTGTCCTGTTGAGTGCGTTTTCAATTGTCAAGTTCTAAATGTATTTGTCGCCACCTTGTGGTGTCAGCTCATAAAGATTGTTTCTGTTGCTTCAAATTTATACAAATTAAAAGCACACGAGTAGCCCTGGGAAGGACTTCATTACTGGTCCTGCTGTGGTGATCAGAGGCATGGCCAGGATAAATAAATGGTTCCACTTCTGTGAAAAGATTATTATATATGAACGATGGAAATGAAGTTGCCCTCCCATGTACGGAGGGTGAAGTATTTTCTTTACAGTTTTAATTTCTGCAACTGCTGGGAAAAGGACACCCATTTCACAAAATGAAATAAATAAATCAGTGTAGAAAATTTAACACATAGATTACAGGAAATAATCCAAGCATTTACAGCAACTAAAATATTCATTTTACGTAGAAGTCAGGAAAAAAAAACAAAACACATATTTTCTAATCAACAATTGTTTTACTCAGGAATATTGTTTATATATTTACCGACTAGTTGGGAAAGTATCAAGATGTCATCACCATTCTGTAAGAGGAATGTCTTCTTTAAGAAAGAATGATTACAGTACATATATTCAACTGGGAAGCTCCTCTATGTGCTCTGCAGGAGCATCAACGTTCCTCAAGTTTGTGAATTTGAGTTTTCCAATACACCTTTGTGAAGACTCTGTTTGACTCTCTGATGAAACTCTGACCCTCTTTGTTTCTAGACTAAGTGGCTTCCTCTTCACATTGCTTGTCAATGGAGCAAGGTCTTTAATGAGGGTGCTTAAAATTTGAGAAAGCTCCTCTAGTGTGTGTTGATCCTCGATGACATGCAAGCTGTCCATCAGTTGTTTGGTGAGTTTGAGGCATTTCTTTCTCAGATCTGGCTTCCTCACTCGTTTATGTGGAGGCAAATCACGTGAAGTCACATCGGTCTCTATCAGGACAGAAAAACAAAATATTTTCCTTTAGAATTTTCACTTTGCAAACCATTTTTGTTGTATTTTAAAATATGTGCAGATCATTTTATGATGATTATTTTAATACCGTTTTTTCCATTTGCATGTCCAGTGTGCTCATTTGAATGTGTGACAGCATAGCGCGTTTCCCACACAACTGGATCTCTTTCCAAGGCCATTCTCAGAATCTTGGAGGCGGTCTTCTTACTCCTTTCACTATTTTCAAGTACCTAGCAAATAAGTGGCGGGATATCACAAAAGTAATCATTGACTGAAGGCAGCTCAACAACAGAAAATATCCAGTACTACATGTCTAAGTCTGGGTACACACTTGCTTCCTAATAATAATTATTCCTATTACTAGAGTCATAATTAAAGATCAATAAAACAGAAACCCTCTGCTATACCTTCCAGGAAGATATAGCAGGTATATTTCATGTCGTAGTTGTTTTTTTTTCCATCAGTGCTGTGTGGGCTGAAACATGCTGGTTCAATGTGTAATTACATCCCAGAGAAGAGACGTGTCAATATGTCAAAATAAAGTGATGGCATAACATATAACCTTACAGGCTGTTCCTCTGATAATCACAAGTCAGACAGGCTTGTTTACTACGTTTGACTGGACCGCAAGCATCAGTTCTACAGTGTGGTCTTGATGACAGAGGAAAAATCAATAAATGGAGCATCTCCTAAGCACTTTGGTTAATTGGCAACAGGCCAGTAAAAAGGACAGAGTATATAATGTGTATCCCATGGAAGCCAAGTTATGCAGCAGTAAAGACAGAGTGGTTGACCGCATGAGTGGAAGACATGAGCAAAATATTTCCCCAAATTAAAGGGAAAATTAGAAGCTTGGGTTATTTTTACCCTGCAAATATGTGACTTGTAAATCACTGAAGCTAACCGAGGTTCCTATGATGAGCAAAATGGTCAAGTAGCCTCTACAACATCACTGCACCAGTATTTATTGCACCAACCTTGTATTTAGGAAATGTTGCAATCTTGCTGATTGATATGGCAGCAGGACATCCCACCTTTTTTGTAGATGGCCGTCGAGATTTCTGGTTGGCAAAATTTTGGTCCTCCAACTACAAAATGTCAAGGAGATTATGACGGTATTTAAGAATCCTTACATTTACTTTGTTGGTCTACAGCCTTTTGCAGAAATCAGGGGGCAATGGCAGAGTCTGTACACAAAAACTGAAGCATGAAGCAACAAGCCTCAATATTTCACACCTCCTGATCTTGTCCTAATACCATGTGTGTTTGTATGAATGCTTTTTGTTCAGGGAGTGACTCACCAACTTTCTTGCCTTTTCTTCAAAGTACTTCCTCTTCTGGGATACGGCAAGATCCTTGCCTTGATGGCACACAAACCTTTTAGACCCCATAAACATGAATGGAGTCCCAGTGAATTCAATGGCAGGCATTCCAGAACCACCAGCCCATTGCCAGTGAACTCTGTTTACGGGTAAAGGCTGCCAGTCTGCATGACAAAATTGATCATTTTGTTACTTAGGCAACTCACAACATTCACCCTAACTGTTGTTTTGGCTCTAATAAAGATAAGCTAGTTAAAAGAAAAAATATTTTTACATCCATAGATGTTCCTCTTATAGTCAATATGTCTGGACAGTCATTTGCATGAACAGTTTATGTCTTCATACAAATGAATGTTGCTACTTTGATCCATTTCCTATAATGTGTTAGCTGTTGTGTAATAAACAAATAAATAGTTTCTTGGCTGTATTAGTTTTATGTCTGTATCTACATATAGAAAAATTAAAGATTTCCCTTTTTTTTTTTTTGCATTTTTACATATAAAATGTGGGTGCCTGATTTTGTGTCTGGGGACCAGTTTGCATCTGAAAAAAGGAGTGGTAAGAGTCAAGGGGAGGTATGGGGATGAGGCTCACGTGATCCCCTTATCTCATATTCCAATATCCACATCCTCTGTTTCTCTCTGGATGCAGGGACAGGAACAAAGAGAGGGACTGAGTAAACGAGTGCATTTCAAACTGAAACATCCTTGCTTGCTTCAGACCTGTAACCTCAACAGACATCAACTGATTGTGCCATGCAAGACATCAGCATCTTTTAACTGTTGTTCTGTTAGGTGGCTGGATAGGTGTTTGTGTTAAAGTATGTATTTGTAGCTGACAAAGTAGGATTAATGTGTCAGGCACGCTATACACACAGCAGCTGCAAAATAGACTTTTCCAAAGGAAACACTGATGTATTCTTGCTCACTCTCATATTTAAAGGCCAGTTTAAAATCATTTCTCTCAGGTATTGCCTCCTCTCCTCACCTGGCATGCCATGGAGGGGGGTCTAAGATGGCAGGAGAGGAATACATGATGTAAAAAAATGTAAAAGTGAATAAGGTGAGATCATCTGCCTAACCAACCAGAAGCTCAGTGATGCCCATTCTATCAGTTAATTTATTCACTTGTGTAGTTGAGAGTTTATTTCTCATATGGTCATGCAGAAGCAAACAAGATTGTACAGTACAAAACAAAACAATGCATAACACAATAAACCACCATGCTCAAAAAGGTGCAGGAAGAAGATTTCTTATAATCTCCCCCACACCAATAAATCTTTCAATTCCATAATGATACATAAATTTTATTAACTTATTTTTCTTTGTGAGAACTATCCAGATACTCTAATTTCCAGGTGTTTGGAAAGGGCCTAACAAAATGTGTAACTATACCCAAGGCCGGATTATCCAATAGGCATTATAGGCACATGTCTACTTGGGGCCCACGAAGGGCAAACACCAGTAGTTTGGACATGAGACAAAATGTACATAAAAGCCAGATAGTTACACCAGTGTCTAGTGTATTGCTATTGGTACCATTGGCTGAGAGATGTTAGAAATGTTGTTTCACAGTGTATCATTTAAAATTTTTACAATGTTGCAGGGGGAAGGGGGCCCATGGAACACTCTGGGCTCAGGGGTCTGTGCACGTTTAATCCGGCCCTGGCAATACCTGAATTTCGTTATAACTCCTATGATTAAAGTATATAAACAGAATTATAAAACATTTATTCAAAAACTAGCTAGGACAAATATCTAGTTATATTATGTCATTTAACTGCTCTTGGAACAGCTGACCAATGTTTACTGGTCAGCTGTCTTGACTTGTTTGTATTAAACTTGTATACCTTTGTCATTGTAATGGCGGTCCACAGAAAAAGTGACAAACTTAGTCTGCGACTCCTCTTCCAGTCTTTTAATAAAAGCGTCTACGTCGGCGGAGCTGTCCAGTTGTGTCATGTTCTACATTGGATTCGCCGCCCAATAGTTTAACCACGATAGCAGAGTAAAAATGAACACAAGGGACACAACTATCAGCACACAACCTCCTTGAGGATGTTCAACGATGTAAAAACCGAAAATGACGCCGCGTCCGCCCCGCTGATCCAATCTACCACCAACTTCTGGACTTTAAATCGGATCTGTTATGGAGCCAAACAAGACTGTTTCGTGGAAAGGTCGTGTTTTTTTTTTTCCACAGGATGTGCAAGACTTTCTTCTGTAATATAGATTGAAATTTTAAATTGTCGCCCTCTACAGTCTGGGAGATAAATGCATCGACCTCAATTTCTTGTTGCTTGTCTCCGCACAGGTTTTATCTTGCTGTGCAGCTTTCTGTGTAGAAAACACGGATCTAACTAATTTTTCTAAACGAAACCATCCATGATGGTTTAAAAGCTCAGGTTTAGACGTGCATCTTCATCTGGGGAATAAATTACACCATTTGTTGCAATTTTGGAAGTTGCTTTGAGGACTCAATTGTATATATATATATATATATATATATATATATATATATATATATATATATATATATATATATATATATATATATATATATATATATATTTATATATATATATATATATTTTTATGTATTTCTTTGCTTTTATTTTGTGTTATGCATTTTTTTTTTACATATTATTTACTTTTTACTTGTTGTTTTGTTCTTGTTTTTTATATTTAATTTGATTTTATTCCAGTCTTTTCCTTTTTGTTATGTTTTTCCTGATTTTTTTACACTATATTGTTCATTATATGATTGTAAATTAATTCAGGTATCAGTGGGTTAGTGGGCATTAGCGTTTTCTAATGACCTTCAAAATAAATTGACCTACAGCACAAAGAGGGAAGTACAGCTTGAAAACCTCCCGTGCTAAACAGTTTGTCAGATGGAGAGAGGACTATAGGTTACAACTTAGCCAGGGTGTATGAATTATTTGTTGCAGTGACTGTCACTTGATGCCACACAATAGCAAAGCACAAGCAGACTCTCAGGGGATGAAGCGTTGTACCAAAGCTTCTGTGGCAGGCTGAAGCATCAACAAACCTCAAACAACTTCTGAGACTCAGAATGGATTTTGTTGATAGCAGTGTTGGAGTCTGGACAATATACTTTGAAAAAAACTCTTTGTTGCAACCTCTGTGGGACGACTTGAGGCTAAACTACAGCAACTATTTGAGATCTCCACTCTTCCCTGTTGCACTGACTGTTTCTTCTTATTTTGTCCTTTGCCTCCCTTTCCTTGTTTGTGACATCATGGGGGAAAGGTGGGCATGCATCCAACAATTCAGAATTCAACCAAGCCGGCAGCCGACACCCTCTACATTGCTGCACTGTGCAGGTGTTACCTTGTACAACCATGTGTTTCTTGTGCTCCCAGCATCAGTGGCCCAATGGGCATGGAGACCACCTGTGGACCTACCAGAACAGGCCCCATCACTGCTGGAGCTCGTTGCCGGGGTGATAGGCAACCTTTTGCTCTTTGACTTCCAGTACTTCATTTGGCACCTGCTCCATCACCGAATCCGATGGCTGTATGTCACTTTTCATGCCATTCACCATAAGTACTCATCTCCCTTTGCTCTTGCCACCCAGTGCCTGGGTGGGTGGGAGCTCGTTACAGTGGGTTTTTGGACCACTCTTAATCCTGTAATCCTGAGATGCCATCTCCTCACCACATGGGCCTTCATGGTATTGCATGTTTATGTTTCAATAGAGGATCACTGCGGATATGATTTCCCTTGGTCCACATCACGTCTGATACCATTTGGCATCTATGGAGGCCCCAGCAAGCATGATGTGCACCATCAGAAACCTAACACCAACTTTGCACCACACTTTAGTCACTGGGACAAAATATTTGGGACTCACGCTGACTTCAGCTTCTCTACTGCTATGAACAAGGTTAAATTAGAAAATGATTAGTAAAGAGACTTTAACCTTACATGTAACTTTACCTAATAAAGTTCTTTGCATAGCAATGGAAGCGTGTAACTAAACATTTTGCAGTGTCCCGTTGCCTTATTGACTACATTTAACATTAATTCTGCTAAATAATTTGAAGTAAGTCAACTAAACAAATGCATGCCCGCACCTATCTTCTGTAGCCTGTGGCTTTCCTAAATTATTCCAGCACCTAAGAACTTTATTCTTTGTCAATCTGAGATAGAACATTATTTGATATCAGCTTCAACTTTTCACATCTGGAATCTGAATATAACATTTAATAAAGCACAAACAAATGTGTTTATTGTGTGAAGTTGTCCGTTCATTTTTTTCACTTGTTTAACACTAAACTGGGAAAACTTTCATTTATGTCTTAATACCAGTTTTCTTGTACATTTTACAAGATAATGTAACATGACCAGTAAGCACAAAATTGTACTAACAGAACTTTTTATGCGACAAAAAAGCAAAATGGAAGCACACATTTATTATGGAAAGAGGTTAACATTAGTTAGACTGGATATGCATTCAAGATGTAAAGGATTAAATTCTTTCTAGTCAAAATAAGCATTGCAGATATCTTCAATTATTTTCCTCTTTTTTTTAAATGAACATTTAATTTTAGAAACCCATGTGTGGTTTTGACTCCCAGAGCTACTGAATTCCAATCTTTCTATCTAAACTCAAATTCAGGATGGCCCGAATATAATTTTTATTGGAAAACACTCTAATTTTATTTGCAAAATAATCCATTTTATGCTTATGTCAGATCTCAAGTAAAAATTTACACATTATGAGTAGTACAAATGCTAATAGAGATCTTCAATATATTTGATGGACTGAAAGGCATATTTATTCTAGTTTATATGTTAAAGTAACCATAGACACTTTTAAAGCCTTTTAGATATATTGTACTTATTAGTAATTACTTCAATTTGAAATTTAGATGTCTTAAAATCAAGCTTGTGTTCGCAAAAATTATGTTGAATATAACTTAAATTGCAATTCTGGATTCAGAAAATACAATTCTGTCCAGGAAGAAAACACTGCATATATCATTAAAACACTTACTGGTGCCCACGTTCAATGGTACGCATGCGCATTAGGCAAAGGTATGCTTTTCTGATGGGTATGCTAAAACTGATATAACACCGGTTGTTTTGGTGGCGCTGTGTTCTCTGTGCCAGAGTGTTAAGGCACTGCTCTGTCCCTGTGTTCACCTTGACCCGTTCACAGCTGGGATATGGAGTCCGACTGGTGGAACTGGCAGCGACTAGTCTGAATACACCGCTTCATTATTTTTCCAACAGGAGAGGTAAAAAAAAAAAATCTCCTCATTGAACATGGGACACTGTGGCATCACCTCCTCAAAGACAGTCCTGGTCTTTCTGAACCTGATATTTTGGGTAAGTTTAGTTGCTCGTGGCTTTTTTAAAACGTGCGTCATTCACAGTATCAGCTAGCTGTCTGCAGCTAAACTAGCTCCAGCAGACCGACGTTTGTTTTGAAGGACAGCAGTTTGACGCTAGTAGTAGCGTGTAGCAATTATTCCCCTTAATAATAGCTATTAATGGTTAGTTATGCAATTTCCCACTAGTGACTCCTTGTTATTGGAAGTATAACTTATAAGCGTAAAACGACCCTATGTAATGTCTTTGAAGTTGAGCTTTCACTCTTTGAGCTCTCCTCTGTGTGACTGTAGGTTAAAGCAGATCAGTAAAGTGAAGTGATGCAGCAAAATAGAGTGTAGCGACCTAGACCTTCCAGTAGTTTGTAAAGACTTTTTTTACATCTTGTCTATGGTCTGCAGGATGGAGGATGCTTGGCTGCAGTACGCCTATCAGTTAAAGCCTCGCCTATAAAGTTACAGGCTTAATGCACACATTAAATTACATAGAAAACAGTGACTGTATAACCGTGTTAAACGTAGACAGTATGTCAAAAACCAAAAGTGATGCTGTTCACAACACTGTGGTACATAAATAGATAAGAACATCCTGAGAAATCTTACTTATAAGAAGACATGTATTCCTCCTTCAAGCTATGCCATTCAGTGAAGTGATATACAAAAAAATGCAATTGCAAACATGCAATTTACAATTATTAATGTTGAAAGAAACACAACTTTAAATAAATAAACTATGAAAACAGAAAACTGGGGGGGGGGGAAATGTTGTTTTTTTTGTTGTTTTTTACAACCACATTCTGTTCATTCATTTACTAGCTGTATTTTTGGGAGCAGATTTTTTTCCCCCCCATATATAAACTCTGAAATTATTGTCAAACATTAATCTACAGCAAAGTTTTCATGACTTCATATTGATATCTTGCATTTCTGTGTGGGTGGTATTATTTGTGTGTTTTTTTTGTTTTTGTTTTTTGTACTTTCTTCCTCACACCTGTAGGCCGCTGCTGGCATCCTGTGCTATGTTGGAGCCTATGTCTTCATTACTTATGATGACTATGATCACTTCTTCGAAGATGTGTACACTCTCATCCCAGCAGTGATCATTATAGCAGTTGGAGCTCTCCTTTTCATCATTGGGCTCATCGGATGCTGTGCAACAGTTAGAGAGAGTTCCTGTGGACTGACAACGGTCAGTAGAGCAGTTTACAAATTTGGCTTCAGACACATGTAATTTCTTTTACTAGAATAATTTTCTTATTTATCATGTAATTGAACACAAATCCTCAAAGAATTAGACAGGGAACTTGAACCATGCTTACGTGTCTGCAGTTCAAGTTCCTTAAACTGTGAAATTTAATCCACAGTTTGTCGTCATTCTCCTGCTGGTTTTCATGACAGAAGTGGCAGTGGTGGTTCTTGGATATATTTACAGAGCCAAGGTGAGAGCCAAATATTAGAGCTGTACACAGTTTTTTTCCCCTTGGCTTCATTTGACAACTTTGAAGCTGATCTTTCTGGTAATACCAGAAAGGCCTGTGCTATGAAGCGTGATTAACATACCTGGATATCTCTCTTTTACCTGGGTTGACTTACCCAGGCATTCATAATTTGGATACATGAAATGACGAATCTACTCTGTAATTCAAACCAGGGTTTTCCAACCTAGATTAGCGCACGCTAACATAAAAGGGATGGTGTTTCCAGCCACTGACATGGAGAAACCTTGCAGAGCAGCTACTTAACCAAATATGAAGAGTTAAACACATCATCCAGAGCAAAAGCAACACTGTTACCACAGGAACAGCCAGAAAGGAATGCTGCTGGAAAATTGCTCACTGTTAATTTGTAAATTTGTGAAATGGTATTGAATTAAATAATCAAGCAAGATAAACAGAAAACAGTCTAAACACTCAATTTCACTTTATTCTGGTCCATTCGTTTCAAACAGAGTGCTTTCTAAGTTCCTTCCTTTCCTTTGTATTTTCCCTTTCAGTTCTTCTGAGGACAGTGCCCATATGAGCTCGTTTTTATGTCAGAATATTAGTTCCTCACCATGACAAAACAAGTAGTATATGATAAATAAATTTGTGATTCTGTTATGTGTGAGCATTATTATTAACGTCATTATTTCAGATGCAACCTTAGTGATGACTAACAGACTTGGGAACAAGAAAAGCAGACTTCAAAGCAGTCAAGGTTTTATTTCTTCATAAAAAGTATTGCATCTGTCTCTAAAACTCTTTCTCTACTAAGCATTCCTCTCAAGATCCATGCAAAAACCTCATCAGAACTGTAAGGCCATTTTCCAAAAAAACTGATTGGTCAGGGGGTGATGCCTTTATACTTGTTGATCTCTCGATCTTCGAAACAGATTAGCTGTTCAGTGTATGTTACCATGGTGACTGACCCCAGAAAGAAGTAAACCAGCTTGGTAGCACAGATAACCCCAGGTAAACCCTGAAGATACCTGGATAAGAGAAATCCAGCTTCATCGTACAGGCCTATGGACTTCCAGTGATACCCTCGTCTAATGTCTGTGTTTGCTGTCACGAGGATATCTATGTATTGTCTGAGGAGATGTTACAGCAAATGTTCAGTGTTTTCCTTCCTGTTGACAGGTTGAAGATGAAGTTAATGAATCTATAGTGAAGGTTTATAACGAGTACAATGGCACTAACAGCAATGCCCAGAGCCGTGCCATTGACTATGTTCAGAGACAGGTGAGTCCAAGAATTTGCTTTCTACTATCACCAGCAGTCTATTGATGTCAGTGTTTAATCTATTTGTTTCCAGGTAGTTAACCCCATTCTTTCCACTTTATAATCTTTGTTTTCAGCTTCAGTGTTGTGGGATTCACAATTACTCAGATTGGAAGCACACACACTGGTATGAAGAATCAAAGAACAACAGTGTACCTGTCAGTTGCTGCAAATCTAGCATTGCAACTTGCACAGGGTCCCTGACTCATCCTGAGGATCTATACCAAGAAGTATGAACATTTTATTGTTAAAAGATACAATGACTTCTTATAGTTCTCTTATACTTGATTCTATTGTTCTATTCTATTGTTCTATTCTTATTCTTATTCTTGATTCTATTGTTTACAGGGTTGTGAAGCTCTGGTTGTGAAGAAGTTGAAGGAGATCATGATGTATGTCATCTGGACTGCCCTGACATTTGCTGCCATCCAGGTATTTCACTTTTAACAAGGTGTCATTTTGTTTAAAAATCTTAAATATTTCTTCAAGCCTGTTACCTAAAAGACACACACAAAAAACAAAAAAAAAAACTCCAACAACATAGCAAATAAAACAAACAAAACGTTCGAGAGATGCTATGGATTGGCGAAATGTAAAATAGCAAATATCTACAACATTTCATATGGAATTTTTGCAGAGATTTTCTACCCACTACGTTGACTAAAATTTAATAATTGTGAAAAAATGGTTCTAATGATAAAAAAAATACTCACGAGCAATTTGTGCAGTGGCCTCTTTTTTCTGGTAATCTAATGTGATCAGTTTCGAACAATAATTCAAAATCAACTACTTTTTGTATTTTTGCAACAACTATTTTTAGATTGCAACAGCACCTCCGGTAGGAGTTATTTAAGCGTTAATTAGTGAAGTTGCACATTTTTCTATATTGTGATTTTTACATGATGTTTGAGATTATTATTCAGAATGAAATCATTCTAAATTATTGTCCTTGATATTTACAGGAAAATAGTCATTCTGAATTAAGGTTTGCATGGAAAACATGTTTATTCGTCTAGTTAATTAGTTAATTAGTTAATTCCACTTTAGATGTGGCATTCGGGAAGGGTTCTGATTGGATGGGGGGGGGCGCAGATCTGATGTAGGGACATCCATCAGAAAAACAAACTGCCCTTCCTGCTTCTTTCCTGTTCTGCTAC